>NC_133321.1:8658957-8711872 GCF_012295235.1 Primulina huaijiensis
TTTATTTCTTCATTTAAATACAATTAGCATGTTAATTTCATATTCAAAGTTTTACACTTTGAATAATGAATAGCTAACTTCCTAAAGTTGAGATGATAAGGTGAAACTCTTGGCATGATAATAAGGTTATTAAAAGGTAAGAATCTATGTTTTATATTATTTAATCATTATTTATTGTTTATGTTATATTTATTTCTTTAAGCATTTTTATACCCTACTTATAAGTGGGAGTTTTGATTTATTGTTGCTATATGTTACACTAAATTCTTGGAACCATTTAAATGTTAGTTTGGTATTACCAACCATTTAAAGTGGATGCCTTGATTTATTATATATGAATATATTATAATATTAAATTCTTGGAATCATTTAAATGTTTGTTTGGTTTTACCAACCATTTATAGTGGGAACTTTGATTTAGTGTTTACAAATATATATAGCACAATAAATACTTGACCACATTTATAAGTTTTGGTATATATTATATACTTATAAGATAATAATTTATAACATAATATAAATATGATTATTTAATATATTGGAACCATTTTATTAAGTGGATTTCAATATTGTTCGTTAATGTTAATTTTATTAAAATACCAAGAGTGGATCCTTTAATCTCAACTACTTAAATTAAAATTTGAACAATTAAAATTTACCCATTAAAGATTCAAACAATAAAAATTAAAAAGAAACAAAAACAAAAACAAAACAAAAAGACATTGTAGTGGACTTGTAATTACCTTAGCTTTCCTGTGGATACGATATCGAACTCACCGATTTATACTACTTGTGGACAACCTGCTCTTGGGAGTGCAACAATCAAAGTGACAACAGTGGGAAGCAATTCGTAAAAACAAAAGTCCATGTTTTACGTCTTACAAAATATTTTAAAATAGTCGGTAACGTTTATTCTATTTCCATATCATTATATTTATGATTTCGTCGCGTAATTCATATCTGTTATTAAAATAAGCTAACCGAACACTAATTTTCAAGATTGGCTGGGAAAATTGTTCTAAGTTTGGATAGTATAAACACTAATGTCGGTCTTGCTGAACTGACAAAGCGTGCAAGATGGTGGGACCATAGTATGCAAGCTAAAGTGTAATATACTCACTACTATGTCAAATGAATTGTAGAGACAGTTTTGAGGTAATATTGAATGTTGTTGACATTCGAATACATATGCAAGAGTTGCATGGCGCATGAAACTTGTATAATGATGCTCACCACTTTCAAGGAGCTCATGAATACACACATACAAGATGGGGCTCTAACCCATGAGCATGCTGTACATATCATTGGGTCTATTGAGAAGGTGGTGGGCCTTTAATTTGACAAAGTCCGATAAGTCAGAACATGTTTGCTTCACTGCAAGAAGTCTGGACATAAGAAATTATCGGGGCCAGAAATATTTTGGCAATGATAAGTGAATGTCCAAGTAAACACAATTTCAACAACAACCAAAAGAAAACAAAATATTCTAAACCAATCACATTTCTGGCACGTTAGGCTAGGACATATTTCCCAAAGAAGGATGCACAAGTTAGTGGGAGATGGCATGTTTGACTCGTCAGATATAAACTCTCTACAAGACATGTGACTCCTGTCTGAAAGGAAAAATGACCAAGGCCCCTTTCCTAGGGAAAGTGGAACGTGCACATGATCTGTTGGATTTGATCCATACAGATGTGTGTGGTCCGCTAAGTGTTAGCACGAGATTTGGCAATTCCTATTTCATTACCTTTACCGATTACCATTTGAGGTTTTGGTATGTGTATTTAATGAAATACAAGTCTGAAGCCTTTGAAAAGTTAAAAGAATTCAGAGCAGAAGTAGAGAAACAATTAAGAAAGAGTATTAAAGCACTACGATTAGATCGAGGTGGAGAATACTTGAGTATTGAGTTTCAAGACTACCTTAAAGAGAATGTGATTCTCTCACAGTGGACTCCGCCTATCACACCGCAATTGAATGGTGTGTCAGAACGTCATAATCGGATATTGATGGACATGGTCCAATCTATGATGGGATTCACTGAGTTGCCACCATGTTTTTGGGGTTATGCACTTGAAACATCGGCAAGGTTGTTGAATCAATTCCATACAAAGGCAGTGAATGAAACTCCATATGAGATATGGATGAGAAAATCGCCCAAATATTCTTATCTAAGAAAATGGGGATGCCTTGCTTACGTGAAGCAGGCAGTTGGAGACAAATTGGATAGTAGAGCCAATTTGTGCTACTTTGTGGGATATCAAAATAACTCTATTGGTTATTATCATCCTAGTGAAACAAAGATGTTTGTTTCAAGGAATGCCACCTTCTTGGATAATGAGTTTCTATAAGATAGAAAAGGCCGGATGATAGAACTCGATCAGATTCGAGAACCACCTATGACACAAATAGCAGAACCCACACCTCAACAGCCAATCAAAGAAACACAAGCTCCTAGGAGATCCGAAAGGATCTAAAGGCCGCCTAATAGGTTGAGCCTGCTTCTTGAAGAGGGTCAAGGTGAGCCCATTCCTAGATGTGATCCAAGAAATTTCAAAAAGCATTGTCTGATGCCGATTCATCTAGTTGGCTTGAAGCCATGCAGTCCGAGATGGACTCCATGTATTCGAACCAAGTATGGTCCTTAGTAGATCCACCTGAGGGAATTGTTCCCATAGGATGCAAATGGATTTACAAAAAAAAACTTGGAGCGGATGAGAAGGTGGTGACCTTCAAAGCTAGATTAGTAGCAAAAAGATATACTCAAAGACAAGGTGTTGACTATGAGGAAACCTTTTCTCCAGTCGCAATGTTCAAGTCCATTAGGATACTGCTAGCCATAGCAGTATAGTATGACTATGAAATATGGCAGATGGATGTGAAGACAGCGTTCCTTAGTTGGGATATCAAGGAAGAGATTTACATATCTCAACCTTGAGGATTCACATCAGTAGGAAGTGGGCATAAGGAATGCAAACTTCAGAGATCCATTTATGGACTCAAACAAGCATCAAGGAGCTGGAACCTCATATTTGACAACACTATCAAAGAGTTTGATTTTGTCAAAAATCCTGAAGAACCTTGTGTATACAAGAAGTTTAGTGAGAGTGCAAGTGACATTCCTAGTACTTTATGTTGATGACATGCTACTCATTGGGAATGATGTAGGGATGTTGCAGTCAACTAAAGTATGGTTAGCTGGTAAGTTCTCCATGAAGGATATGGGTGCAGCATCATATGTATTAGGAATACAGATCTATAGGGATAGATCAAAGAGGATTCTAGGGCTCACCCAATCCACATATATCGATACCATACTGAGGAGATTCTCTATGGAAGAGTCCATGAGAGGATATCTCCTAATGTCTCATGGTGTGAATCTATCCAAGTCTACGTGCCCTAAGACTGATGAAGAGATAGAAACCATGAGCCGCATTACATATGCGTCTGCCATAGGCAGTATTATGTATGGTATGATATCTACTCGACCTGATATTGCATATGCACTTAGTGTTGCAAGCCGATATAAGTCGAATCCCGATCTACTGCATTGGAAAGCAGTAAAGGACATTCTTAAGTACTTGAGAAGAACTAAGAATTTCTTCTTAGTATACGTGAGTGGAGAATTAAAATTGGAATGCTACACTGATTCTTGCTTCCAATCAAATGTGGATAATTTGAAACCGACCTCTAGATTTGTATTCAAACTCAATGGTGGTGCTGTCTCTTGGAAGAGTTCCAAGCGAGACACCACAGCGGATTCAATCAGTGAGGCCGAATACATAGCTGCATTGGCTGCAGCAAAGGAGGGTGTTTGGATGAGGAATCTCATCCAAGAGTTGGGTGTCATTCCTCAAACAAGTGATCCGGTCCCGGTCTACTGTGACAACACCGGTGCCGTTGCGCAAGAAAAAGAACCGTGGTCTCATCAGCGATCCAAACATATATTGAGGAAGTTCTACATCATCCGGGAGAATGTGGGAAGAGGAGACATTCCGGTAGAGAGAGTCGCCTCCGCAGATAACGTTGCTGATCCACTGACGAAGCCCCTGCCAAGTCCATTGTTTGAGAAGCATCACGAAGCAATGTGTCTAAGATCTATGGGTAGTTGGCTATAGGGCAAGTGGGAGATTGTCAGAATCGGTGCCCGACAAGCCAACTTGAGGCTCGGGCTTTATTGACTCTAATGTAAAACAATCTTTATTTTAATAATATTTTACGATTTTATTCGATTATGGCATTATACTTTATCTGTATACCCATGCAAGCTGCATAGATAAAGTCCTTGAATATACAGTAGGTACCATGAGGTTTGCGTCACAACGTCATATCATGAAACTCATTAAGAAGTGTACCGTATATTCTAAACAGGTTCCTAGTCGATTCAGCCGCATAAAACAAGGATAAAGATCGCTCGAGCTTGAGACTAGCATTTTTTGTGTAAATGCCATGTTTCATTGGCAAGGGCATGGAGATGTCTATTCACACATATGAGTGATCATATGATGATGCACTGAACAACCCTCCCCTGGACTATCCAAGTGGTTCCCACTTATCGAGTGGAATAGTCCGTAGTTATGGTTGTACACCATTAGTCCTTTGACCCGAGACAATGTAGGGGCTATACGTACTAGCATGCACTTTTATCCGTTTAACAACTTCATTGAGGGTCATCAGGTGGCGAGGTTGGGTCTAGTTTCGAAATACGTAAGAGAAAATGCATTGTAGTCGGGGATCCACCGTTCGCATACGGGTGAAGATATCCTATGTGATCTGATGAGTTAATAATGCAAGAAATCTCTGGCCAGAGCAAGAAATGTGCTTTAGGGAAATATGTTTTCCTAGTTGCACATACTATGCCACTATTAATACTCAAAGATAAATCGCATCGTTATCGAATTCATATGCAACTCTCGATATACCAATGGTTGCAGATTTGATCGGGATATGTGTGTTGAAGTGACCGTACGGTACGTTAACCATGACTAAAGGTTCTTGCAGGCACTATCAGTGATACCTAGGGGATCATGACGCGATGCTACTAGACGCTCTTACCATGATCCGATGGGTGCAATCAGAAATGAGTTCTGACATTCTTGATCAAAAAGTTGATGAAAAGAATGGGGTTAAGTATGGGTAAGCCCGAAAAAGAATAAATGTTATTCTGAATCATATGGAGATGTGAACCGACGGTTAGCTGTATTCCTGAACCATTGAGGGTCACATAAGTATCGGATTCTGTGTTCCCGTTGAGAGAGTCAAATTTCAAGGAGTTGGAATTTGGCGACTATAGTTTGATGGAGATCAAACAAGAAGCTTATAAAGGAGTTTATGAGCTGATTCCATAGGATGTAAGGAATGGAAGTTGGCATGATTGCTAAATAAGGAAGGAGAGTGAAACTGCCTGTTTTGTGAAGGAGTTCACTAAAACAGGCAGCTGCCAAATATGGTAACTGTCATATATGGTAAGTTTAAAATTTGGCAAATGAAAATTTTGATCTTAGAAATTTTCAATTTTCATTATATGAATAAGATTTGTATCCTTGGTACATCGGCGCTTTCAGATCGTCGATCGGGGTTATAATGAGTTCCGAATAATTTTTATTGTGAATTTGGGTGCGAGAATACGATGTCCCAACAAAAATATCCTACATACATATAGCAAATTGGGCTTGGGCTTTTGATCATCCTTCATGCAAAATATCACATATCATACACCATCAATTAATTATCACAATAATCAATTGATCCAATATTATATATCTTGATGCAATAACTAACCGCCACGATTATAAACTAAATTAACAAAGTATACAAACACCTTTGTCTACTTTCTAATTAATTTATTTATGACCGAATTTCTTGTAAATCACCATTTACTGTAAATAATTAAAGTCCAACTTCAATTATTTATTTTATGAGAAAATATGTACAATTTTTGTGAATTTAAACTTAAGGGCCCAAAAAATAATTTTTCACCAAAAACATTTTGGTCGTTCACAAAATATGTTAGCCATCTAATGGCCCAACAACTTCAAGGCCCATGACACTTTGATAATCCAAAACACTTTTGGAAACCTAGTCGTCATCGTCGTCGCCGGATTCCGGCCAACACAAAAAAAATATTTTTTTTTCCTTTTTTGAAGGGCCTGTTCGGGCAGCCCCAGCCCGCTGCCTGTTTCTGGCAGCACCTTGGGCAGCCCAAACTCCCCGTTTGCTGCCAAAAATATGCCCAGAAACCGGTCTTCGATTTGTTGTTTTGATTGTCTTATGTGGTTAGAAATTGACATCAATATAATATCATGTATATGCTACACAAAATAGTAACCATAGCTCTGATACCACTTGAAATAGGATCGATTAAGGCGCCCGCTTGCTCAACGGAAGTTACAAAAATACTTTTCTTAGCAAAAACCGAGCACCCTAATCACTATGATGTGTAGCAAATACAATAAAACACAAATATGACATTCATAGTGTGTTCAGAAATTTACCTATCAATCACAAGGAGTGATGTTTTGGCTCCAACTAAGTTGTAAACAACTTAGCTCTTGAAGGTAGACAATCTACAAGCTTCCAACACCACTCCTTTCTCAAATGGACACCTTTCTTCAAAATTAGGTCCACCACCAACAAAGTAGAACTACTCTAATTTTGCACTAGAAAAATTTGAGTATTTTTAATTGAGAAGTGTAGGCTTTCCTCAACAAAAATGAAGAAGAAAATTGGAGAGAATAATGGTAGAAGTTTCGGCCATGAGGGAATAATGGAAGAGGTTGGAAGATTTTTCTCGGTCCTTGATAAAGTTAAAGTAAGCATGTGCATGTCATGCCTTGGATAATGAAAAAGTAGTCTCCCAACCCTTCACCTCCCATGCACGCAATTTTATTTGGGTTTGACGATTACAAAGCCCATGGACTTTTATTTAAATATATCAAACACATTTGAGACCATTTAAACTTTACTTGATTTTAGTCAAGCTTATTAGTTGAATAATTATTTCTAATTAGGCACTACAAGACCCAATATTATTTAATTAATTCAACACTTGAATTAATTTAATTATTTGGACTCTACTAAGCCCACTAGTGTTTAATTAATTCAACACTTGAATTAATTTAATGTAGTCCATAATAATGTTTATAAAAATCACAATTTTCAAATACTTTATTTATTTGGTCAACTTTTAGTTTAGGAACACTTTCACAAATTAAAATTTACATTTCCCATAATCTTCTTATAGAAGTCATACTTCTATTTTATTTACGCTTATGAACTCCTTTATAATCCGTTCAACACATTTAACTATTTTACTTCTCAACGGGATCTAAAAATTTAGCACTTGTATGACCCTCAATGGTTCAATGAGACAACTAGCAGTGGGTTCACATCTCAATGTGATTCGGGACTAAACAGTCCTTATATGAGCATAGCCAAGTTGTTCCATTCTTATTTATCAACTCCTTGATAATAAGAAAGTCAGAACTCAAGTCTGATAGTACCCAACCAATCATGTTAAACGCCTAGCAGCATCGGTTACATGATTCCATAGGTATCAAATGATAGTGCCTGCAAGAACCAATCTATTATGGTTAGCGTAACCAATCTATTATGGTTAGCGTACAGTATGGTCCCTTCATCTCATATATCCCGACCATTCGAAAACTATTGGTATATCGAGAGTTGTCAATTAATCGATACTATGTGTCATATCGTTGTTGCATCGATGGTGTAATATATGAAACCTCTTTCATAATTACCACAAACACTCTGATCAGAGATTTCATACTACATACACATAGGATATCCATACCCGAAGGTAAGGGGTGAATCCCCGACGACAATGCATCGACTCCTATATTTTTCGACAGAACACCCAACCTTGCCTCCTGATGACCCCATGAGAGTCGGTAAACAAGTCAAAGTCCAACTGTAGCACCCCAAAAAAAAAAACCAATATGCGTAGATATGTGCATAATTATTTAATTTTAAATGATTATTATTTTAAGAATTTGTTGATTTAATTGCATTTAAATCATTTACATTATTTTTAAGGATTTTAAATCGCGTATTTCAAATTTTAGCTTTTTAGATATATACGCGAGACCGGACAGGAGATAGGAAATCGGAGATGAATTTTATGATCCAAAAATATTCCTAAATTTAATCCGAGCTAAGAAATAATTTAATTTAATGAAATCAAATGGAATTAAGTCTACTTTAATTAATTAATCACCAAATTTATTGTAGGCTTCTTAATTCATCAAGATTATGCTTAATTAACCTTTTAATCAAGCTTATCTAACCTAAGATTCTACTTAGCAAAACTTAAACAAAATCCTACACTAATTGGGCTGCCAAATCTCGGTCATTTATACTCCAAACAATTCCAAACCATTTAACTACCCCAACAACACAAATGACACCCATTTAACATGCATGCCCCCCCCCCCAACTTGACATCATTTACTCACCCATGCACCACCTTATTAACCATCAGCCTTTACCACCTTCTCCACTACACCTAGCACAAAAATATCAGAGGTTTAGCAGCTCCCATTCTCAGTCAAGACAGCAACAACAAAAAGGTTTCTTCATTTCCGTTGCTGTGTCTCCCGGTCCGACGTATCGTGTTGTTTATTTTAAAAACAACTTAAGGCATGTGTATTTTCTCCCTTTTTCTCATCAATCAAGTGTATTACATAATTTTTAGTATGATATAAGTGAATGGTTTTGATTTTAGAGCAAGAAACCACAAGAAAATATTTTGAGAACCATAGGCCATTCTCGGCCATCCTTTGCAGGTCACGTTCCTTTCTTGTTTTGTTGATTTGCAGGTTGGCTCGGTTCCTAGGCTCCCAAGGCTGCTTATGGTCATGTCCTAGGGGGTGTTAGGGTCAAGTTTGATCAAGGGTTCAAGCCCCAAAATCGTAAGTTAAGTTCTCAAAACAGTAGGTAAGAAACAAGTGTCACATTTGGGGTTCATTTGCTGTCAATGGGTTGTGTAGGATAGTGTTCAAGCCATGGCTAAACTAGGGCTCGTAGCCATGTCTAGGACCCTTCCCTAGCAAGACTAGGATGTGCTCAAGTCGGCTATAAGTGGCTTGAGCCATGTCCCAAATCGTTTGGACAGAAACAACTCAGGTTGGTCTCATTTGACAGTAGCAGTTGCGTGGGTGGTTTGTTGATGGTTTATGGGTTTGTATGGCTCATGGTTGGCCTAGGGCCCTTAGCCATGGACTAACCAATGCCTCAACATTTCAAAAAGGTGTTGTGATCACTGGTTCAAGCCATGGTCAGGTTTTAATAAGCATTTTGACAGCAAGTGACAAGTTGCTCCAGTGTGTGTTCTCGGCAGCAGTGAGCTTCGGCTCTTGGGTCTTGTTCTTGGTTCTTGGTTGGCCTATGGCATTAGCCCTGGACTAAGACATGCCCAAATATGTTATGGAGGTCGTGTTTTTAGCCGTTTGTGAATTGGTTAAGTTTAGAAGTCGTACGAGAAATTACGGTGCGAAGTGCCAAAGTGACTCTCATAAGAGCGCCTCACGATTTTGGTTCCTTTGAACTTTAATTCATATTTCCAGTAACATTTTGTGTAATTACAGTAAGTTTAAGAATATTTTGATCATTGATAGATGTTGGTTTGATGTTGGTTCGGGTTGATTCGGAGCCATGGTTGAAATTAGAGTTCATGGTCTAGTTTGTCTCAGTTTTGATGCACGCATGGCCCGTATCTCATAAATTTCATTGATTGTGGTTCGGACATGATATTTTATTGTTGTGCATTACATTCGATAACTTATTAAGTTGGTTAAGTACGGTTCGAGTATCAAGTCGTTCGGAAGTCCCTAAGCCACCGTAATTCATTCGGGTGCATTTTAGGTCAAATTAGGTTTTAATGAGTCTTGGGGCTCGGTCTGTGGTTTAGGGTCTGGGCTAAGATTATGCACTAGGGTCCTAGGATGGTGCACGGGTGGTTGGTTCAGGGGCTGGGCTAGTTGGTATGGGCTTGGACGCAAATACTTAGAGTCCATGAGAAGTGAAACTCTCGGCCAGCTTATGGGTTAGGTAAGGGCATTCTTTTTTGTTGTTTGGGAAGGGTTCTAAGTGGTCTAAGGGTCCAGGTGAATACTTTAGAATGTTGGTCAGGTTTTGGATCAACTTGGCTTGGGGGTGACTCGTGAAAATCGAAAGTTGGCTCGGGGTCGAAGTTTAAGTGTCAAAATAGGGTTTTTAACAAATAAAAATTGAAAAACGGCTCACAGGGGGTCGAGTCATGGTTCATAAGGGCTAAAATAATATAACAAGACTAAATTTAGAATTTAGGAATTTTTTATTAAAGTTTGGAATTTTTCGGAATTAAAACGCCGTCAAAACAATTGATTAAATATAAATGAAAAAGTCTAATATTTATGCCAAATAAAAATATGGAAAAATTCATGTAAGCTTAAATAATTATTTGGGACTTGTTAGTGTCAAGAAATAAAAAAAAAGTCAAAAACGTAAAATGTCAAGTCTAGGGGTAAAACAGTATTTTTACACTAAAAATTAGTAAACGTCATGGTAGTGCTCTAAATGTTAGTTTTATGATTATTTTTAAATGTTTATGAAATGTTCATGATTAAATTATGATTTTTAAATGTCCATGGAATTTTTATGATGTAAGGTTGACATTTAAAATACATAATGCATGCTTGGTTTCAAAAGAAGAATGTTATGTCATACATGATTTTATGATGTGATAAGAATGTTAAAACGTTGAAGGAAGTGAAGTAATTGTGGCTATTGAGGTAACGATATGAGGTAACGGTATGTGGTAACGGTAAGAGTGGAATATCGTGAGGGGAAAAGGCCCCAGAGGGAACCACGACGATCGTATTTCTATTCGAAAGAGGATAGGCCAAGACCCAATTGACCGGTGAGAGTGTTGCTGGTGTCCCCCGCCGCCCAGTACTGCGGTTTCATGTAGATGGATCCATCGACTTTTGAGGTTTGAGGAAAGTCACAATTATAGATTTGAATTCAACAAAAAAAAAGGAAAAGGAAAAGGAAAAGAAAAAAAGGAAAAATGTTTATGATCATGTTAAATGTTTTAAGTCATGTTGAGGTAAAAGGAAAATGTTAAAGTTTATGTTTGCATGTTATGAAAAGTTATGTTTACGTAAAAGTATTTTAACTGTTGCATGTGTTTTTATACGCATTATTTGTTATTAATATTATGGTGTGTTGAGTCTTTAGACTCACTAGGTGTGACAGATGATTTGACTGGACTGAAGACGCACACAACCCGAGGACTAGCGCTTCTACTATTTCCGCATTTACGATTTATAAATCATGATTTATGTTAAAGATTTTAAGACTATTTATTCATGCTTTTGAGAGATTTTTGAGAGGTTTAGTATGTGCTATACAATTGCTTTTTAGGTTTGGTAAAACAGTTGACGATTTTATTTTTATTACTATTGCACTGGATTTTTAAAATGCTAGATGAATGATGTTTTATTTTAAAAGGGTAAAATATTTTATTGAAATATTTTCATGTGGTAAATGTGCATGGTCGAAAATTGAGTGTTTAGAAAAGAAATAATTTTTCTAGTAATTTAAAAGCAATGAAAAGGGCAGACGTTTCAGATCTTATATTGCCTTCGGAGTTTACCACTGACGTGTTGCTCTTGTCGCTGCCTAGCTCATTTGATCCTTTTGTGGTGAATTTCAACATGACTGTAAGGCCTGAGATTATATCATTTTAATCCGAAATTCTTTAAATGACAAATTGATGTGAGAGGGAAAAGCTGCGGAAGATGTGGGCAAGACATATAATTATGTGTGAGGACAGAAGGCCTCGCGCATATGCGCGAGTAGCCATTGCCGAGGCAGAAGACCTCGCGCATATGCTAGAGAAGAGGCGCGCATATGCGCGAGCAGATGAATGTACAAGCGCTGAGACAGTAGGCCTCGCTCATATGCACGAGCATTGGACGCGCATATGCGCGAGCGGGGAAAATTGAATGTGCCGAGACAGTAGGTCTCGCTCATATGCGCGAGCATGGGACGCGCATATGCGCGAGAAGTGCTGGACGTGAATTTAGAAGAGGACACATGTCTTGCAATTCAAATAAAATAATAAACTTCTCCATTCATTTAAGAAATGAATTGCAGCAAGAACCGAGATTCCATAGCTAAGTCTCAAGCCTTTTCCTTAAATTTTAGAATTGGGATTTTGCTAGATTCGTCTGTACGATTTTCAATCCAAGTTTAGTTCCGTGCTTCTCTCGTCAAGAACTTCAAAAGGATGTAAGTTTTATTACTTTCCAACTTGGTTCAAAAGTTTGGTTTTGGAGGAATCATGATATGATTGATATTAAGTCTTCTTGAAATTATGGTAATCGTATAATCGAAACCGAATCGAATAAAGAACACCGAATGCAATTGTTATCATTTTCCAGATTATGGTTGAATGAAATTGTGCATATTTTTGAGTTGTGACTTATATTTGTTGATGATTATATCGATTATGAGTTATTGGGATTGGCCTCTTGTTCTTTGAGTTGCCAGGATATCTCGAGATTGCGCCGTTATGCCGTCCGAATTTAATAAGATTGAGCATTGAGCAAATCGTGTATTGTTTGAGTTTTATATGATATTGTACTTCTCGAATGTCATTCCAGATTGGTATTGAAACGTGAAGTCGAGAATTCAACTTCAGAATCGGTAGAAGAAAGAGCCAAAACCAAACCCCGATAAAAGAAAGGTATAAATTAAGCTAAACCGGGATTGATAACCCGAGTAAGAACTTGAGTTTCCCAAAACCACATACTTACTTGTTATTGGTTTGATATATTCGAACTCTTTGATTGAAGGTGCTTGATCTATTGATTTATAGAAAAGTATAAAACAGAAGATAGATATCGTAAAATAGTCTTTGGCAGAAATGCCAAGTCACTGGATGTTTGGTTTATATCGATGCTCTTAGGAGTATATCGACTCCTATTGTAGATACTCGAAATAGTGTACCAAAGTTCAGGAATAAGAACGTACCACCATCTAGAAGGGGAGAGTAGATGGGAGACTTGTTACTTTCTTATTCAACTGGGATCTCTAGACTAGATAAGAGTTGAGTCAAAAATTAAGAGTTAAAGATTTTGATTTCCAGTCTTGTATCGATTTATGTTTATCAGATTATGATACATGCTATTTGATAATTGATTATGGTTTTGTATATGCTTATATGATTGCATGTATACGTTGTTTATACTGGGAATATATTTCTCACCGGAGTTATCCGGCTGTTGTAGTGTTTGTATGTGTGCATGACAACAAGTGGGACAGGATCATGGTCGAGAAGAGGATAAAGATCGAGATTAGAGTGGTTATTCGGACTTAGATATAGATCTAGTGGTTCAACACTTGAAATGTAGTGGATAAACACTAGTTTGTATGATTTCCTTTTGAACAAGTTTTGCATTTTGGATCATGTTGTAGATATTGAACTTGATCTTGTACAGTAAATGAAATGAAGCATAACTGATTTTATATACTTGTTATGAGGGGTTCGCCTTAAAAAAAACATTTCGACCTAGTTTATTAATTGTTTCCATTTCATCCCAAAAATGATTAAGAAATGAGTTAGCGTCCGGGTCCCCACAACAGGTGGTATCAGAGCTATAGGTCCTTTAGACTGACGTAGAAGTGAATGGGCGGGGTACATTGAGTTTTCTTACTTGCTTCTGTGATACTAGCATGCGATTTAGTGTAATGTTGATTTGCATACGTTATATACTAGCATGAAAGCATGTTTTATTGCTTTAGAAACTACATGTTTACCTGATTATCTAGTTTGATTGGAAACATATATTTTTTTGGAGAATGAATCAGAACCGATTCTTTATCAGAGGTATGATGATCAGAGGAGGACTGAGTACTAACCATTTTGATAATCGGATATGCCTCCTCAAAGAGCCCCAGAACAGGGTAGTACTTCAAATAATCCGATGGATGTTACAGCGACACCCATGGAAACACTGTTAAAGAGATTTCAGTCATTCAAACCGCCGAATTTAAAAGGCACTGAGACGTCTATCGACTGTGAGAGCTGGCTTGATGATATTGAAATGTTGTTTGATTCACTTGAATATACAGATGACCGTAGAGTAAAACTAATTGGGCACCAGTTACATGATGTTGCGAAGAGTTGGTGGCTCACAACCAAGAGAGCCTTGGAGCATCGAGGTATGGTTATTACTTAGAAGATTTTTAAAACTGAATTCTATCAACGATTTCCCATTATCGTACAAAAAGTACAAGGGTGCAGAGTTTGCCAACCTGAAACATGGCAATTTAAATATTGAAGAATATGTGGCTAAATTCTCTACCTTGCTACGTTTTGCTCCTCATGTTGCTGATAATGATGAAGTGATGGCTGATCAGTTCGTCAATGGACTGAATGCTAATATATTTACACTGGTAAATACGGGGCGACCAAATAATTTTGCTGATGTCTTGAATAGAACAAAGGGAGCTGAAGCAGGCTTGATCAAGCAGAGAGGAACTTCGTATGCTCAGACACAGAGACAGCAACAACCTTCCACCCAGTTCCTCCAACCACCTCCCAGATTTGATAGTGGCGGTAGCAGCAGTGGGAAGAAGGATAATCTGAAAGCCCGAGGGAAACAGTTTAAGAAGTCTGGAAGTAGTTCATCTAGCTCCAGTGGCTGACGACAGATAGGTTCTGGCCTGAGTTATACAGGGGTCTATTGCAAAACATGTGGAGGAAGACATCCAACAGAGCAATGCCAGGGAGTGCTTGGTAGTTGCAACATCTGTCGACAGCCAGGACACTTTGTCAATTTTTGTCCACAGCGAGGTTCTCAACGATCACAGGGAGCAGAATCGTCTGGATCAGTGGCAAAGGCTGATAGACGATCATCTACTGTGCACTCTTTCCAACCATCACCTACCCAGTCACAGCCGAGGCCAGGAGTAAGCCAGACTGTTAGCCAGCCTCCGAACAGCTGGCCCGAGTGTTTGCATTGACTGAAAAACAGTCCCAGGAAGCACCTGATGATGTGGTTGCAAGTAACTGTTCTCTTTGTGGTTATCCTGCTTATGTGTTGATAGATAAGGGTGCATCTCATACTTTTATCTCTGAGCGATTTGCATTGATGCTTGCTTTGGCTGTTGAGTCTTTATCTGCTGTGGTATCTATCTCTTCACCCTTGGGGAGATGTCTTATATCAGTGACTTCTGTTAGACATTGTATGCTACAGTATGATGGTAATGAGATAGAGTTAGATTGTATTGTACTCAGTTTGTCTGATTTTGACTGCATTATTGGTATTGATATGCTGAACAAGTACAGAGCTACCGTAGATTGTTTCCTAAAAATAGTAAGATTCAGACCTGAGATGGCTGATGAATGGAAATTTTACGGTAAGAGCATATGCGCGAACATGGGACGCGCATATGCGCGAGAAGTGCTGGACATGATTTCAGAAGAGGACACATGTCTTTCCATGCAAATAAAATAATAAACTTCTCCATTCATTTCAGAAATGAATTGCAGCAAGAACCGAGATTCCTTAGCTAAGTCTCAAACTTCTTCCTTAAATTTTAGAATTTGGATTTTGCAAGATCCGTCCGTCCGATTTTCAATCCGAGTTTAGTTCCGTGCTTCTCTCGTCAAGAACTTCAAAAGGATGTAAGATTTATTACTTTCCGGCATGGTTCAAAAGTTTGGTGTTGGAGGAATCATGATATGATTGATATTATGTGTTCTTGAGATTATGGTAATCGTATAATCGAAACCGAATCAAAGAACGGACACCGTATGCAATTGTTATCACTTTCCAGATTATGGTTGAATGAAATTGTGCAGATTTTAGAAATGTGGCTTATATTTTTTGATGATTATATCGATTACGAGTTATTGAGATTGGACTCTTGTTCTTTGAGTTGTCGGGATATCTCGAGATTGCGCCGTTATGCCGTTCGAATTTAATAAGATTGAGTATTGAGCAAATCATGTCTTGTTTGAGTTGTATATGATATTGTACTTCTCGAATGTCATTCTAGATTGGTATTGAAAACTTGAAGTCGAGAATTCAACTTCAGAATCGGTAGAAGAACGAGCCAAAACCAAACCCCGATAAAAGAAAGGTATAAATTAATGCTAAACCGGGATTGATAACTCGAGTATGATAGAACTTGAGTTTCCCAAAACCATATACTTACTTGTTATTGGTTTGATATATTTGAACTCTTTGAATGAAAGTGCTTGATCTATTGATTTATAGAAAAGCATAGAACTGAAGATAGATATCGTAAAAGAGTCTTTGGCAGAGGTGCCAAGTCACTAGATGTTTGGTTTATATCGATGCGCTTAGGAGTAGATCGACTCCTATTGTAGATACTCGATATAGTGTACCGAAGTTCAGGAATAAGAACGTACCACCATCTAGAAGGGGAGAGTAGGTGGGAGACTTGTTACTTTCTTATTCAATCGGGATCCCTAGACTAGATAAGAGTCGAGTCAAAGATTAAGAGTTAAAGAGTTTGATTTCCAGTCTTGTATCGATTTATGTTTATCAGATTATGATACATGCTATTTGATAACTGATTATGCATTTGTATATGCTTTTATGATTGCATGTATACGTTGTTTATATTGAGAATATATTTCTCACCGGAGTTATCCGGCTGTTGTAGTGTTTGTATGTCTGCATGACAATAGGTGGGACAGGATCAGGGTCGAGAAGAGGATGAAGATCGAGATTTGACCTAGTTTATTTATTCTTTCCATTTCATCTCAAGAATGATTAAGAAATGAGTTAGCTTCCGGTCCTCACAATGAACAAGCTGGAGCCTACCCTTGAGGAGTTGGTGAATAAGCTTGTTACCTTTGAAGTCACTATCAAGAAAGAGAAGTCGGTTCTTTATGTGGGTTCTTCATCTGGTGCGAAGATTGGTCCACATGGGAAGGGAAAGAAGCGTTGTTTCCAACGTCCCAAGAAGAACGTGCCCTTGAAGAGGCAATCTCCGAGTCCCGCTGTGGCAGCTACACCAGTTAAAGCTGACAAGAATGTTGACATCTATCATCACTGCAAGAAGCCTGGACATTGGAGGCGTAACTGCGGAGAATATCTTGCCCAAAAGGGTTCTGGAAACGGTATGTTCTATATTGAAGTAAACATTTCAATTAACTCTACTTCTTGGGTATTGGATACTGGCTGTGGCTCACATCTCCGTAATGATTTACAGGTGATGGGAAGAAGTAGGAGGCTCGGGGAAGGTGAGACCTTCTTGAGGATGGGAAATAGAGCAAGATTTGCTGCGGAGGCCGTGGGAGATGTTTACTTGTCATTGAACAATGATTTTAAGTTAATTTTAAGAGATGTTTTGTTTGTACCAGATTTGATGAAAAACATTGTTTCAATTTCTATGCTTGATAAAGATGGATATTCTTGTTTATTTAGTACATGTGTTTGCAACATTTACAAGAATGAATGTTTAATAGATACTGGAAAACTTGAAAACGATCTCTATAACTTAAAATTGAAAGATATTCCACTAAACAAAGTCCCAGCAATAACAACAACAAACGAGCGAAAGCAAGATACTCATAAGGGCCACCTGGAGCGAGCCAAAGGTTTATTGGATTTGATCCATACCGATGTGTGCGGTCCTTAGCATCAACACTAAGCATGGACATGCCTACTTCATCACCTTTACCGATGAATTTTGGAGGTATGGGTACGTGTATTTGATGAAATACAAATCTGAAGCCTTTGAAAGGTTCAACGAATTCAGAAGTGAAGTATAGAAACAATTTGGAAGAAGCATCAAGTCACTTCGATCGGATCGAGGTGGTGAGTACTTGAGTGCCGAGTTCCAAGAGTATCTTAGTGAGAATGAGATTCTCTCGTAGTGGACTCCTCCTGCTACATCACAGTTGAATGGTGTTTTAGAGCGTCATAACCAGATTTTGATGGACATGGTTCGGTCAATGATGGGGTTCACGGAGTTGCCGCCATCCTTTTGGGGATATGCGCTTGAGACAGCAGCACTTTTGTTGAACAATGTCTATTCAAAGGCAGTTGATAAGACACCATATGAGATATGGATGGGTAAGCCTTCCAAATATTCTATCTTAGAATATGGGGATGCCTTGCTTATGTGAAGCAGGCAGTGGGAGATAATTTGGATAGTCGATCCATTTTATGTTACTTTGTGGGATATCCAAGGAATTCAGTTGGATATTCTTTCTATCATCCCCAAGAAACAAAGGTGTTTGTTTCTAGGAATGCTACCTTTTTGGAAAAAGAATTTCTATTGGATAGAAAATGGGAGATGATAGAACTCGAAGAGGTTCAAGAGACACCCACAATTGTAGAACCCACACCTGAAGAGCCAAGAGAGGAGATACAAGCTCCTAGAAGATCCGAGAGAGTCTCGAGACCACCTATGAGGTATGGTCTACTTTTTGAAGAAGGCCCTGATGAGCCTAACCATGGATCTGATCCAAGGACCTTGAAGGAAGCGTTATCTGATGCTGATTCATCCAAATGGCTTGAAGATATGGAATCTGAGATGAATTCCATGCATTCGAACCAAGTGTGGAATCTTGTGGATCCACCTAAGGGAACTGTTCTCATAGGGTGTAAATAGATTTACAAAAAGAAACTTGGGGCGGATGGGAAGGTATTGACCTTCAAGGCCCGATTGGTAACAAACGGATATACTCAAAGACAAGGAGCTGACTTTGAGGAAACCTTTTCTACAGTTGCTATGTTCAATTTTATAAGGATATTGCTAACCATAGCTGCATGGTATGACTATGAGATATGGCAGATGGATGGCAAAACAGCCTTTCGTAATGGAGATATTAAGGAAGAGATTTACATGTCTCAACCTGAAGGGATTACATCTATCGGAATTGAGCATATGGTATGCAAACTTCAGAGATCTTTTTATGGTCTAAAGCAGGCATCTAGGAGTTGGAACCTCATATTCGACAGTACAATCAAAGAGTTTGGTTTTACTAAGAATCCTGAGGAACCATATGTGTATAATAAAGTCAGTGGGAGTGTTGTGACATTCCTGGTGCTTATGTTGATGACATTCTACTCATTGGGAATGATGTAGGGATGTTGCAATCAACTAAGATATGGTTAGCAGGAAAGTTCTCGATACAGGACTTGAGTGAAGCATCTTTTGTATTGAGAATACAGATCTATAGAGATAGATCAAGAAGATTGCTTGGTCTCACCCAGTCCACATACATTGATACCATCGTGAAGCGGTTCTCTATGGATGAGTCCAAAAGAGGACATCTACCAATGTGTCATGGCGTGTACCCATAAAAGTCTATGTCTCCCATGATTGATGCAGAGATAGCGACGATGACAAGTATTCCTTATGCATCTGCAATTGGTAGCATCATGTATGAGATGATATCTACACGTCCTGACGTGGGTTTTGCACTAAGTGTAGTAAGTAGATATCAATCGAACCCTGGTCTTCCACACTGGAAAGCTGTGAAAGACATCCTCAAGTATTTTAGAAGGACCAATAAGTTGTTCTTGGTCTATGGGGGTTGAGAACTGAAATTGGAAGGCTATACCGACTCTAGCTTCCAAAGAGATATCGATGACTCGAAGTCAACCTCTGAATTTGTATTAATGCTCAATGGTGCTACTGTCTCTTGGAAGAGTTCTAAGCAAGACAGTACTGCGGATTCCACCACTGAGGCCGAATACATTGCTGCATCAGCTGCAGCAAAGGAGGCTGTTTGGATAAGGAATTTCGTCCAAGAGTTGGGCATCATTCCTAATGGAGTTGCTCATGTCCCTGTGTTTTGTGACAACACGGGAGCTATAGCTCAAGCAAAGGATCCAAGGTCTCATAAAAAATCCACACACGTATTGAGAAAGTACTACATCCTCCGAGAGAATGTGGAAAGAGGAGAAGTGTCGATTGACAAAGTCGGCTCCGCAGATAATGTTTTTGATCCACTAACCAAGCCTTTACCTGGACCATTATTCAAGAAGCATCGCGAATCAATGGGTTTGAAGCATATGGATAGTTGGCTCTAGTGCAAGTGGGAGATTGTTAGAGTAGGTGCCCATCGAGCATAGTGTTGGCCGAGTGTTCACAATAAAACTCTATATATAAACAATCTTTATTTTAATTATATTTGAAATTATTGTTTTGGCACATCTTAATCATTATACCCATGCTAGTTGCATAGATAAAGTCCTTGAATATACAAATAGTAGAAAGAATATGAGATGCTCATATGATGAGTATCATGAAACTCATATTTGGAATACTGTATATTCTAAACAGTTCCTAGTCGATTCAGTCGCCGCTAAGAAAGATATAGGCCGCTTGAGTTTGAGACTAGTATCTGCGATGTGAGTACCATGTTTCATTGGTAGGGAACATTGTGATGTCCGAGAATGCAGATAGGTTATCCTAGTAGAGTGCACTGAACAAACTTTGATATAGGACTTTCATAGTGGTTCTCATTTATCAAGTGGAAACGTTCCAGTTTATGGTTGTACACCATTAGTCCTTATGACTCGGGACAACATAGAGACTCTATATGCTAGCGTTGCACTTTGACTTGTTTACCGACTCTTATGGGGTCATCAGGTGGCAAGGTTGGGAGTTCTGTCGAAACATATAGGAGTCGATGCATTGTAGTCGGGGATTCAGCGCTTACCTTCGGGTATGGATATACTATGTGTATGTAGTATGAAATCTCTGATCAGAGTGTTGGTGGTAATTATGAAAGGAGCTTCATAGATTACACCATCGATTCGACTACAACATGACACATAGTATCGATTCTGTAACGTAGCGTACTTTTTACTACTTAAAATTTGCGGAAAAATTAAAATTTTCTTAAACATAAAATAACCTTCAATGTTTGCCATAAAATATCTCAACCAAGTCCCCCATAAGACATGGTTGTACAAAATAACTACAATAAAATTTGCTAACAAAAGGTTTGCTCAAAGGTTTCCATCAAAATATGAAATCGGAGTAATTTAACTTTTGCATAAAACTTAAACATGACGGTCCTCGGGTTTAGCCTCCAGATCAGTCCAAGCCTGCCCCTCGGTCGCCACCTCCTGTCTCCTCATCAACATACTCACCTACATCGATCAAGTCTAGTGAGTCTTAATACTCAACACGTATAAACTGATAGTAACGAGTAGTACATAATAAGATCACATGCAACTTTAAAATAGGACATACATACTTAAAAACTTGAACTTGTGAAATGAACATGAACATACGTAGGTACATAATTAGACGTGCCATCAACATAAACTTTTCATAAACAAGCTGCATACTTGAATATACTAGAACATACATAGCTTCATCATTTTACGTAGAGGATGTTTCAAAGCAAGTGGCCCATACATAATAAATGCCTGATCAGAAAAACCGTAGTACTGGGCTGGCAGGTACGTATCCACTCTGCCACATACATGAGATCCCCGTTCATAATTTAACGGTCTGATTGGTCCCCGTTCATAATTTAACGCTTTTCAATCACGATCTAAACCCGTTCATAATTTAACGGGGTGGAGAGGTCCTCGGCCACGTTCACCGACTTCCAACCCCATTCATAATTTGGTCACAAGACATTTAGCATACCTCCAAAAACTTAAAATATTTTCTTGCACGTCATACATACTTACTTGGCGTTGAGGGATTCGTTGGACTTCGATCGGGGCCGTCGCTGCTGCACGTACTAACATGAAACTGCATACTTAACTTGCCTAGCTTAGACGTACTTATCAGGGTTACTCTCAAGCTCAATCATTTCTTAGGACATTCTAAAATTTCCCCTGACTCGACCTAGATAATCCTTGCACTAAACCATGACATCAAACCCAAAAGCAACATTAAACTTTTTCTCAAAAACGTGAGTACACGGACCCCGTTACCGGGTCCGTATACGGGTCCGTCTAAGTGCGGTGTAAAGAATACTCGGAAAGGAGAAGGGGCATGGACCCCGTGCTAGGGTCCGGGTGGCTTCGCGAATTTTGACACCGAAAAGAAACAAAGGCACGGACCCCGTGTCAGGGTCCGGGTAAACATCCGTGTAGGCACTGGAAAAATACACTAAGTGAAAACACAAAGGCACGGACCCCGTGCCCTCATCCGTGTAGGGGTCCGTGTAGCTACTGTGAACGCGTACCTACGAGAATTCATGTGCTTGTGGCTTCCTCTTCCTATTTCGATCACCCAACCGTGACTCGACACCTCGAGACCCGTCCTAGGACGTCACGACATTGTACCAAACCCAAGTAAGCCATTATAATTGTTCCTAAGTGTGACAATCAACAACTAATGACACAACTCGAAGTTCGACACCATTTTCTTCCTCGACTCTTGATTCAACTTGGTGCCTAACGACACGAAAAGAGACACCAAAAATCATCCCAACATCGAAATAAACATACCTAGACGCAGCAACGATCACCTGTTGATTCCCAACGAAGCCTGCAACTAATAAACTTCAAGAACGCATCAACATCGTAATTTACTGAAAAACGCAGTTTGAGCAGTCCCACGAAAAATGCCATAACTCACTCAATTTTTGTCCAAAAATTTCTAATCTTATACCCTGATCGAAGATCTATCTTAGAGAACACTGAAGCTCCCTGCAACTAATCGAACAAGTCCTCGATCCTTGGTAATGGGTATTTGTTCTTGATTGTTACCTTATTCAGCTCTCGGTAATCGATACACAGCCTCATGCTCCCATCCTTCTTCTTTACAAAAAGCACTAGCGCCCCATGGAAAGAAACTAGGGCGAATAAATTCCTTGTCAAAAAGCTCCTGTATCTGCTGTTTAAGTTCTAGCATCTCAGCTGGAGCTAATCGGTAAGGTGCCTTGGAGATTGGCACTGTGCCTAGCATAAGATCAATGGAAAACTCCACCTCCCTATCTTGTGGAAGACCTGTGACATCGTCAGGAAAGACGTCTGGGAAGTCTCTGACTACCGGCACATCTAATATGGATGGAGTGGGCGCATCAGGTGCCGAAAAAATGCTGGCCAAGAAAGCCTGACACCCCTTAGAAATAAGTCTCCGTGCTGGCATGCAGGAGATCATACGAGGAAAGCTTCTCCATCGGTCTGGTTCAAAAAGAAACTGCTCCATTCCCATCGGTCTGACCAACACTGATCTCTTCTGAAAGTCAATCAGGACTCGATTATTTGTCAGCCAGTCCATTCCCAAGATAATGTCGAATTCTGGCATCGGCAGTACTATCAAGTTAGCATACACCATGTGGCCCTGCAGTTCTAGATCAATATCTCTGACCACGCTGGTAGCTAACAGTTCTTCCCCTGATGGGACTGTCACTCAATAGTTCACGTCAAGGCCGATAGACTTGACGTCTAAATGATTGGCGAATGTCTCCGAGATGAAGGAGAGAGTGGCTCCCGAATCTATTAGGGCCTTCATGGTTAATCTCTTAATGAAGATATTTCCTGCGAGACGTTAGCATGACACGAAACTTACATCCCAAAAGTTCTAATATAAACCTTATGCAACAAAAGATACCAAAAATGCCAACTAGCAACTTAATAATCCCAAAACAAAACGAGCATGCAAGGTAAAAAAAAAATCTAATACTGTACTGAATTAAATAAATTACCCTTCAACAGTGTAGTGTCTGGGTTCGCCTCCTGAGCATGCATGGCAAACACCCTGCCCTGGGTTGGCTGCTTCCATTGTGGGCACTCCTTCAACATGTGGTCACTGGCTCCACATTTAAAGCATTTTCCTGATCCCCACAGACACTGCCCCGGATGTTGGCGATTGCACTTCTGACACACTGGGAAATTACCGTGCCTCTGCGGTGCATTCTGCTGTGGAACAGGCCCATTGCCTTGCGGTGGCCCCTGATAGGGCTTGTTCCCTGGTTGCCCTTGGTGAGGTTTCTTGAGCGGAGGTCTCTGCTGCTGCGGTGCCTGATGGGGCCTCTTGCCCTGCCTATCATTCTCAATATCCCGCTGATCTTGTTCTGCCGCCAAAGCTCTAGACACGGCAACTGCATATGTAGTAGGACCAGCTACTCGGACATCTCGACGCAAGATCGGCCGCAACCCATCCATGAAATGTCTCAACTTTTCTCGGGCATCATTAGCTATTAGGGCCACGAAGTAACACCCCCTTTCGAACTTCCTCACAAACTCTGCAACGCTGCTGTCCCCCTGTCGCAGCGCCATGAAATCCCTTGTCAATCGGGAGCGTACTTCCTCAGTGAAGTACTTGGAGTAGAAAACCTCCTTAAAACCATCCCAAGTCAGTGTTCGCAAATTCACTGACACTGATGCACTCTCCCACCAACGTCTGGCATCCCCTGCTAAAAGGAATATGGCACACCTGATTCGGTCTACATCTGCCAGCTCCATGAAATCAAAGATTACTTCGATGGACTTAATCCATCCCTCAGCTATCATCGGGTCAGTAGTTCCCGAGAACTCCTTAGGATCCATCCTCCTAAACCTTTCGTACACAGCCTCTGGTCGGGGCCTCGCCTCTACATTAACCGCAGTCTGGTTCCCCGCAAACTGTGCGAAAAACTGTGTCATACCTGCAAGCATCTGCGCCTGCATATCTGGAGGTGGACGAGGAGGAGTGACCCTCTCCTTATCTCGGGCCTCTCGGTTCTCCTCTCGAGCTTCGCGGTTAATCACACGTCTGGGAGGCATGCTGGTCCAACAATTTACCCACCACGTAAACCCAATATGTATGAACATGATACTAATAGCATAAGATGCACGTACTTTGAATTAAAAACATGGGCATGCTGAAATCATGATTCAATGCTTACTACATACATAATGCAAAACTTTAAAACTTACAGACTCGAGGTGTGACTTCGTGAACTTCTTGCGACTGACAGTAGGCATAAACTTTTACAAGAACACCGCTCTGATACCAACTGTAACGTACCGTTCTTTTTACTACTTAAAATTTGCGGAAAAATTAAAATTTTCTTAAAAATAAAATAACCTTCAAAGTTTGCCATAAAATATCTCAACCAAGTCCCCCATAAGACATGGTTGTTCAAAATAACTACAATAAAATTTGCTAACAAAAGGTTTGCTCAAAGTGTTTCCATCAAAATATGAAATCGGAGTAATTTAACTTTTGCATAAAACTTAAACATGGCGGTCCTCGGGTTTAGCCTCCCGCTCAGTCCAAGCCTGCCCCTCGGTTGCCACCTCCTCTCTCCTCATCAACATACTCACCTGCATCGATCAAGTCTAGTGAGTCTAAAGACTGAACACGTATAAACTGGTAGTAACGAGTAGTACATAATACGATCACATGCAACTTTAAAATAGGACATACATACTTAAAACTTGAACTTGTGAAATGAACTTGAACATACGTACGTACATTATTAGAAGTTCCATCAACATAAACTTTTTATAAACATGCTGCATACTTGAATATAATAGAACATACATAGCTTCATCATTTTGCGTAGGGTATGTTTCAAAGCAAGTGACCCATACATAATAAATGCCTGATCAGACAAACCGCAGTACTGGGCTGGCAGGGCCGTATCCACTCTGCCACATACATGAGATCCCCGTTCATAATTTAACGGGCTGATTGGTCCCCATTCATAATTTAACGCTTTCCAATCACGATCTAAACCCGTTCATAATTTAACGGGGTGGAGAGGTCCTCGGCCACGTTCACCGACTTCCAAACCCATTCATAATTTGGTCACAAGACATTTAGCATACCTCCAAAAACTTAAAATATTTTCTTGCACGTCATACATACTTACTTGGCGTTGAGGGATTCGTTGGACTTCGATCGGGGCCGTCGCTGCTGCACGTACTAACATGAAACTGCATACTTAACTTGCCTAGCTTAGACGTACTTATCATGGTTACTCTCAAGCTCAATCATTTCTTAGGACATTCTAAAATTTCCCCTGACTCGACCTAGATAATCCTTGCACTAAACCATGACATCAAACCCCAAAGCAACATTAAACTTTTTCCCAAAAACAAGAGTACACGGACCCCATTACCGGGTCCGTATATGGGTCCGTCTAAGTGCAGTGGAAAGAATACTGGGAAAGGAGAAGGGGCACGGACCCCGTGCTAGGGTCCGGGTGGCTTCGCGAATTTTGACACCGAAAAGAAACAAAGGCACGGAGCCCGTGTCAGGGTCCGGGTAAACATCCGTGTAGGCACTGGAAAAATACACTAAGTGAAAACACAAAGGCACGGACCCCGTGCCCTTATCCGTGTAGGGGTCCGTGTAGCTACTGTGAACGCGTACCTACGAGAATTCATGTGCTTGTGGCTTCCTCTTCCTATTTCGATCACCCAACCGTGACTCGACACCTCGAGACCCGTCCTAGGACGTCACGACATTGTACCAAACCCAAGTAAGCCATTATAATTGTTCTTAAGTGTGACAATCAACAACTAATGACACAACTCGAAGTTCGACACCATTTTCTTCCTCGACTCTTGATTGAACTTGGTGCCTAACGACACGAAAAGAGACACCACAAATCATCCCAACATCGAATTAAACATACCTAGATGCAGCAAAGATCACCCGTCTATTCCCAACGAAGCCTGCAACAAATAAACTTCAAGAACGCATCAACATCGTAATTTACTGAAAAACGCAGTTTGAGCAGCCCCACGAAAAATGCCATAACTCACTCAATTTTTCTCCAAAAATTTCGAATCTTATATCAAATCGAAGGTATCAAAAAGTTCTACGATTTTTATACTCATGACCGAAAAGTCACAATATTAAAAAAAGACAGTAAAAATGAATTTTCAGATCTAAAATCTATTTCAAAACTGATCCAAATCATTTTCCGCTCAAACGATGAACGTAACACATGTATTTTTACGCATAAAACAACGCAACGCATAATATGACATGATCGATGCAGCAAAAGAAAGATTATACGTGCTTTTTGATGATAAACTTTACCGAAGAGGCGATACCGAAGCGGGAACGGAGCGAGGCTTGATCCGGGACGACTTGCGCCTCGAATTTCTTGCAATAAAATCACCGAAAAGTGCTGAAATTCTTTGGAGGGAGGGGTGGCTGCTGAGTCTCACAAGAACCCTAGGTTTTTCACTCTTTTTTTTTTTTAAAATAAAACTAGAATGAATTGTGTGTGTGTGTTGTGTCGTGTGGGGTGTGTGTGTAAAAGTGTGTTTTGGTGGAAAACGTGTGTGTGTGTTTTAATTAGGGGTATATAATTTGCTTAATGATAATTAAAAGTGTTACTTAAAAGTTAATCCCCTAATTACCAAAATAAAATACACCATGCTAATTTCAAGAGCTTTTAAAAAAAAATTCTAAAAATCCCTAAACACAATAATAAGGCTTTTAAAATGCTAAACTAATTAAATTATTTAAAATGCCTCACCCTTAACTTAAAATAAAATACTGCATTTTAAATTGCCAAGATCGTCATCGGTCTCTTTTCCTCGATCCCGCTTCGAATAATCGCCTGGAACATGAAACTTGAAAAAAATTTTAACGTGCATCATATAAACATTAAAATAATGCAATTTAAATAAATCATGCATCACTAAAATCATTTTAAACTTAAATAAAATATTTAACAATTTAAATAAATGCATGGGTTATACGTGTACTGAATTTGGGCACTACAGATTCTTTGGCAACTCTCGATAAACTAATAGTTGTCGAATCGGAATGAATATATAAATTGAAGGGACCGTACTAAACGCTAACCATAATAGAATGGTTCTTGCAGGCACTATCATTTGATACCTAGAGAATCATGTAAGCGATGCTGCTAGGCGTTAACATGATTGGTTGGGTACTATCAGACTTTGAGTTCTGACGTTCTTATTATCAAGGAGTTGTTAAGTAAGAATGAAGCGATTGGGGTATGCTCATATAAGGACATGTTTAGCCTCGAATCACATGAAGATGTGAACCCACAGCTAGTTATATCAATGAACCATTGAGGGCCACACATGTGCTAACTTTTTAGATCCCGTTGAGAAGTAAAATAGTTCAATGTGTTGAACGGCTTATAAAAAAGTATATAAGCGTAAATAAAAAAAGAAGTTTGACTTCTATAAGGAGAATGCAACTTTTAATTTGAGTAAGTGTTCCTAAATTAAAAGTTGGTCAAATAAATAATGTATTTGAAAATTGTGGACTAAATTAAATTAATTCAAGTGTTGAATTACTTAAACACTAGTGGGCCTCGTAGAGTCCAGATAATTAAATTAATTTAAGTGATGAATTAATTAAATAACATTGGGTCTTTTAGAGCCCAATTAAAAATAATTATTAAACTAGTGGGCTTGAGTAAAATCAAGTAAAGTTTAAATGGTGTCAAATGTGTTTGAGACATTTAAATAAAATTCATGGGCCTTGTAATTGTTAAAAGCCCAAGTAGAAAGCAGGCGAGGGAAGTGAAGGGTTAGAGGCAACTTTATCAATAAACAATGTATGGCATGCTCATGTACTTTATCACTTTTTCAAATACCAAGAAAAGTCTTTCTTCCCTTCTCTCCCACTCTCTTGGCCGAAATATTTTCTTAAAAATTCTCTAATTTTTGCTTCTTCAATTGTTGAAGATTGCATACACTTCTCAAAGAATAATCCTCTACTTTTTCTAGTGCAAAATTAGAGGGGATCTTCCTTGTTGGTAGTGGGCTTAATTTTTGAGCAAGGAGTACTCATTGGAAGCTTGTAGATTGTCATCCCTTAAAGAGCTTAGTTGTTTGACAACTAAGTTGGAGCCAACATCAATCCTTGTGATTGATAGGTAAAAATCTTAAAACACCCTATGAATGTAATTTTGAGTTTTATTGTATTTGTTACACACTATAGTGTTTAGGGTGCTCGGTTCTTGTATGAAAATATTTTATGAAACTTCCGTTGCGCAAGCAAGCACCTTAAACGATCCCCTTTTAGCTTTCCTTGGAGCTTGACCACCCGTGTTTGCATCACCTTGTGCAGATATAACATGGCCTAAAAATAAAACTCTATCCAACAAGAACTCACACTTAGAAAATTTGGCATGCAATTGCGCTTTTCTGAGTGTTTGAAGAACTAATTTCAAATGTTTTTCGTGCTATTTCTTTGACTTGGAATAAATCAAGATGTCATAAATAAAAACGATAAAAAATTGATCTATGAATTCCCGGAATACACGATTCATTTAGTCCAAAAAACCGCTGGAGCATTAGTCAAACCAAACGGCACGACTAAGAATTCATAGTGTCCGTAACGTGTCCGAAACGCTGTCTTAGAAACATCTTCCTCTCGAGCTCTAAGCTGATGATATCTGGAATGAAGATCGATCTTTGAATACACAGAAGTACCCTGCAACTAATCAAACATGTCGTCAATACGCAGCAGAAGATACTTATTCCTCACAGTAGCCCGGTTCAACTGCCGATAATCGACGCACATTCTCATCGTTCCGTCTTTCTTCTTAACAAATAATACTGGAGCTCCCCACGGCGACATACTGGGTCTTATATAGCCTTTTTCCTTTAAATCGTGAAGATGTTCTTTGAGTTCTTTCAATTCTGTCGGGGCTAAACGATATGGTGCTCTAGAAATAGGATTTGTCCCTAGCATCAATTCAATGCTAAGATCTATTTCCCTTTGAAGCGAAAAACCTGGAATCTCATCAGGAAATATGTCAGGAAAATCCTTGACAATAGGAATATCAAACACTTTCAATCGTTCTTCTTGTGACGCGTCGAGAGCATAAATCATAAATCCTTCATTACCTATTGACAACAATCTGAACATTTCCATTTCCGATACTAACGGAATGCGAGACTGTGAATCATAACCGTAAAAATTCCATTTTCTGCCATAATACGGTCTAAATCTGACAATTCTATGGAAACAATCCACAGTAGCTCGATAATTCGTCAATATATCCATACCGAGGATACAATCTAAATCAAACATAGTTAACTTGATTAGATTAGTTATCATAATATTATCCTCAATTCTAATCACACAATTTAGTACTATCCATGAGACATCAAGTATACACCGGCAGGAGTAGCCACAGACACAGCAACAACGGAATAGTAGCAATCTCATGCTCATCAACAAATGCAGCAAATAAAAATGAATGAGATGCTCCAGTGTCTATCAATATACGTGCAGGATAGTCAAAAACATAGCAAATACCTACAATCACTTTTCTTGGTGCATCCTGAGCCTGATCCTGAGTCAATGCATGAACTCGAGCCTGCTGCGGCACTGGAAATTGTTGCTGAGGAGGACCTCTAGGTTGTGGATAACCCGGATATCTGAAAGGACTCTGCAGGATCATACGGCCTGAAAGCTGGTCCTCGGGGAACCTGTCCAGAGTGTTGTGGCTGAAATTGCTGTCTTTGTGCATTGGGGCATACTTTGGAATAATGCCCAACTTGAACACATATATAGAAAGACCCCTGAACTCCTACACATTGTGCGCTAAAATGTCTTCCACTACATCAGTCACAGTACTCAACATTCGATGACCCAACAGCACTGCCCCGTCTAGTACTACCTTAACTTGAGGAGCTAGATTGCTATTTCTTCTTGAATTGTTTGCCTCTTGCCTTGAATCATTGTTGTTTCGGTTGCTGGGATGACTGTTGAGGCTGGTAAGGAGCTAAACCCGCTGGCATTGGCATATTACTTCCAGATCCCTGGGAAATTGAAGCTGGAACGGGAGCGGGCTGTGGTTCTCCCCTGAGCAAACTAACCTCTATCTTGTTCGTCATCTCTACTGCTTGAACATAGATATTAGGCGATCCAGTCATCACCAAAGTATGAATAGTCCCTTGTAGCCCATGCAAGAAACGCGAAAGTTTGGACTGATAATTTCTTGCAACATGTGGCACATATGGCAAAAGAACAGAAAACTGAGAAGCATATCCAACAACCGTTTTATTGCTCTGCACCAACTGGTTGAACTCCTCTTCTTTGGAATAATAATACGAAGGTGGTGCATATTCTTGGGTAAACTGAGCACGGAATACTTCCAAAGTAATGATTTCGCCAGATGCTTTAAGTGTTTCCTCTGCAGCTTCCCACCAAAGCTGTGCTTGGTCTTTTAACTGATAAATGGCCAGCTTCAGTTTGACACTTTGAGAATATTCGAGCAAACTGAATAAATGGTTTATACTTTTCAGCCATCCCGCTGCTTTTTCGCCACTTTCATTGCCAAAGAATTTGGGAGGATGTAGTTCTTGGAATTGAGATATTATCAACTGAATCCCACCAACTTTCTGAGTTAAATGTTCGACTTCTTGATTCACTTCTTCCTCCTCATTTCTTGCGACTTGGGCTGCAGGACGACCACGTCGACACCTAACAATACCCTCAAGTCCCCTGACATTCTGTGCTTCTGACTCCTGTACAACTTCTTTCTCTTTTTTGCCTCTTCTTCCAGGTGCCATTCTATAAGACACAAGGATTTGATACCTAGGCAAAATAATTTAATAAGCACGAAAGAACTAAAAGAAAGCTAAAATTTAGTCAAGTAGGTAGTTATTAAACTATGTTCAAAATCTAATCACCTAGTAGTGCTAACTTAGGCAAATTCAAAATCATAGCACATAGTTAAAACAAGAGCAAATAGTCAAACACATACGCAATCATTTTATTTGTGTCTAGACTCAAGTGTCCTAGACTCTAATTCGAGCATATCCCAGTTACGCTATGATACCAACTGTTGGGGGCCCATGCTCCTGATTAATGTTTAATGACCAAACAAATATGATTCATTATGTAAACAGCGAAAGCGATTAAAAATTTTCCTTTTGGGCCAATAGAAATTCCGGCATGACATTCCCGTAAGTAGGACATCCCAAAAATTTCAAAACAACACAAACAACATTTATATACTCGAAATAAAATCATAACATCAATTCACAACCTATAGCCGCACTGGCCAGGACTAACATATACAGAGTTGGCAAGGCTCGATCACCCATCATCAGTTCAAAATATCATATAAGTAACACTACAACTACGCATGGCATCCCCTGGAAAATATATAACTTGACAAGATAATAAATACATATATTTACTTATATAGCTAGGAACTATCACCAACAATCCAACTACTGGGCACCGCTACCTGACGCTCCACCAGACGCGTCCAATCCTCTTGGATAATATGCTATGGCATAAAAAACAACCGCGGGATAAACAGAAAAGAGGGTCAGGCCCCAGTACGACGAACCAGTAAAATTATGACAATTATAACTGACGTGAAATAAAATCAAGTAAAATGCAATGAAATGCAATGCAATGCGTGTCGGTAACTACTAAATAACGGATACCAAAACGGATTCCAAATGAAACGCATCAGCAATAGGAACAGTGGACACCCGTGCCAGGAATGCAGCAATGTAATATCAGGTCGTCACTCATTCATGCACGTAGCATCGAGGGTCCGATAGCGACCCGGTCAGTCCTCGTGCAGTCATCAGGAGTGTGCTAATCCTATCACTCATTCCATCGATGAGATGTTAGGAGTGATCTAATCCTATCACTCGCTCCATAGATGACTCAACAACTCAACAGATCAGTAATGATAGCAATCAATGGAGTCAAGGCTCGAAATGCTATACACTCATAGTATCAACTCAAATAAATGCATGAATGCAATCAAGTTATTCACAGAAGCATATAAAGCACGCCACAACTCATTAAAAAATACTTAACGTCATTCCACATCACTATAGACGTCATAATAAAACAGTTCATGTGTATCTCAACTGAACATCTAATTTACCACTGAAATATTTTAAGTATTTCTCAAACAACCCAATCATGTGTCAAATAATACATTTCATATCAAGTTCAATTTATTTTTCCCATATTAATTAATTTAGCCTAAAATTTCAAAAATCCTTAATTTAGGCTTTACAATTTCTAAAACTCATCGCAAAGTCAAATATAACGATATATTTAACTTAATAAACCTAAAATCCTCAATAATATACAACTTGAAATTTCGGAAATTAACTCGTACTTAATCTGAAATTTTTCGATATTTTCTAGCAATTTACAAAATTTTCATTTTTTTATTTCTAATGCTATAAACACATCCCAATAACGATTTAACATTTCAAAAAATCATAAATCCCAAATTAATAGGCTAAATTCGAAATATTATCTAATTAAATTTCGAAAATTAGCTTAATACCTCCAGTCGGCTCCGATATAGCACCTACAATCAATAATCCTGGAAGCTATGAGGAGTAAGCTATGATCTCCTTAAGATCGATTTGTCTTAAAGTGGTCGAGGAAGTATATATTATAGAAATCGCGCTTGGAGTATAAATGAAAGGAGTGGAACAATGTGTCGCTTCGGGAAACATGGTTATTAAAAATCTTAAAAATCCGTAGTTTCCCAATTTTAAAGGAATTCCTGCCAAGATGACGGATCCTGCCGTAGGTGCCTCTACATGAGCTTCGGGTAACAAAATATGAACTGGTACCATAGGCACTTTGATGGCGAAAGAGGCGAAAAAAGCAATCCATAGAAAGATTTGGCACCACTAACTTAATTCTGTGGTTAATGAAATTTGTAAATTATATGTTCTTGTTTAGAGAAGAATCAACAGAATAGCTAATAGCATAAAAACAGATCCTTTGTAAAATATAAAGGAAAAACTGATATGCTGCTTTGATCTTTTTTTGTCTCGAACCCCATACCCCTATAATAACGGTAGAGTAAAGGGTGGCCTTAAAGTTGAATTGACCGGTGGTGGTTGGTTGAATCTCTGGTAGGTTGCCACTCCTTTCTCAGAGAACCGTACGTGAGACTTCCACCTCATATGGCTCCGTCCCGAGCTTCTGTTGTCAGCCTTGGCATTAGACCACTATCTATGCATGTATTTTCAGCCTGGACTCTCGAATCTTTTCCTTTTCGGGTAGTGGCGAACAATGGTGCTTGCGTTGCAGTAGATTCCCACCCGAAAGAACCGCTCACTAGCTAGCCGGACTAGTAGAGGCCCAATCTGGAGACATACTGAAAACCATGCCTTTCGAACCGAATGCAATGCCCGTCTTCAAAATCAAAAGAAAAAAGGGCTCGTTTGGAAGAAAGATGGAGTGCGGCCTATGTTAGAGTAGGTGCACGTCGAGCCAAGTGTTGGCCGAGTGTTCATAATGACACTCTATGTATAAACAGTCTTTATTTTAATAATATTTGAAATTATTGTTTTGGCACTTCTTTATCTGTATACCCATGCTAGTTGCATAGATAAAGTCCTTGAATATACAAATAGTAGAAAGAATATTAGATGCTCATATGATGAGTATCATGAAACTCATATTTGGAATACTGTATATTCTAAACAGTTCCTAGTCGATTTAGCCGCCGCTAAGAAGGATATAGGCCGCTCGAGTTAGAGACTAGTATCTGCGATGTGAGTACCATGTTTCATTGGTAGGGGACATTGTGATGTCCGATCATGCAGATAGGTGCTCCTGGTAGAGTGCACTGAACAACCCTCTATAAAGGACTTCCCAAGTGGTTCTCACTTATCGAGTGGAAACATCCTAGTTTATGGTTGTACACCATTAGTCCTTATGACCCGGGACAACATTGAGACTCTATGTGCTAGCATTTCACTTTGACTTGTTTACCGACTCTTAAGGGGTCATCAGGTGGCAAGGTTGGGTGTTTTGGCGAAACATATAGGAGTCGATGCATTGTAGTCAGGGATTCACCGCTTACCTACGGGTATGGATATCCTATGTGTTTTCATGTGCGTGTAGTTTGAAATCTCTGATCAGAGTATGGTGGTAATTATGAAAGGGGTTTCATGGATTACACCATCGATGCAACTACGACATGACACATAGTATCGATTCATTGACAACTCTCGATAAACCAATGATTGTCGAATCGGTCGGGATATATGAGTTGAAGGGACCGTACTGTACGCTAACCATAATAGAATGGTTCTTGTAGGCACTATCATTTGATACCTAGGGAATCATGTAAGCGATGCTGCTAGGCGTTTAACATGATTGGTTGGGTACTATCAGACTTGAGTTCTGACGTTCTTATTATCAAGGAGTTGATAAGTAAGAATGGAGCAATTGGGGTATGCTCGTATAAGGACATGTTTAGTCCGAATCACATGGAGATGTGAACCCACGGCTAGTTGTATCAATGAACCATTGAGGGCCACACAAGTACTAGCTTTCTAGATCCCGTTGAGAAGTAAAATAGTTCAATGTGTTGAACGGCTTATAAATGAGTTTATAGGCGTAAGGAAAAATAGAAGTATGACTTCTATGAGAGAAATGTAAATTTTAATTTATGGAAGTGTTCCTAAATTAAAAGTTGGCCAAGTGAATAATGTATTTGAAAATTGTGATTTTCATAAACATTATTATGGACTAAATTAAATTAATTCAAATGTTGAATTAATTAAACACTAGTGGACCTAGTAGAGTCCAAATAATTAAATTAATTCAAGTGTTGAATTAATTAAATATCATTGGGCCTTGAAGAGCCCAATTGGAAATAATTATTTAACTAGTGGGCTTGACTAAAATCAAGTAAAGGATTAATTGGGCTCAAATGTGTTTGAGACAATTTAAATTAATAGTCCATGGGCCCTTGTAAAGCCCACATGACATTGCATGCTTGGGAGGTGAAAGGTTGGAGAATTCTTTTGATTAAAAAATTGCACTGCATGCAACTTTTTCACTTTTGCTTTTTGCAACACCAAGACAAGAAATTAAGTCATTCTCCCCTTCACTTCAAGAGACCTTGGCCGAAATTTAGGACAAATTCTCTCCTCTTTTTTCTCTCATTTTTCTTCTTCAAGTGTTGAGGAAGAAATATTCTTCTCCTTGAAAAATCCTCTTAATTTTCTAGTGCAAATTAAGAGGGGATCTACCTAGTTGGTGGTGGGCTTAATAATTGAGCAAGGAGTGCTCAAAAGAAGCTTGAAGATAGTTTCTACCATTGAAGAGCTAAGGTGTTTACACATTAGTTGGAGCCATACATCAATCCTTGTGATTGATAGGTACATTTCTTAACGCACTATGAATGTCATTTTGTGTTTATTGTATTTGCTACACATTAAATCAAGGTTGCCGAAAATTTCTTATGAAAAATAAAAATTTTAAACTTCCGTTGCGCTTCCGGTCACCGTAACCGATCACCTTTCAAGTGGTATCCGAGCTATGGTTACGATTTGTGTAGCAATTACAAGATATTATATTGAGATTGATTTCTAACCGCATGAGAAACATTTTAGCAACAAACCGAGGCTTGTTTTTGGGAGAGGTTTCGGGCAGCATGTTGCTGCCCGTTTCAGGCAGCTCGGGCTGCCCGTAGTGCTGCCCATTTCGGGCAGCAAGGGCAGCCCCTAGAACAGCCCCTATGTTTCATATAAAAAAAATTATTTTTGTTGCCGGAATCCGGCGACGGCGATGACGACTAGGGTTTTCAAAAGATGTTTTGAAATATCAAAGTGTCATGGGCCTTGAGTTGTTGGGCCATTGGATGGCTAACATATTTGTGAATTTTAAATGTGCCAAAAATGTTTTGTTGGAAAATAAGTTTTTGGGCCCTTAAGTTTAAAATTACAAAAGTTGCAAATATTTTCTCATGAAATAAATAATTTAAGTTGGACTTTAATTATTTATAGTAAATTCTGATTTACAAGAAATTCGGTTATAAATAAATTAATTGGGAACTAGACAAAAGTGTTGGTATACTTTGTTAATTTAGTTTATAATCGTGGCGGTTAGTGATTGGATCAAGTTATATATTATTGGATCAATTAATTATTGTGATAATTAATTGATGCTGTATGATATGTGATATTATGCATTTAGGATGATCAAAAGCCCAAGCCCAATTTGCTAGGTGTATGCTAGGATATTTTGTGTTGAATGATTGTAGTAATTATCAAATTTAAAGTGGGCTTGGTTTATGGCCCGTTCCCAGCCCATGAGATATATCCCTATTTGCCATGGATATTTATTTGTAAATATTTGTATAGTGGAAGATCAAGATTGGAAGATGGTAGCCTTGATGATTATGAAGATCGAAGACATGTAAATATTGGAAGCTAATGTAATAGTTGCATTTGCATCCCATGCATTTTCCTAGGATTGGACCTAGGCCCGTGTTTAGCTCACACGGGCCATTAGTTTTGGGGCGATTGATCATCCTTGTTTTGTTTACTGTTTATAATATATGCATGATATGTTATAAATAATGAGTATGTGCGTTATTATTATGATAATAACAAAGTTGCATGAATCCGGCAAACATACGATCAAACATGGCGAGCTTTTAAATAAAATTAATGATGAGACCTTTCAAAATTAAAAACCCTTATTTTGAATAAGATTCAAAATTAATATCAAGCCCGAAAAGGGGAATTATAAATTTGTTTATAATTTCCATGTCTTCCATCGACAATGGGTGCATGATGAACGCTACCCGTGCTCGGGGCTCGGCTCATATTATTGGGGGGGCCTTGGGTGCCGGAAAGCTGTGACATCCATTGACATGGTGATGTGAACTACGTGGAACTCCCATGATTTCGGCTCATATTATTGAGGGAACTCATGGCGACCGTCCATTAAGGTTCAATATCGATGGGTTAGGCTTGACACGTGAAGATGAACGACGTCNTTATTTTAAAATAGTCATTAACATTTATCTGTTTTACTTTTCAGTACAAAATTTGACAATGTCTTCAATTCGCAATCCGCTTTCTGCCATACTCGAAAAACACGTATTAACCGGACCTAATTATCTCACTTGGCTAAGAAACCTAAAGATCGTCTTGAACTCGGAAAGGATTGCATATACACTAACTGAGTCGCCCCCTGTTGAGGATCCGACTGGCTGCACTCCTGAGGAATTGCAGACCTACAAGGATTGGTGTGACCATGACTTGAAGGCCAAGGGTTATATGCAGGCTTCTATGAATGATGAGCTGCAGAGGCGTTTTGAGGATGCAAAGAGTGCTGCTGACATTCATTTGCACCTCAAGGAGCTCTTTGGTGAGCAAACTGGGCCTCTTAGGCATGCTACCGTCAAGGAGCTAATCACTTTGCGCAGGCGAGACGGGGCCTCGGTCCATGAGCATGGCCTAAAGATGATTGGGCTCGTGGATAAGCTCGTTGGCATGGATCTGATTTTGCCTTCGGAGTTGACCACCGACGTGTTGCTGTTGTCATTGCCTAGCTCATTTGATCCTTTTGTGGTGAACTTCAACATGAACAAGATGGAGCCGACCCTTGAGGAGTTGGTAAACATGATTGTGACTTTTGAGTCCACTATCAAGAAAGAGAAGCCGGTTCTTTTTGTGGGCTCTTCATCTGGTACGAAGACCGGTCCACCTGGGAAGGGAAAGAAGCGTTCTTTCCAACGTCCCAAGAAGAGCGTGCCCTTGAAGAGGCAGACTCCGGGTCCCGTAGTAGCAGCCACACCAGTGAAGGCTGACAAGACTGTTGACATCTGTCATCACTTCAAGAAGCCTGGACATTGGAGCCGTAACTGCAGGGAATATCTTGGCCAGAAGAGTTCTGGAAACGGTATGTTCTATATTGAAGTAAACATTTCAATTAACTCTACTTCTTGGGTATTGGATACCGGCTGTGGCTCACATCTCTGTAATGATTTGCAGGCGATGGGAAGAAGTAGGAGGCTCAGGGAAGGTGAGACCTTCTTGAGGATGGGCAATGGGGCAAGAGTTGCTGCCAAAGCTGTTGGAGATGTTTCTTTAATTTTGAACAATGATTTTAAGTTGATGTTAAGAGATGTTTTATTTGTACCAGACTTGGTGAAAAACATTATTTCCATTTCTATGTTGGACAAAGATGGATTTTCTTGTTTATTTAGCAAAGGTGTTTGCAACATTTACAAGAATGAATGTTTAGTTGGTACCGGAGAACTTGAAAACGATCTCTATAACTTAAAATTGAAAGATATTCCACTAAACAATGTCCAAGCGATAACAACAACAAACAAGCGCAAACAAGATACTCTTAATATGGCACAATTATGGCATGCTCGATTAGGACATATTTCCCTAAGAAGGATGAACAAGCTAGTGGGAGTTGGCATGTTTGATATGTCTGATATTAATGCTCTCACGACTTGTGAATCCTGTCTAAAAGGAAAGATGACCAAAATTCCCTTTAAGGGCCATGTGGAGCGAGCCAAAGGGTTATTGGATTTGATCCATACCGATGTGTGCGGTCCACTTAGCATCACCACTAAGCATGGACATGCCTACTTCATCACCTTTACCGATGACTTCTCGAGGTATGGGTATGTGTATTTGATGAAATACAAGTCTGAAGCCTTTGAAAGGTTCAAAGAATTCAGAATTGAGTAGAGAAGCAGTTGGGACGAAGCATCGAGACACTTCGATCGGATCGAGGACGTGAGTACTTGAGTGCCGAGTTCCAAGAGTATCTTAGGGAGAATGGGATTCTCTCGCAGTGGGCTCCGCCCGCTACACCACAGTTGAATGGTGTTTCGGAGCTCGTAACCGGACTTTGATGGACATGGTTCGGTCTATGATGGGGTTCACGGAGTTTCCGCCATCCTTTTGGGGGATATGCGCTTGAGACAGCGGCACTGTTGTTGAACAATGTCCATTCAAAGGCAGTTGACAAAACACCATACGAGATATGGATGGGTAAGCCACCCAAATATTCTTATCTTAGAATATGGTGATGCCCTACTTATGTGAAGCAGGTAGTGGGAGATAAATTGGATAGTCGATCCATTTTATGCTACTTCGTGGGATATCCAAGAAATTCAGTTGGATATTATTTCTATCATCCCCAAGAAACAAAGGTGTTTGTTTCTAGGAATGCAACCTTTATGGAAAAGAAATTTCTATTGGATAGAACTCGAAGAGGTTCGAGAGACACCCACAGTTGTAGAACCCACACCCGAGGAGCCAAGAGAGGAGATACAAGCTCCTAGAAGATCCGAGAGAGTCTCGAGACCACCTATGAGGTATGGTCTGCTTCTTGAAGAGGGCCATGATGAGCCTAACCTTGGATGTGATCCAAGGACCTTCAAGGAAGCGTTATCTGATGCAGATTCATCCAAACGGCTTGAAGCTATGGAATCTGAGATGAATTCCATGCATTCGAACCAAGTGTGGAATCTTGTGGATCCACATGAGGGAACTGTTCCCATAGGGTGTAAATGGATTTACAAGAGGAAACTTGGGGCGGATGGGAAGGTATTGACCTTGAAGGCGCGATTGGTGGCAAAAGGATATACTCAAAGACAAGGAGGTGACTTTGAGGAAACCTTTTCCCCAGTCGCAATGTTCAAGTCCATAAGGATTTTGCTAGCCATAGCTGCATGGTATGACTATGAGATATGGCAGATGGATGTTAAGACAGCCTTTCTTAATGGGGATATTAAGGAAGAGATTTATATGTCTCAACCTGAAGGGTTTACATCTATCGGAAGTGAGCATATGGTATGCAAACTTCAAAGATCTATTTATGGTGTAAAGCAGGAATCTAGGAGTTGGAACCTCAGATTCGATAGTACAATCAAAGAGTTTGGTTTTACTAAGAATCCTGAGGAACCCTGTGTGTACAAGAAGGTCAGTGGGAGTGCTGTGACATTCCTTGTGCTTTATGTTGATGACATTCTACTCATTGGGAATGATGTAGGAATGTTGCAATCAACTAAAATATGGTTAGCAAGTAAGTTCTCGATGCAGGACTTGGGTGAAGTATCTTATGTATTAGGAATACAGATCTATAGAGATGGATCAAGAAGATTGCTTGGTCTCACCCAGTCCACATACGTTGATACCATCGTGAAGCGGTTCTCGATGGATGAGTCCAAGAGAGGACGTCTACCAATGTGTCATGGCGTGTCCCTATCCAAGTCTATGTCTCCCAAGACTGATGCAGAGATAGCGGCGATGACAAGCATTCCTTATGCTTCTGCGATTGGTAGCATCATGTATGGGATGATATCTACACGTCCTGACGTGGCGTTTGCACTAAGTGTAGTGAGTAGATATCAATCCAACCCTGGTCTTCCACACTGGAAAGCAGTGAAAGACATCCTCAAGTAGTTGAGAAGGACCAATAAGTTGTTCTTGGTCTATGGGGGTGGAGAACTGAAATTGGAAGGCTATACCGACTCTAGCTTCCAAAGCGATATCGATGACTCGAAGTCAACCTCTGGGTTCGTATTCATGCTCAATGGTGGTGCTGTCTCTTGGAAGAGTTCTAAGCAAGACAGCACTGCGGATTCCACCACTGAGGCTGAATACATTGCTGCATCGGCTGCAGCAAAGGAGGCTGTTTGTATTAGGAAGTTCGTCCAAGAGTTGGGCGTCATTCCTAATGGAGGTGCTCCTATCCCGGTGATGTGTGACAACACGGGAGCTATAGCTCAGGCGAAGGAGCCAAGGTCTCATCAGAAGTCCAAACATGTACTGAGAAAGTACCACATCCTTAGAGAGATTGTGGAAAGAGGAGATGTGTCAATCGACAAAGTCGGCTCCACAGATAATGTTGCTTATCCACTAACTAAGCCTTTACCGGGACCATTATTCGAGAAGCATCGGGAATCAATGGGTTTGAAGTATATGGGTAGTTGGCTCTAGTGCAAGTGGGAGATTGTTAGAGTAGGTGTACGTCGAGCCAAGTATTGGCCGAGTGTTCACAATTAAACTCTATGTATAAACAGTCTTTATTTTAGTAATATTTGAAATTATTGTTTTGGCACTTCTTTATCTGTATACCCATGCTAGTTGCATAGATAAAGTCCTTGAATATACAAATAGTAGAAAGAATATGAGATGCTCATATGATGAGTATCATGAAACTCATATTTGGAATACTGTATATTCTAAACAGTTCCTAGTCGATTCAGCCGCCGCTAAGAAGGATATAGGCCGCTCGAGTTAGAGACTAGTATCTGCGATGTGAGTACCATGTTTCATTAGTAGGGGACATTGTGATGTCCGATCATGCAGATAGGTGCTCCTGGTAGAGTGCACTGAACAACCCTCTATAAAGGACTTTCCAAGTGGTTCTCACTTATCGAGTGGAAACGTCCTAGTTTATGGTTGTACACCATTAGTCCTTATGACCCGGGACAACATTGAGACTCTATGTGCTAGCATTTCACTTTGACTTGTTTACCGACTCTTAAGGGGTCATCAGGTGGCAAGGTTGGGTGTTATGGCGAAACATATAGGAGTCGATGCATTGTAGTCGGGGATTCACCGCTTACCTACGGGTATGGATATCCTATGTGTTTTCATGTGCGTGTAGTTTGAAATCTCTGATCAGAGTATGGTGGTAATTATGAAAGGGGTTTCATAGATTACACCATCGATGCAACTACGACATGACACATAGTATCGATTCATTGACAACTCTCGATAAACCAATGGTTGTCGAATCGGTCGGGATATATGAGTTGAAGGGACCGTACTGTACGCTAACCATAATTGAATGGTTCTTGCAGGCACTATCATTTGATACCTAGGGAATCATGTAAGCGATGCTGCTAGGCGTTTAACATGATTGGTTGGGTACTATCAGACTTGAGTTCTGACGTTCTTATTATCAAGGAGTTGATAAGTAAGAATGGAGCAATTGGGGTATGCTCATATAAGGACATGTTTAGTCCGAATCACATGGAGATGTGAACCCACGGCTAGTTGTATCAATGAACCATTGAGGGCCACACAAGTACTAGCTTTCTAGATCCCGTTGAGAAGTAAAATAGTTCAATGTGTTGAACGGCTTATAAAGGAGTTTATAAGCGTAAGGAAAATTAGAAGTATGACTTCTATAAAGGAGAAAATAGTTCAATGTGTTGAACGGCTTATAAATGAGTTTATAGGCGTAAGGAAAAATAGAAGTATGACTTCTATGAGAGAAATGTAAATTTTAATTTATGGAAGTGTTCCTAAATTAAAATTTGGCCAAGTGAATAATGTATTTGAAAATTGTGATTTTCATAAACATTATTATGGACTAAATTAAATTAATTCAAGTGTTGAATTAATTAAACACTAGTGGACCTAGTAGAGTCCAAATAATTAAATTAATTCAAGTGTTGAATTAATTAAATCATATTGAGTCTTGTAGAGCTCAATTTAAATAATTATTTAACTAGTGGGACTTGAGTAAATTCAAGTAATGTTTAATTAGTCTCAAATATGTTTGAGATAATTAAAATTAAGTCCATGGATTTTTAATTGTTAAAAATCAAATAAAACTTGCATGCATGGGAGGTGAAAGGTTGGGAGACAACTTTTTGTATAACCAAGGCTTGGCATGCAACTTTTTTACTTTAACTTTTCCCACAACCAAAAAAATGTCTCTCCTTCTCTCCTAGCATGAATAGTGGCCGAAAATACTATTCATTCTCTCCATTTTTTTTTTTTTCAATGGTTGGAGAAAACACTCACTTCTCAAAGAAAAATCCTCATATTTTTCTAGTGCAAAATATGAGGGGATCTACCTAGTTGGTGGTGGGCTTTATTTTAGAGCAAGGAGTGCTCTTTGGAAGCTTGTAGAAGTTCTTGCCATACAAGAGCTAAGGTGTTTACACCTTAGTTGGAGCCATCATCAACCTCAAGAGGTTGATAGGTATTTTTCTAAACACACTATGTATGACATTTTGTTGTTTTTGTATTTGCTACACATTAAATCAAGGTGGCCGAAAATTTCTTATGAAAAATAAAAATTTTAAACTTCCGTTGCGCTTCTGGTCATTGTAACCGATCCCCTTTCAGCCTGTAGAGCACATGGTAGTCAAAGTCGAGTTCCTCACGCAGCGGATCTCTCTCTATCTATAGATATAGAGGTGTGAAAGTAATAACCTTATGTTATGGCTGCCGCTCGACTTACGGTCACTCCTACTACTGTGATGTGAGCGGTTCAAATTGGTTTGATCTTTTCCAATCATTCTGGACTGAACTTGTACGCAACACTTGTATGAAGGTGCATGCATAAAGGTTTGGAACTCTTTTATTATTTGAATATTAAGGACATGACCCTACCCTATTCTCGAACCCTCTGCCGAGCTCTATCCTACCCACATTTCCTTTTGAAAGGGCCAAAAATATGTCTCCACCTGCTACCAACAGTAACAGTCCTTCTTCGGAATTCTACTAAACGGGTCGATCTTCCCCTCCCCCGTTTGTTTTAGCAACTTGTTCTAGGGTCTCCTAACCAAGAGCTCGCCGGAAACGACAGAGGAAACAACCCGCCTGCTGCGGCAGTGCGACTTTTTTCTTTCACAATAAGACCTGGACGATTAGGAGCACCCCTTCCTACATATCCATTCAAGACAAGAGTAGGTGGGTCAAGGTCCTAGTGGTACCCACTACTCGGAGTACCCTCCCAAAAGGAAGAAGAGGTGTCTGTCAGGTTCGGTTTTTCTTAGTTGGGTTGTGTGGGTTCGACCAGAAACGCTATGCTTACACACAAGACTACCTCATATGAATCTGGTTAGGCATGACGTGATAATGTTTGGAAGAAGATTCAAGGAAGCATTGCATGGACTCATGAGCAATCGAGAAGAGCTTGCAAGCGAGGTTCCAAGCCCCGAAGAAGTCGTGATGCATAGGAGTGAGCTTGAAGGCCATGTGAATGTCATTAAGTGTGGACCAAAGTGGATGGACCAGTGCCACAGCGCTTGGAACAAGTGACCAAGTGCCTAGGCGCGAGATTGTAGCGCCTAGACGCTTGCATGGCCGAAGCTATAGCGCTACAGACTGGCGCCTAGGCGCTAGCTCTGTGTAGCTTCAGCGCCTAGGCGCTTCAAGACCAACACCGCGGCGCGCCGACATGCGGATTTTAGATATGGAAACCATAGTTACGGATTTTGATGTATTTTTCCTTATAAAACATATTTCATACCTTGTAAACAATTAATTCATTGAGTTTAATCATATTTGTGAGTTTTTCTCTCAATTTCAAAGATTGGATTTGCATAAACCTTTGTGTGTTTCTAAAATATGCACGACGGCGCGCCGCAGCGCTGGTCCGGAAGCGCCTAGGCACTGAAGCTATGCAGAGCTAGCGCCTAGCAGCTTCGGCCATGCTAGCGCCAGTCTGTAGTGCCTAGGCGCTACAGATTCGACCATGCTAGCACCTAGGCGCTACAATCTAGCGCCAAGGCGCTTGGTCACTTGTTCCAAGCGCTGCGCTGTGGCGCTAGTCCATCTACCTTGGTCCACACTTAATGACATTCATATGGCCTTCAAGCTCACTCCTATGCATCACGACTTCTTCGAGGCTTGGAATCTTGCTTGCAAGCTCTTGTCGATTGCTCATGAGTCCATGCAATGCTTCCTTGAATCTTCTTCCAAACATTAGCATGTCATGCCCGGACAGATTCACATCACTACCACTCTTCCGGAAAGCTTCGCGGAGACTACTTTACGACGACGGACGACCGCCCGTAGGGGGTTTACTGTAACGTACCGTACTTTTTCTACTTAAAATTTGCGGAAAAATTTAAAGTTTTCTTAAATTGAAGTGAACATTCAAAGTTCGATAAAGTAAACTGTACGTCTCAAAAGTGGACGAAAGATCTAAAAATAAAGTTTGACACAATATTTGTTTGAAATTTCATATCCAGTAGCATGAAATCAGAGTATTTGACATTTCATAAAAACTTAAAATCTTGGGCGTTCCTCGGGTCTAGCCTTCAACTCAGTCCAAGCCAGCTCCTTGGTCCCCACCTCTAGCCTCCTCAACATACTCATCACCTTCATCGATCAAGTCTAGTGAGTCTAAAACTCAACACGTATAAACTGGAAAGTAACAAATAATACGTAATAAAACCACATGAAACTTTAAAATAAGGAGTACATACATGAAACTTGAACTTGCATAACTAAAACTTGAACATACGTACATAATGTACATAGACGTGCCATCAACATAAAACTTTTCTTAAACATGCTTGCATACTTGAACATACAAAACTTCATCATTTTGCGTAGAGGCATGTTTCAAAGCAAGTGACCCATATATAATAAATGCCTGATCAGACATACCACAGTACTGGGCTGACAGGGACGTATCCACTGCCACATACATGAGATCCCCGTTCATGCTTTAATGGGTGGATTGGTCCCCGTTCATGATTTAACGTTTTCCAATCCTGATCTAAACCCGTTCACGCTTTAACGGGGTGGATTGGTCCCCGTTCATGATTTAACGCTTTCCAACCCCATACATGATTTGGTCACAAGACATTTAGCATACCCCAAAAACTTGAAAATATTTCTTTGCACGTCAAACCTACTTACTTGGCGTTGAGGGATTCGTTAGATCTCGTTTGGGGTCGCTGCTGCACATACTAATGTGAGTTCAACGCTTAACTTCATAACTTAGACGTAGGAATTCGTGCTCACCACCGAAGTGCATAAATAGCTTACGTCGTTCTAGTTCGCTCGGGAATTGACCTCTTTTAATCGACGTACTAAAACATGACATAGAACCCCAAAAAAATCAATATAGTATTCCCAAAAATGAGAGTACACGGACCCAGTGCACCCCTCTGGGTCCAGGTCCGTGTAGGTACTGTAAAAGCCTACTCGAAAAGAAGTGAGGACACGGACCTCGTGCCTGGGTCCGTGTAGACTCTGGAAAATGACATTACGGAAGAAACAAAGGCACGGAACCCGTGCCATGGTCCGTGTGGGGGTCCGTGTAGGCTCGCAAAATGGCACCAAGAAGAAAACGAAGGCACGGACCCCGTGTAAGGGTCCGTGTCTGGGTCCGTGTACCTACGTAATTTGTAACCCACGAAAAATCCAATACTTGCGACGCTTATCATTCTAGACTCGATTGTACGGACCATGAACTAACACCCCGAGACCCATCCTAAGGTTCTACTACATTGATATAACCTGTGCAAACACCCAGAAACAACGACGCCCATCCTAACACAATACAATCTCCTAAGCACGGAAATTGACACCAATCGTTTCTTTCGACTTCTAATGAGTTCAAACACCTATCGACATAAACCGGTAATCCAAATACCAACCCAACATCATACTAAGCATAACTATACGCAGCAACAATCACCTGTTGATCCCCAACGAAGCCTGCAACAATAAAACTTCAAGAACACATCAATATCATAGTTTCCGGAAAAATGCAGTTTGAGCAGTCCCACGAAAAACGCCATAACTCACTCAATATTTATCCAAAACTTTTGATGTTTATATCAAATCGAAGGTATCAAAAATTTATACGATTTTTGTGTTGATTATTTTCTCAAAATCACGACCGAAAATTCGCAGTATTTAAAAATATAGAAAAAACATGATTTTAGATCCAAAAACGGTTTCAAAAGTGATCTAAACTTAATTGCTCAAACTTCTACACAACATTCACATGATTTTAATACAAAATAGATTGCAACGCATACTATGACATGATCGACGCAGAAAGAAACAGAATATATGTGCCTTTTGATAATTAAAAATACCGAAACGACGATACCGAAGCGGGGAAAGATGCGAGGTTGATCCGAGACGAACATGGCTCGATTTTTCTTGAAACAAACTTACGAAAATTTGCTTGAAATATACAGAAGAGTGGGCGGCTACTCATGGGAAGGAGAACCCTAGGTTTTCTTTCTTTTAAAAATCTGAAAATAACAAGTGTATGTGTGTGTTGTGTGTTTTACGTGAGGAGTGTGTGTGTGTGCGTGAGTTTAGTGGAATTAGGGGATTAAAATATTGCTTAATTAAAAATTGACCCCTAATTAAAAGTTAATAAAACACTAACTAAAATACTAATTCCTCACAAAATAATAGCATCTTAAAATTTGAAATAACATACACAAGTGCTAATTTTAAAAGTTTAAAAATATTGAAATCATTAAACAAATAATTTAGGCTTTAAAATGCTAAACTCAATAATTTATTTAAAATGCCCCCATCCTAACTTAAAATAAAATACCATCTTTTAAAATTGCCAAAAATCGTCGCCAGTCTTTTCTCCTCGATCCTGCATCGAATAATCGTCTGAAATATGAAACTCGAAAAACATTTTAACGTGCATCACATAAACATAAATAATTTAAAATAATGCATTTAAATAATTCATGCATGGCTAAAGCTCATTTTAAATTTAAATGAATGATTTAACAATTTAAATAATGCATGGGATTTACGTGTACTGATTTCGGGCACTACATTTACTGCACATGGCCCCTGCGGAGGAAAAGCTTTATCCCAACGAATAGAGAATGCTCATCTTCGCAAAACATATGGATTGGCACACTTTCGGTAAGAACATAGAATAGTAGATGATCCAGCATGCAGAACATGGCGATCATGAGAAATTCACGAATTAGAGATGTTGTAATATACTCTTTTCCATAAATTCTCATAACAGAACAACCCATTAAAATGCAAATAGGGATCAGAAATATGTTCAATATCACGAAGAATAAAGAGATACCGTCTATACCCAAATAAAAATTGATGTTTTCTTAAGGAAACCATCGAAGGCTTTCCACAAATTGAGATTTTGCCGTAAAAGGACCAAATTGGATCCGAAGAACACGGGGATACAAAAAAGTAATAAGAGAGGCATACAGACCAATCAATCGTATTCATGAATTTAGAATGAAAAGAGGAATAATGATTCCTAGCATGGGAAAAATAATAATACCACTTAGATCAAAATAGCATTGTTCTAACATAGAGTAGAATTGAACATTGAAGAGATTCATTTACAACAATAAAAAATGGGCGCCTAATTCCAATACAATAGGGGTCTCTCAGTGCAAGTCAGCTGAACACTGTAATTGAGTTGTGGGTAAGTGGGTTAGGTGCACCTCTCACCCAGTGGGAAGTAATGAGGCTAGTCTCCCCTCCCCTGAATTAAAAATTATTGGGGCCCCCTTCCCGCGTATGCGCTTTTATTTTCATTTTATTTATTTTGAATTTCAAATATCGAATCTTTCTAACTATAAAAATATCTATGACTAAACGCAATTCGTCGAAGGGAAAAAAATGAAGGGAAGTTTTTTCTTTTTTCCCATCAATCGAACAAAGAAACCACTAAAAATGAAAGTTAGATAAAGAAGTGTCAGTAAGAACTAGCACTAGACTTCTTCCCCCTCCTTTCTACTTTTCCTCTATCCTTTTGTGCTTCCACCTGGGCTTTTCACTCTGTTTTATAGATACCCAAGGTTGAATCAAAAAAAATGTATATGTATAAAGGTTAGGTACTTTGCCCGGCTTACGAAAAGAAAATCTAGGATGACGGCTTTCAAAAGAACGAGTAAGGGACGGGGAGAGGGATGCTCTCGAAACCAAACAAGATTAGAAAGAACATGGGAATTAGCACCATTCATATGAGTGCTTTTGTCTCGAAGAGACTACAAACAAAGGGGAAGCCCTCTCTCTATCTCGATCTCGGTTTAGTATCATATGTCGATCTGGATAAAATTTGTATTGGTTGTATTGCGGATTAAGGAGAAGCTCCTCCATACTATGGCTGTGGAGGTGGGTCGCTGCCTGATAGAGGCAGAAGCGGGGGGCACCAGAACTATCTACATCAAATCTTTCGATTGAAAGAGGAAGGAAGACAATTCAAATGCCAGTGCATTTATAGAAGGAGTCATGCTTCAAATCGAAAGTAGAATTTTTCTAAGATCCATTGCTCGATTTTGCTGCATGATCTTCTCCCAAAATGCAGAGAAGACTTGTGAGAGCAGATCCGGCTTGGTTGGTCCGGAAAGTCATTGGAGAGGCAGGATAAGTCAAATAATATACTATATAATCTTATGATTCACGCACAAAACACTTTTTATATATTTCTCCGTCTACAAGGTGAACAGCTTAGTCAGCTTAGTTTACAGCACAGCGTTTTTGCCACCACATTCATTGGCTGGCTGGTGCATTGGCCTTACTGTAATAAGTACGAGAGGTATGAATCTTCGATTAGAAGCTCCATATCTCGTGACACGTGGAGCGTAGCATTTTTTTTAGAAATTTCGTATAACATACCTTCAAAAGATTCATTCTTTATGAATCAATTACCATTCAAACAAAGGGTGCATTGCCTATTTGAGTGAAGAAGAGAAGGGCTTTGTATAAACACTCTTGAGCCATTTTCGTCGCCCTAGGCATACCATTATTTCATTTCGTTCTATTGATTGGTTCTAGCTCCGAAGAACATATACATGGAGCTATGTCGACTTACGTACGTATCGTTGACTAAACGATCAGGTATACCACGCCACGTATCATCCCCTCTTTCCATAGAGGAAAGATAAATAAAAAGAAAAGATATAGTGATCGTGCCGTAAGACCTTGTTTGTTTTTACTTTACTTCCTCATGTTTTTACATAAGGTAGTTTCCTTACTTTGCGCTTGCGCTAAGAGAAGGATCTAATCAAATTCAAACTTTCTTGGATGAAAAAAAAACCCTTCCCTTATTTTCCGGAGTATAAGTGTACTCTTTGATCTTTAGTAAAGGCGGATTAAACTCTTCAATCTTTTTTTTTGGAACAGTCTCAACGTTCTCGTTGAGAGTCGCTATGCGAGACGTCTAGTAGTCACTGACTCGGTCTTCGATATAAGTCTCAGCCTGTTCCCGTCTTGCCTCGCTCTCAGGTTGGCCTTTCTACTTGACTAATTAGTATTCCACTTGTGCAGTGCGTGAATGGGCAAGCCCCCGCCTGTCGCAATGGTGTTGGGCGTCAAAGGCTGTTTCCCGATGGCCAACTCGAAGGGGCTGAAGTTTGACGCAGAACTTTTTGGTTGTTAAGTTATAGCAGCACTGAGCAGCATCCAACAGCTCCAGTCGGTTGGCACTAAAATGGCTTAAGTAGCCCTCATGGAATCCGTTTATTCTCTTCGTCTGAGCTTTCAAAGATATACCGACAGTTTTCTACTAAGATTACCGAGATTTCGGGTTTTCATAAATTTCAATTTCACATAAGATATAAGCTCTTTTCATCATCGAAAACAACCTGATTTCCGAGACATCTTGCATTGCATTACCATAACATCAAAAAAAAAAAAAAAGAGAAATTGCTCTTGTGATTAGGAATGAACCCTTCCCCCGGTCGAGGAAAGGAATAGCGATAGATTTCTATTGAGCATCCAGGAACAAGCAGATTCAATCGGACGACGAATTCTTGCGTGGTCCAAGGAAATCAAAGGTCCGCTTCCACGATTTCATCTATATGGAATCTCTTAATATCAGAATGTCTTATATTGTCATAGTCAATTCATGAATTAGCACACAATGAGTCTACATTTATAAAAAAATAATAATATGTATATAAGTATATCATTCGTGTCACTGTTACATCACGGCGAAACTAAATGGTTCGAATGAAGAGAAAAAAAGAAGAATTTGGAGGCTGTACACCTAATTTTCCTGGGATTGTAGTTCAATCGGTCAGAGCACCGCCTTGTCAAGGCGGAAGCTGCAGGTTCGAGCCCCGTCAGCCCCAACAGATCCAATAAATACATCAATTCATCTCTCCGTTTTCTATGAAAAAGGGGACAAGGAGCATAATTTCATTCCCAACGGGGATCTTTTTTCGTTTCTTTTCATCAAGGGGATAATTTTCATTACTTCAACTAGTACCGATTGATGGGAGGGAGACGTGTGTGGATTAGTAAAATTTTGGCATATTCAGGATTCCAAGAGAGACTGGGTCTGGGTTTCGATCCATGTAATGGAATAGAGTACCATATCTTTTCCGGGAGCACTTTGATAAACATAAAAATTGTACATTAATTAAATGTTTTATAATATAATTATATAATTTTTGTTTTATTAAATGTTTAAATATTATATGTTTTATAATAAATTGTATAAAATATAAGTTGTTGTGTAATTACAAGTTTTTACTATTTTTTACAGGTTCGATAAAACAAGAATAAACTTGGCTTTGCAAATGGGATTAAGATGATTTTTGGACATGTAGAAAGTTGATTATAATATCTACAATATTGTTGACATGCATGAGATAAAAATCCTCTCACAATTGAGATCAAATTAAGCAACAAATAAAGTTACAAAAGGAGTGGTAGTTTTACCATGCTCTAGTATTTTGACCATATCTCTCAAATTACTTGGTCAAATGGTTTGAAAAAAATACCACAACTAGACAACTCAATTATCCACATGTTTCATTTTATGTAAAGAAGCAAATTCGGAGAATAAGATTTTCAAAATTGATGTGTAATATAATAAAATATCTTGGAACACCAATGAAGATTTATGTGTAAAAAAATAATATTTTATTTGTGGTTGTCTCCCCAAATTTGGCTATAAATAAGGGTGCGTTGTAATGTATTGAGATATCCCTCATTATATGAATAAACCTTTGAGTTCATAATATTTCTCTCTATATTTTTCCTTGATTTCTTCATTTAAATACAATTAGCATGTTAATTTCATATTCAAAGTTTTACACTTTGAATAATGAATAGCTAACTTCCTAAAGTTGAGATGATAAGGTGAAACTCTTGGCATGATAATAAGGTTATTAAAAGGTAAGAATCTATGTTTTATATTATTTAATCATTATTTATTGTTTATGTTATATTTATTTCTTTAAGCATTTTTATACCCTACTTATAAGTGGGAGTTTTGATTTATTGTTGCTATATGTTACACTAAATTCTTGGAACCATTTAAATGTTTGTTTGGTATTACCAACCATTTAAAGTGGATGTCTTGATTTATTATATATGAATATATTATAATATTAAAATCTTGGTACCATGTAAATGTTAGTTATGTTTTACCAACTATTTAAAGTGGGAACCTTGATTTACTATATATAAATATATCATAATATTAATTT
>NC_133321.1:8712829-8714542 GCF_012295235.1 Primulina huaijiensis
TTTTTATCAGTGTTGGGATAGATATAAAGAATTGCTTAATCTTTGTCCACATCATGGTTTTGAAATTTGGAGAGTTGTTTCTCAATTTTATAAAGGCTTAACACTTAAAGATAGGCAAATGGTTGAATTTATGTGTAATGGAACATTTGAAGATAAAGATCCAAATGAGGCAATTGAGTATCTTGATTCATTAGCTGAAAATGCTCAAAATTGGGACACTATAGGTACAATCGAACCATCAAACAAGATTCAATCTCCTTCATCTGGTGGAGGTATGTACACTCTCAAAGATGAACATGATCTTCAAGCTAGATTTACCTCTTTGGCAAGAAAAGTTGAGGCACTTGAATTGAAAAAGAATGGTCAATTAAAATCTGTTCAAGAAATTGCATGTCACATCTGTGATACAGGTGATCATTCTACAAAAGATTGTCCCACTTTGCCTTCTTTTAAAGAATGTCTCCATGAACAAGCCAATGTTTTAAACTGAAACAACCCACTCCCATGACATTTGATTTAACTAAATAACATACGCGGAAGCCTTAGTCTTTAAAAGGAAAGAAAGAAATGATATACCATTATATCATAAGCATTTAATATACATGATCGTTCAAAAAATATCATTCCACTCATAACTAATAGCCAATCCTAAGTTGTTGTTCCATCACTCACATAACAAAATACATGATAATTTAAAACTTTCAATGTTCACTCTACCCCATAACCAAAAAATCTTTCCCATGGCATTTTATATGACTTCTCCCGCCTCGAACAATCCATTTCAGTCTTTTTTTATCACCTGCATCACATGACATTAACTAAAATGAGATAAAACTCAGTAAGTAGAAAGCTATACATAGCAAGTACATATATAGATAACATTGGCTTAAAACGTGGCTATAGAAATGACAATGATAGTAGAACAATATCATCTTCAATGAACATGTGGGGACCCGGGCTCTAACTCAATTATCTTTTGGGATTTAGTTGGATCTTTGCTATAAAATGTGGGTCAAAATTTTGCTTTTAACATTAAATCAAATGTATACATGAAGCATGGAACTATTCTTTATTCGATTAAACAAACATAATGTACATACAAGTCTGTTTTAGTACAATCATATACTAGTGTTCAAAAATCCAGTACACGTCAAGTACAAAACGACTAGTAATCTGCTATGCCCGAAATCACCACAATATCTTGATCTCTCATTTTGCTCGCGACCCTGATCCTGCCCCAGCTGTCGTTATGTACACATACAGACACAACAACAGCCGGAAACTCCGGTGAGAACAAATCTCAGTATAAAACATGTATACATGCATGTCATGCAAGTAAATACAAAATCATAACACATAAATCAGTAATTATGACACACTAGTGAATACAGATAAAACTCTTCAACTCTTATTCTTTGACTCGACTCATATCTACGTCTAGGGATCCCGGTGTGAATAAGACGTAACAAGTCTCCCACCTACTCTCCCAATCGGGGTGGCGGTACGTCTTATTCCTAGACTTCGGTCATATCTGTATCGAATGTCTACAATCGGAGATGATCTGCTCCTATGCGTCGATACACCGAACGTCTAGTTTGACAATCTGTCAATGACTCCTATCTCAAATGCTTGAATATAAATCTATAAACAAGACATAATCATAATCAAACATAATTAAGAATCTAGTATGTGATTTTGGGAAACTCGTATCCA
>NC_133321.1:8716168-8736902 GCF_012295235.1 Primulina huaijiensis
GCCCTAAGTCTGGTACCTCTGAGATGTCATCCCAATACAGCGGAGATCTGCACTTCTTCCCGTATAATGCCTCATACGGTGCCATCTCAATGCTCGTTTGATAGCTGTTGTTGTACGAGAATTCACAAAGAGCTAGTGAATCTTGCCAACTAGTACCAAAATCTAGTACTACAGCTCTCAGCATAACTTCTAAAGTCTGGATAGTCCGCTCTGACTGTCCGTCTGTCTGGGGATGGTAAGCAGTACTCAAGTGTAAAGTCGTACCTAGAGCCTGCTGTAGACTGTGCCAAAAGTGTGAAGTGAATCGTGGATCACGATCTGATACGATCGACTTCGGCACACCATGTAATCTGACAACCTCTCTGACATATATATCTGCCATCTGATCACGTCGGTACGTCATCTTGTACGGAATGAAGCATGCGGATTTGGTCAATCTATCTATCACAACCCAAATCGCATCGCAGCCTCGGGATGATAGTGGTAACTTTGTGACGAAATCCATGGAAATGTGATCCCATTTCCATTCAGGAATAGCTAAACTCTGAAGTAACCCTCCGGGCTTCTTTCTTTCGGCCTTCACCTGTTGGCAATTCAAGCACTTAGACACAAACTCTGTAATATCTGTCTTCATTTGTTTCCACCAGAACTGTGTTTTCAGATCATTGTACATCTTCCTGCCACCAGGATGAATACTGAACCGGCTACAGTGCGCTTCTGACAGTATCTGTTGTTTCAAATCTGAGATATCTGGCACTACCAGACGGTTATTCACATACAAAACATGATCAAGTACCTGATACTCAGAAATATGTCCTGATCTGACCATATCAATCGACTTCTGAACACTCTGATCGTTTCTTTGTGCCTCTTTGATGCGAACAATCAATTCTGGTTCACACTGAATAGTGGCAAGTCGCAACGGCCTACTATCTGTATCAAATGCTAATCCAGAAAAGCAACAATCTTCTATCATATTCGAAACACTTATCGTCGACAAGGATAAAGAACATACCTTTCGACTCAAAGCATCTGCATTCGACTTCCCTGGATAGTACTTGATCTCGCAATCAAAGTCTTTCAGTAGATCAAGCCATCTACGCTGTCTCATATTCAATTCTGACTGAGAAAACAGATATTTCAAGCTCTTGTGATTAGAGTAGATCTCAAATTTTTCGCCGTACAGATAGTGTCGCCATATCTTCAGTGCAAATACGATAGCCGCCAATTCAAGATCATGAATTGGGTATCGAGTCTCGTGTGGCTTAAACTGTCTCGAAGCATAGGCAATAACATGCTGTCGCTGCATAAGAACACATCCTAACCCTCTGTACGATGCATCACAATATACAACGAAATCACCTGTAGCTGAAGGTATCGTCAACACTGGAGCACTGGTTAGTCGTCTCTTCAACTCTAAGAAACTAGACTCACAATCTTCAGACCACACAAATGGAGTATTCTTTTGTGTCAACTGGGTAATCGGTTTCGCAATACTGGAGAAATCTTTAATAAATCGTCGATAGTACCCTGCTAAACCCATGAAACTGCGTATCTCTGGCACAGAAGTCGGTCACGGCCAACTGATCACAGCTTCCACTTTACTCGGATCAACAGAAATACCGTCTCCAGATATGATATGACCCAAGAAGACAACCTGTCTCAGCCAAAACTCACACTTTGACAGTTTAGCATACAGTTGCTCATTTCTTAACGTCTGCAACACAATTCTCAAATGCTCAGCATGATCAGTCTCATTTCTTGAGTAAATCAAAATATCATCTATAAAAACAATCATAAACTCATCCAGATACCTCTGAAAGACACGGTTCATCAGACTCATAAACACCGCTGGCGCATTCGTTAAACCAAAAGGCATGACAATAAACTCGAAATGTCCATACCTGGTTCGGAATGCAGTCTTCGGTATATCTGAATCTCTGACTCGCAGCTGATGATATCCAGATCGCAAGTCGATCTTGGAATAGACAGAGGATCCCTGCAACTGATCAAACAAATCGTCGATGCGAGGCAATGGGTACTTGTTCTTTACTGTTGCCTTGTTCAGTTGCCGGTAATCGATACACAATCTCATCGAACCGTCTTTCTTTCGCACGAATAGCACTGGTGCGCCCCAAGGAGATACACTCGGTCTGATATATCCCTTGGCCAGCAAATCTTCAAGCTGTTCTTTCAATTCTTTTAACTCTATCGGTGCCATTCTATAAGGAGCTCGAGAAATAGGAACCGTACCTGGTACTAGGTCTATGCTAAAATCTACCTCTCGAGCTGGAGGTAACCCTGGAATCTCGTCTGGGAATACATCAGTAAACTCGCAAACCACTGGCAGATCTGCCAATGCTGGGCTCGATTTCAGTAGATCTACTGAATATACAAGGAACCCCTCTGCTCCTTTCTGTAACAATCTACTCATAGTCAGAGCAGATACTAAGGGAATCCGAGATCTGGAACCCTTACCGTAGAATTTCCATTCGTTAGCCATCTCTGGTCTGAATCTAACAATCTTCTGGAAACAATCTACAGTGGCTCTGTACTTGGTTAACATATCGATACCGACAATACAATCAAAATCAGCTAAACCAAGCACAATGCAATCTAAATCAATCTCGTGACCCTCAAGCTGTAGTATACAATGCCTAACTGAAGTCACAGATACAAGACCACTTCCCAAAGGAGAAGAAATAGCCACTACAGCAGACAAGGACTCGACAGGTAAAGCATGCATCAACGAAAAACGCTCAGATATAAAAGTATGAGATGCACCGGTGTCTATCAACACATAAGCAGAATAACCGCAAAGAAAACAGTTACCTGCAATCACATCATCTGGCGCATCTTGGGCCTGCTCTTCTGTGAGTGCAAATACTCGAGCCTGCTGTCGGGGAGGTTGGCTCACTGTCTGGCCACCTCTGGCTCGGGATTGGGTCTGTGCAGGTGGCGGCTGAAAGGAGTGAACAGATGAAGCTCGCCTCTCAGGCTGAGCTACTGAGCCAGACACTCCTACACTCTGAGGTTGCTGTGCCCCTCTCTGTGGACAGACCCTAGCAAAGTGTCCCTGCTGTCTACAGATATTACATCGGCCCGTCACACCTTGACACTGCTCTGTCGCATGTCTGCCTCCACAAGAACTGCAATAAACACCTGTATACTCTAAACTCTGGCCAGGACCTCTCTGTCTTGACCCACTGGAGCTCGACGAACTGCTTCCTGATCTCTTAAACTGTCTACCTCTCGCTTTCAGAAAATCTTTCTTGCCACTACTACTGCTTCCACTATTAAATCGAGGAGGAGGTGGTGTAAACTGGGCGGCAGGCTGTGGCGGTCTCTGACTCTGAGCACTATATGAAGCTCCTCGCCGTCGAATCAATCCAGCCTCGGCTCCTTTCGCTCTGTTCAATGCATCAGAAAAAGTGTTGGGTCGTCCCGTGTTCACCAAAGTAAAGACGTCAGGGTTTAAGCCATTGATGAACTGATCAGCGACCGCTTAATCACTTCCTGCTATATGTGGCGCAAATCATAGCAAGGAAGAAAACTTGGCAACATATTCTTCAATGTTCCACTGCCCCTGTCGTAATTTTGCAAATTCTGCCCCTTTGTCTTTTCGATACGACACTGGAAAGAAACGTTGATAAAACTCATCTTTAAATACCTTCCAAGTAATATCGATACCTCGATGCTCCAATGCTCTTTTCGTGGTAAGCCACCAACTCTTCGCCACTTCTTGCAACTGATGCCCTATTAATTTCACTCTTCTTTCATCTGTATAGGCAAGAGATTCAAACAGCATCTCTATATCGTCTAGCCAACTCTCACAATCCACTGCAGTCTCAGTACCCTTCAAGGTCGGAGGATGAAATGACTGAAACCTCTTCAATAAAGTCTCCATCGGTGTTGCAGTAACGTCCATCTGAGTACCTGACGTACTACCCTGTTCTGGCACTTGACCTGCGGCTGGTTGTGGTATTCTTCGAGGAGGCATATCTAATTATCAAACGGATTAGTACACAATCTATACAATCTGTCTCAGCCCTCCTCTGATCATATACCTCTGATCCAGAATCGGTTCTGATTCAGTCTTTGCAATTAGATGCTGAAATCAACTCAGATAACAATACAACAGATAATAGTGAAAGCAATAAATCATGACGTGTGCTAGCATGATATAAGCAAGGAAGACGACTCGATCTACCCCGCTCACTCTCTTCTATCTCAGTCTATACAGAACCTACTGCTCTGATACCACCTGTTGTGGGGACCCGGGCTCTAACTCAATTATCTTTTGGGATTTAGTTGGATCTTTGCTAGAAAATGTGGGTCAAAATTTTGCTTTTAACATTAAATCAAATGTATACATGAAGCATGGAACTATTCTTTATTCGATTAAACAAACATAATGTACATACAAGTCTGTTTTAGTACAATCATATACTAGTGTTCAAAAATCCAGTACAAGTCAAGTACAAAACGACTAGTAATCTGCTATGCCCGAAATCACCACAATATCTTGATCTCTCATCTTGCTCGCGACCCTGATCCTGCCCCAGCTGTCGTTATGTACACATATAGACACAACAACAGCCGGAAACTCCGGTGAGAACAAATCTCAGTATAAAACATGTATACATGCATGTCATGCAAGTAATACAAAATCATAACACATAAATCAGTAATTATGACACACTAGTGAATACAGATAAAACTCTTCAACTCTTATTCTTTGACTCGACTCATATCTACGTCTAGGGATCCCGGTGTGAATAAGACGTAACAAGTCTCCCACCTACTCTCCCAATCGGGGTGGCGGTATGTCTTATTCCTAGACTTCGGTCATATCTGTATCGAATGTCTACAATCGGAGATGATCTGCTCCTATGCGTCGATACACCGAACGTCTAGTTTGACAATCTGTCAATGACTCCTATCTCAATTGCTTGAATATAAATCTATAAACAAGACATAATCATAATCAAACATAATTAAGAATCTAGTATGTGATTTTGGGAAACTCGTATCCAGTCTGAATCGAGTCATGTCTTCCCGTGTTCACATGAATTATACCTTTCTTGTCGTAGTCTCGGTTTGAACAAGTCGAAGTCTCGTATTCTTGATATCGAATCTGTCAAACCCAATCTGAAATGACATATATACAATGCACCATATCAATCTCTAACTTCAAGCAATACATATACGGATTAATATTCAATCTCGGTACACTTCGACGGCATAACGACGTAATCTTTCGATACCGGTAATGCCAACAACAAGCTCAACAACTCATAAGCAAGATCATATCATCTCAATTCTAATTCCAGCATGTCAAAATCTATTCAATTCAATCAATATATGCTGAAATTCATAACAAATGCATACGGTACCATTTCTTCAATCCGGTTGCGAATAAACGTTCCCAATAATCACAAGAACAATTAATAACAATCAAACTCTGATTTCCCCCAACATCTAAACTTCAAACTATCTAGGAAATGAATAAAACTTACATCCTCTTGAAGTGCTTGATGAGAGCAACACAAATCTGAACCCGGATTGAAAATCGGATGAATATATCTTGCACAAGTTAAGTTCCAAGCTATGATGCACTTGTTGGAATCTCCAGATCTTCTCTCGGTCCTTGCTGCTGAGATGGTGAGGGAATGAAACTAATTACACATTATATATGCATGGCTAGGACAAGTGGCTTATTTTTCATTCTGCACGTCTCGCGCATATGCGCGACCTCAACCGGCGCATATGCGCGAGACCTACTGTCTCGACACTTAAACAATTTTATCTGCTGGCGCATATGCGCGCCCCTTCTCGGCGCATATGCGCCAACTTCTCTGGACATCTCGCGCATATGCGCGCCTCTTGTCGTGCATATGCGTGAGACCTTCGTCTAAGCATCTCTTGGACTCACTCAGCTCGCGCATATGCGCGCCCACCAGCCGCGCATATGCGCGAGACCTTCGGGTCTCACACAAAATCTTTGCACATAATTACAACTCAATAACTCCAATCAAAATTCGACGTGCTCTATCTATAATCATATCAATGAATCAATAAATCGGCTCAGATTAACAGGATAAAAATCTCGAGCATTACAGAACATGACATAATCAAGGCAATATGGATAGTATTTCATGGCATAAGTTAAAGAAAATGGAATGATAGTCTGCGACCTGTGACCTGTGACCTGTGGTAAGTATCTCTTTGATATAAATATCAAAACTGTGAGAGATACTCTATAATCATGTGATTGTCTAATGACATGCATGAATTACTATCATTCCTTGGCTTTAATAATAGGAAATCTCATTGAGTCATTTATACAAACACTTGGTAGGCACAATAGTGTATTAGCTCCTTGATCAATGAATTCAATGGAAATGCTTGAACAATGAACATATAACAATATATAGATCAACTATATACTAATGAAAGGAGATAATTATCAATAAACATGGCTTATATACATATATTCATCATGTGAGCACAAGGAGAAGTTTCTCCTTACAACACACAATCACTTTGGTTGCTATGATGTTTTTTGAAAGATTCCTACAACAATAATCACAATAATATCCATAAATCATTACCATTAATCCAAGGAATCAACAATTCAACTTAAACCCTTCATCACTTCAAACCTTTCCAACTTCAAGAATAGAAATCTTACCTTGTAGCTTGAAATCTTAGTGGAAGAAGCTAAGAAATCAACTATGAACTTGGCACTTGAAGTAGAAAATTGAAGGAGAGAAAGCTAGAAAGAAAAGGGATAAGAAACCATGGAAGAGAAAGGAGAAAACTATAAATGAGTAGAATAGGCTAGAACCCTGTTAATATGCCTCCAATTCCTTCAAAAACGTGTTTTCAATGCCATAGACACGGACCCCGTGTCCCTCTCCATGTAGAGGTCCGTGTACACACTGGAAATCACTCATTTTGCATGGCAGGACCCGGACCCCGTGTATGGGTCCGTGTACAGGTCCATGTACCCTCTGTCCAAGGGCCAAAACTGCACTTTTTTTTCCGAATTAGCAAAAGTGGTCAACATGAAAGTTGTAGCCCTATGTGTTTTCTTGAATCTCCCACTAATTTCTGGTCATTTGGAGGTCTGAGTAAAACGTTATGCCCATTCTACCAACATGTGTCAGTGCAAGAACAACGATACATACGACCCACTTCGGGTCACTTTTGACTCATCTTCCTCAACTATTTAAACAAAACTCACAACATGAAAGTTATAGCCTTATATCTTATCTTTCGAATGGAAGTGGCCTCACATCAATTGGATCAATATACAAAACATTATGCTAAAAATCACAACTACTGCCACATTTTTCATATTGTTTCTGCTCTTCCATTTCCTATTTGGCTCAAAATCAACTTTCTATTCTACCCATTCATTACCATTCCCAATCACAATTATATAACATAACTCCAACAACTATTACAATAAACATAACCATAACCATTCTAATCCCATTTCAATAAACAACACCATGAACAATAACCATTTAACATAATCTCAACCATTAAATCATAAAACATGATCATAACAATAATAAACCATAGATATTAACATGATAAAGGTTGGGCTATTAGAATCTCCCCTCTTTATAAAAATTTCATCCCCGAAATTTACTTACCGTCGAATAAACTTGGATAACGATGTTTCATTTCCTCTTCCGGTTCCCATGTAGCCTCCTCGATCACTTGATTACGCCATAGAACTTTTACAAGTCCAATTTCCTTGTTCCTTAGCACTTTAACTTTGCGATCAAGGATTTGAACTGGCATTTATTCGTAGCTTAGGTTAGGTAAAAGGTCTAAGGATTCATGTCAAAGGACATGAGATGGATTGGGAAGATATTTGCGTAGCATAGACACATGAAAGACATTGTGCATTCGATCCAAGTCCGGTGGCAATGCAAGACGATAGGCTCGGTCCCCAATCTTATCAAGAATTTCAAACGGCCCAATGTATCGAGGACTTAACTTGCCTTTCTTGCCAAAACGCATAACTCCCTTAAAAGGAGCTATCTTAATGAAAACATGATCACCTACCTCGAATGTCAAAGGCCGTCGACGAACATCGGCAAAACTCTTCTGTCTAGACTGAGCGGTCTTCAATCGCTCTTGGATCAATGTCACAACATCCATTGTTTGTTGAACCAATTCTGGGCCCAACATCATTCTTTCACCTACTTCTTCCCGATACAAAGGAGATCGGCACTTTCTTCGATATAAAGCCTCGTAGGGTGCCATTCCAATTGAAGACTGGTAGCTGTTATTATACGTGAATTCGACAAGAGGCAATTTGGAATCCCAACTTCCTGAGAAATCAAGTGTGCAAACTCGTAACATATCTTCGAGAATTTGAATCACCCTTTCTGACTGCCCGTCACTCTGAGGATGATATGCTGTGCTAAAAGCCAATTTGGTACCCAAAGCTCTGTGCAAGCTCTTCCAGAATTCAGAAGTAAACCTCGGGTCACGATCAGATACGATTGACACAGGGATTCCATGGAGTCTTACAATTTCAGTTACATAGACTTCAGCATATTGGTTCATTGTAAACGTCGTCTTGACCCGAAGAAAATGAGCCGATTTGGTTAACCTGTCAACAATTACCCAAATGGAGTTGTAACCCTCTGGTGTTCTTGGGAGTCCTGTTACGAAATCCATGGTAATGTGCTCCCACTTCCATTGAGGTATCGGGAGAGATAGCAAGGTCCCAGCAGGTCTTTGATGCTCAATCTTAACCTGCTGACAGGTTAGACATTCAGAAATAAATAACATGATATCTTTCTTCACACCTGGCCACCAATAAAGACGTCGAAGATCTTGATACATTTTGGTACGGCCAAGATGAACTGAATAAGGCGCTGAATGAGCTTCAATAAGAACATCTTTACGAATATCATCCCCTTCAGGAACACAAATTCTACCTCGAAAGGTCAACAACCCAGTACTAGTCAAACCAAACTTAGAAACTCCTGTCAAATCACATTTATTCTTCAACTCTAATAACTGAAGATCCAGTTGTTGTTCCTTTAAAATTCGATCCATCAAAGTAGAGTGAAGAACTAATGCAGATAATTGGTTTACTGTACCTGGAGATACCAGAGTTATTTCGTTCCTTTGCAGATCAAGTAACAACGGTTTCTGAATCATGGAACCCACTAAATAACTGATTTACGGCTTAAAGCATCAGCAACCACATTAGCTTTTCCAGGATGATAGCTAATGGTGCAATCATAGTCTTTCACTAGTTCCAACCACCTCCGCTACCTCATATTTAATTCTTTCTGTGAAAACAAATAACTCAAACTTTTGTGTTCGGTAAAAATCACACTTCTCACCATATAAATAATGCCGCCAAATCTTTAAGGCAAAAACTACAGCCGCCAACTCCAAATCATGCGTGGGATAATTCTTCTCGTATTCTTTTAGCTGACGAGAAGCATAAGCGATCACTTTCCCACGTTGCATCAACACAGCACCTAACCCCTGCTTTGAAGCATCTGTATACACAACACATTCCTCAGTACCTCAAGGAAGTACTAACACCGGGGCAGAAGTTAACTTATCTTTCAGAGTTTGGAATGCTTGTTGGCATTCTATGGTCCATTCAAACTTGATAACTTTTCGTGTTAAGCTCGTCAATGGCAAGGCTATTTTCGATAAATCCGCTATGAATCGTCTGTAATACCCTGCCAAACCAAGAAATCTCCGTACCTCGGAAACTGTCTTTGGAATGGACCATTGATTGATAGCTTCAATCTTGGATGGATCGACTGCTATTCCTTCTTTTGACACGACATGGCCCAAAAACACCACTTTCTCTAACCAAAATTCACATTTCTTTAATTTCGCATATAATTGCTTTTCCCTCAATGTCTGTAACACGATTTTCAAATGCTCCCTACGAAGTTCTCGTGTCTTTGAATATATCAAAATGTCGTCAATAAACACAATCACAAAAGCATCCAAATATGGCTTAAAGACACGATTCATCAAATCCATAAACACTGAAGGAGCATTAGTTCATCCAAATGACATCACCAAAAATTCATAATGTCCATACCTCGTTCTAAAAGCAGTCTTTGGTATGTCCTCCGTTTTTACTTTCAATTGATGATATCCGGATCGAAGATCGATTTTTGAAAACATAGTGGCTCCTTGTAATTGATCAAATAGATCATCGATTCTGAGTAAAGGATATTTATTTTTAATAGTTACCTTATTGAGTTCTCGATAATCAATGCATCATCTTAACGATCCATCCTTCTTTTTCACGAACAAAACCGGAGCTCCCCATGGCGAGGAACTAGGACGGATAAAACCTTTATCTAATAGCTCCTGCAATTGATTCTTTAGTTCTTTCATCTCAGTTGGAGCCATTCTGTACGGGGCTTTGGAAATTGGGGCTGTACCTGGACTTAAATCAATAACAAACTCTACCTCTCGATCAGGAGGTAAACTAGGCACATCATCAGCAAATACGTCAGGATATTCCTGAACCACTTCAATATACTGTAATGGCACATTACTGTCCCTATTTACATCTGATACTAAGGCCAGAAAACTAGTACATCCCTTATTCAACAATTTAATAGCTTGCAAGCAAGAAATAATGGGAGTACTTATCGATGAACCTAGACCAACAATTGCATTATTCTCATGATCATCAATTACAAATTTCACGGTCTTTCCCACACAATCAATTACTACACGATAAGCAGATAACCAGTCCATACCCAATATAACATTAAATGCAACCATCGGAATCACAATAAAATCAGCATATAACAATCTCGTACCCATCTGTACCGGACATGCCTTAAGAATACTAGTAGGACAAATCTCATCACCAGAGGGCAACATAATAGTGAATTTTAAAGGCATAATAGTAGGCTCGCGAGATAAGGAGTGCATAAATACTTCAAACATAAAAGAATGAGTTGCTCCGGTATCAATCAATGTAAGTGCTTCATTGCCAGATATTAGAATATTACCTGATATGACTGAAGAATCAGGATTGGCTCCTTCTTTTGTCATCGTAAATATTATGCCTTGAACTTTTCCTTTGTCAGAGGAGAGAGGACATTTCTGTGCTGTATGCCCCATTTCTTTGCATTTATAACATCGGCCACTCCCAACCAAACACTCGTCTTTGTGTGGCTTGCCACACTTGGGACATAACGGTCGCTCCGTACCCGAAGTAGGCACAGAATGTTTATTGCGTTGCTCCATCTTGCCTTTCCCTTTGTAACCACCTCGAGTACTAGCGCTTGTCCCTTGCCCTCTAGCTTGAAAAGCTTGCCTTCTCAACTGCCGTTCCTTCTCAATCTCTTGTTCATCAAGTTCGGCTAATAGTGCTCTCTCAACAATGTCTTGGTATGCCACCACTTTAGCCATGTGAACATCTCTTCGAATCTCGGGTCTCAAACCGCGAAGAAAGTGCTCTCCTTTATCTTTATCATTCTCAGCAATAAAAGGAACGAAGACACATCCTTCTTCAAATTTGAGAGTATATTCATTGACAGTCATGGCAGCTTGTCGCAACTCGAGAAATTCTTTCACTTTCTTAGCTCTAACCTCTCGTGAAAAATATTTGGCGTAGAATAGCTCCTTGAATTCATCCCACTTTAATTCACGAACAATAACTGTAACTTTGGTGGCTTCCCACCAAATACGTGCTGCTTTGACCAACATAAAGACTGCACAGCTCACCTTGTCTCTATCATTGAACTTCAGGTAATCGAAGATGGCCTCCAATGACTTGACCCACTCAAGAGCTACCAGTGGATCAGGACTGCCAACAAATTCGGGAGGGCTCATTCGCCTAAATACGTCATAAGAACTACCTTCGGTGCTTTCCACTCTACTTGTCCCCTTCCTTGACCATGACCCTGGGTTGAGGTATGCAGGCTCAACAACTGTTGAATTTGTTCACCATGAACTTTCGACTGTTCTTGTATTAATTTACTGAATTCATCTACAACGTTGGTAGTCCTATCAGTGGTAGGGGTCCTATCGTCCCCTTTTCGTTTAGGAGGCATTTCCTACACATAAACTCACTTTAACATAGATAAGAAGAAAAATACATCAATAACAATGGAATAGGATCAACGCTCAACGTTAAAATCAATAGATGCAGGATCGAAAACATACCGGATTGTCCTAGGTAGAAGAAGTCATATACGGTCCAAGAACCTTCACTCTGATACCAATTGAAACAACCCACTCCCATGACATTTGATTTAAATAAATAACATACGCGGAAGCCTTAGTCTTTAAAAGGAAAGAAAGAAATGATATACCATTATATCATAAGCATTTAATATACATGATCGTTCACAAAATATCATTCCACACATAACTAATAGCCAATCCTAAGTTGTTGTTCCATCAGTCACATAACAAAATACATGATAATTTAAAACTTTCAATGTTCACTCTACCCCATAACCAAAAAATCTTTCCCATGGCATTTTATATGACTTCTCCCGCCTCAAACAATCCATTTCAGTCCTTTTTATCACCTGCATCATATGACATTAACTGAAATGAGATAAAACTCAGTAAGTAGAAAGCTATACATAGCAAGTACATATATAGATAACTTTGGCTTAAAACGTGGCTATAGAAATGACAATGAAAGTAGAACAATGTCATCTTCAATGAACATGACATAATCAAGGCAATATGGATAATATTTCATGGCATAAGTTAAAGGAAATGGAATGATAGTCTGTGACCTGTGACCTGTGACCTGTGGTAAGTATCTCTTTGATATAAATATCAAAACTGTTAGAGATACTCTATAATCATGTGATTGGCCAATGACATGCATGAATTACTATCATTCCTTGGCTTTAATCATAGGAAATCTCATTGAGGCATTTATACAAACATTTGGTAGGCACAATAGTGTATTAGCTCCTTGATCAATGAATTCAATGGAAATGCTTGAACAATGAACATATAACAATATATAGATCAACTATATATTAATGAAAGGAGATAATTATCAATAAACATGGCTTATATACATATATTCATCATGTGAGCACAAGGAGAAGTTTCTACTTACAACCCACAATCACTTTGGTTGCTATGATGTTCTTTGAATGATTCCTACAACAATAATCACAATAATATCCATAAATCATTACCATTAATCCAAGGAATCAACAATTCAACTTAAACCCTTCATCACTTCAAACCCTTCCAACTCCAAGAATAGAAATCTTACCTTGTAGCTTGAAATCTTAGTGGAAGAAGCTAAGAAATCAACTATGAACTTGGCACTTGAAGTAGGAAATTGAAGGAGAGAAAGCTAGAAAGAAAAGGGATAAGAAACGATGAAAGAGAAAGGAGAAAAGTATAAATGAGTAGAATAGGCTAGAACCCTGTTAATATGCCTCCAATTCCTTCAAAAACGTGTTTTCAATGCCATAGACACGGACCCCGTTCCCCCCTCCGTGTAGAGGTCCGTGTACACACTGGAAATCACTTTGCATGGCAGGACCCGGACCCCGTGTATGGGTCCATGTACAGGTCCGTGTACCCTCAGGTCATTTAGATGTCTGAGTAAAAAGGTATGCCCATTCTCCCAACATGTGTCAGTGCAGGAACAACGATACATACGACCCACTTCGGGTCACTTTTGACTGATCTTCCTCAACTATTTAAACAAAACTCAAAACATGAAAGTTATAGCCTTATATCTTATCTTTTTAATGGAAGTAGCCTCACATCAATTGGATCAATATACAAAATATTATGCTAAAAATCACAACTACTGCCACATTTTTCATATTGTTTCTGCACTTCCATTTCCTATTTGGCTCAAAATCAACTTTCTATTCTACCCATTCATTACCATTCCCAATCACAATTATATAACATAACTCCAACAACTATTACAATAAAAATAACCATAACCATTCTTATCCCATTTCAATAAACAACACCATGAACAATAACCATTTAACATAATCTCAACCATTAAATCATAAAACATGATCATAACAATAATAAACCATAGATATTAACATGATAAAGGTTGGGCTATTACATAAACAATCTCAAAAGGCCAAATTTTGAACCATTTTCTCAAAGTTACAATCCAGGTTGGCGAAATCATCCAAATTTTAGTTGGAGGAATGATAATGCTGCACAATTTTTACAACCACATTTCCGAAATCAACAAAATTTTCAAAATTATGCACCTTATGTTCCTCCACCTAAAATGAATTTGGAAGATATATTGAATTCTTTCATTGCAAAGCAAGAGTCTATCAATACTCAAACTGCTCAAACCATGAAAGATTTGAAATATACTCTTGCTAAATTTGCATCTGCACTTAATGTTCATGAAAAAGGTAAATTTCCTTCACAACCTCTGCCTAATCCCAAGGATCATCATTCACAAACTGGAAATTCTGGAACTCAACCGATGGATTAGGTAAAATCTGTTATTACCCTTCGAAGTGGTAAGGTTGTGGAAAAATCCATTCTTGAACCTTGTGAAGATGATGATAAATCAACTCCAAAGGGTAAGGAAGTAGAACCCATAACTTGCGAAGAGGAGGTTCAACAGACAGTGTCACCACCATTCCCTCATGCATTGAAAAATACAAAAAAATCTAATTTGAATTCTGATACATATATGATATTTTTAAACAAGTAAAAGTTAATATTCCTTTATTAGATGCAATAAAACAGGTACCATCATATGCCAAATTTTTGAAAGACTTGTGCACTGTGAAAAGAAAATTGAATGTGAAAAAGAAAGCATTTTTAGCCGAACAAGTAAGTGCAATCATTCAAAATAATAATGCTTTGAAATACAAAGACCCTGGTTGTCCTACTATTTCTTGTATTATTGGAGAACGAAAGATTAAAAAAGCCTTGCTTGACCTTGGAGCTAGTGTGAATTTACTTCCATATTCAGTTTGTCCGGAAATCAATCTAGGCGAGTTAAAACCTACTTCGGTAACACTTTTACTTGCTGATAGATCTGTTAAAGTTCCAAGTGGTATGGTAGAAGACGTGTTGGTCCAAGTTGATAACTTTGTATAAGCTGTCGATTTCATAGTTTTAGATACACAACCTATTGAAGCTTGTAATGCAATTCCTATAATTTTAGGTCGTTCATTTTTAGCAACTTATAATGCTCTTATAAATTGCAGGAATGGAATAATGAAGTTGTAATTTGGTAACATGACCTTGGAGCTTAATGTGTTTAATCTTTGTAAGCAACCACATGACAAAGGAGATGAAAGTGAAGATGAAAATCTTATTGAAACTCTTGTGGAAGAAAACATTCAAGAAGGGAGTACTCGTGATCAATTAGATATTTGTTCAATTGAAACTGTTAAAGAAAATATTGAAATTGATATTGATGATTTTATCAAGTATCACTCGTTACGAGGATCAGAGAAAGAATTTGATGCAAAATATGAGAACAAAGACGAACCACCCATATTGGAGTTAAAACCCTTGCCAGAAGAATTGAAGTATGCATTTCTTGGAGAAGATGAAACATATCCGGTGGTAATTTCTTCCAAACTAGCAAGTGATGAAGAAGGTAAATTAGTTGATATGCTTAAAAGACATAAAAATGCAATTGGTTGGACACTAAAAGATCTCAAGGGCATTAATCCACTAATTTGCACTCACAAAATTCACTTAGAAGAAAATGCAAAAACATCTCAACAACCACAAAGGAGATTAAATCCACACATGAAAGATGTTGTGAAAACTGAAGTTCTCAAACTACTTGATGTTGGGATTATCTACCCTATTTCTGATAGTAAGTGGGTAAGCCCAACACAAGTAGTTCCGAAAAAATCTGGCATCACAGTGATAAAAAATGAAAAAGGTGAATTGTTAACAAGTCGAGTCCCATCTAGTTGGCGGATGTGTATTGATTATAGAAAATTAAATGACGCCACTAGAAAAGATCATTTTCCATTACCATTTTTGGATCAAATTTTAGAAAGAGTAGCAGTTCATCCATACTACTGTTTTCTTGATGGATATTCAAGTTATTATCAAATTCCCATTGCACTCGAAGATCAAGATAAAACTACATTCACATGTCTTTTTGCAACATTTGCATTTAGAAGGATGCCATTTGGATTATGCAATGCCCCAGCAACATTTCAAAGATGTATGCTAATCATTTTTTGCGACATGGTTGAAAATTATTTTGAAATTTTCATGGATGATTTAACTGTCTTTGGGAATACATTTGATAATTGTCTAGAAAATTTGGAAAAAGTTTTAAAAAGATGCGAGGAAAAAGGTCTTATTTTAAATTCGGAAAAATGTCATTACATGATTACTTCTAGAATTGTTTTGGGACATGTCGTGTCATCTCATGGAATTGAAGTTGATAAATCAAAAGTTGATGTCATTGCCAATTTACCCCCTCCAAAGACCATTAAAGAAATTCGCTCATTTTTGGGAAATGCTGAATTTTATAGGAGGTTTATAAAGGACTTTAGTTTAATCTCTAAACTCATTTGTAATCTCTTAACAAAAGACAGTGCATTTGAGTGGACTCAAGAATGTCAAAATGCTTTTGATAAAATCATTCGACATTTAACATCAGCTCCTATCATGTAACCTCCTGATTGGTCTTTATCCTTTGAAATCATGTGCGATGCGAGTGATTATGCAGTCGGTGCAGTATTGGGTCAAAGAAGAAACGGTAAGCCTTATGTGATATATTATGCAAGTAGAACTTTAAACAATGCTCAAATGAATTACTCCACAATTGAAAAAGAACTACTTGCTGTAATATTTACATTAGATAAATTTCGTTCTTATTTGATTGGATCAACGACTATTGTGTTTACTGATCATTCTGCTATTAGATATTTGTTGACCAAACAGGATACAAAGCCACGACTGATACGATGGATTTTGTTGCTCCAAGAATTTGGCATTGTGATCAAAGATAAAAAAAGGAACCCAGAATGTCGTAGCCGATCATTTATCAAGACTAGTAACAGGATCATCTGGTGAAATGACAACAATTAACGATAATTTTCCTGATGAACATCTATTTTCAGTTACTACTACGCCTTGGTTTGCTAACATAGTAAATTTTCTTGTGACAGGAAAAAATGCCACTGCAATGGAGTTCTCAAGATAAAAGAAAATTTTTGAATGAGGTAAAAAACTTTTATTGGGATGATCCGTATATGTTCAAGTATTTTACGGATCAAATTTTTCGACGTTGCATACCCGACAATGAGGTAAGTAGTGTCATTAAATTTTTTCATTCAGAAGCATGCGGAGGACATTTTTCTTCAAAGAAAACAGCTGCAAAAATCTTGCAGTGTGGATTTTATTGGCCCACTTTGTTTAAAGACACCACGAAATCTGCAAGATCTGTGAAAATTGTCAAAAATTGGGTGCGATTTCAAAAAGAAACATGATGCCTTTGAATCCTATTACTGAAATTGAAATCTTTCATTGTTGGGGAATAGATTTTATGGGACCTTTTCCACCGTCGTTTGGATAATTGTATATTTTAGTTGCAGTTGATTATGTTTCCAAATGGATAGAGGCAATTGCATGTCGAACAAATGATCATAAAATCGTTATCAGATTTTTAAAAGAAAATATTTTTAGTAGATTTGGAATTCCTCGAGCCATGATAAGTGATGGGGGAACTCACTTTGTTAATAAACCATTTGCTTCATTAATGAAAAACTACGGTATTACTCACAAAGTAACTACTCCTTATCATCCTCAAACAAATGGACAAGTTGAATTAACTAATAGGGAGATAAAGCAAATTTTGGAAAAAACTGTTAACTCAAATAGAAAAGATTGGTCTCTGCGACTTAATGATGCACTTTGGGCATATCGAACAGCTTTTAAAACATCATTGAATATGTCTCCCTATAGGTTGTTTTATGGAAAACATTGTCATTTGCCTGTGGAATTGGAACTTAAAGCTTATTGGGCGATCAAACTATAAATTCAAGCATAGATGATGCCAACAAATTGCGTAAATTGCAACTTAATGAACTTGATGAACTCAGAAATGACGCGTATGAGAATTCAAGGATTTATAAAGCAAAAATCAAATCATTTCATGATAAAACAATTCTTAGAAAATCTTTTGAGATTGGTAAAAAAGTTTTGCTTTATAATTCTCGACTTCACATATTCTCAGGAAAATTACGATCAAGATGGACAGGCCCATATGTTGTAAAGCATGTGTATACTTATGGAGCTGTGGATATTGAAAATCCTAAAAATGGTGATGTTTTTAAAGTAAATGGACAAAGGCTTAAACCATTTTTAGAAAATGAAATTTTTCAAGAAGAGTTTATTTCCCTTTCTGATCCTTGATTTTTTTTGTGTTGCATTTAATTTTGTTTGTTTTTATTTCAGGTTTCCTTAATCTTTTTATTTTCCCGGTTAAATGGCGGATAACGGTACTCCGTGACTCTCATAGTCGGTTTAATCAGTTTCCCATAATTGCTGATAAAAAAAAAAAAAAAAATCATTTCTTTTCTTTTCAAAATGGATGAAATTCTCTCAAAAATTTGTAAATATTTTCCCTCTGTTTCTGAAAATGTTCTAAGAAAAATTTATGCAGGAAGGTGTGAAATATTGAGATTGCTAATGCAAAAAAGAATTCCAGAAGATATTCGTCTTGTAATAGAAGCTAAGGTCCGATTAGGAGGAGAAGTTCCACAATCATTGCTCATTCGGTATTTTCCTGGATTAGGAAAAATCACTTATGCGAAAAAACGAAGGGCCAAAATTTTAGGGGTTTGTCATAAGTGTGCAAGATGGACTTGTGACAAACGATGCAGATCTTTGGGATGTGTTTCCAATAACAGAGAAGATAAAATTGGTTTCATTAAGAATGGGTTGAGTAAGGAGTCTTTAGATAACATCTTATTGACTCTTGAGACGCATTCTAGTGGACATGTGCATATTGAACTTCTTCGTTTATGGAAACAATTCCAAGATGAGCGTCATAGTCTTGGGAATCCGACTAAAAAAGACCCTATTTGCCAATTTATAAGAAATTGGATGGGAAGCATATCCTCGACTCATAGAAGGCGTTGAAGCCGTTTCTGTACGTAAAACCAGAGGAAAATTGTGAGCCACAATCACACTACTGTTTACATGCATGTGTGTCATTATTGTTTTTACTGTTTATTCTGTTTACAACTTTGACCCATAGTTTTTTCCTGATAACTTATTACCCCTATAAAATCTCTCATCTTTCTCTCTCTTTTCGCAGAAAAAAAAGAAGAAAGTAAAAAAACATGGCTCGAACCTCTGCACAATCATTGAAAAATATTTGTGTATTTTGTGGGTTGAGTCCTGGAAAAAATGACGTGTTTGTAGAAGCAGCGAATAATCTTGGAAAGATATTGGCTGAGAGAAAAATTCACTTGGTATATGGGGGAGGTAATATTGGGTAAATGGGATCTGTTTCAACATCTGCTCATCTTGGAGGTAGTCAGGTTTTGGGTATTATTCCTACAGCTTTAGCTGAAGAAAATATTACAGGTGTTACGATTGGTGATGAATTAAAAGTTTCTTCTATGTATGAAAGAATCACAAAAATGATTGAAAATTCTGATGCTTTTATCGCACTACCAGGTGGTTTTGGTACTTTAGAAGAAATTTGTCACACTGTTTCTTGGGCACAACTTAATATCCATAATTGTAAGGCTTGAGATTTATTCGTATTCATTGACATGATACTCGAAGATATGAGAATGCATGAATCGATGCAAATATTGACGACAGCAGAAATTATGTTGCGATTTGAATTGGATTGCACACGATGGTGGTGAAACAGCCAAGACAGTGCACCTGCGGTCCAGGAGAGAGTGCACCTGCGATGGTCCTGCCTTTGAAATGGTGAAAAATTACAGAAGCCAGACCGCACCCGCGCCCCAGTTTCCACCGCACCCGCGGTGCAAGGGCAGAAAGTAGAGTTTTGACTAAAAGAGTGACCGCACCCGCGGTCCAAGACATACCGCACCCGCGGTTGTAACTCATGAAATGTGGAGAATTACAGTAGGGTCACCGCACCCGCGCTGATCAGTGCACCGCACCCGCGGTAGGTGGACAGTAGGTTGTGAAATTTGGGCCGAAGCATGAGCGCACCCGCGGTCCCTGAGCCACCGCACCCGCGGTCGTGCGTGTTACACAAAGAAATGGCCATGTGTTACTCAACATGCAAGATATATATATATGTGTAACCTTCATCTTGCTGGCACTTTCAGACCACCGAGAAAACCCCTTAGCATCTTCAAGTTTCTTCAAGGCTTTGAAGTAAGATTTCTCAAGATCTAGTTATCCAAATTCTAATCCAAGTAGAGATTATTGATCCTTGTATCATTGGCTACAAGAAGATGTAAGTTTCTTTTTATTTCAGCATGGTTTGAAGTTAAGTGTTGGGGAAAATCGGATATGGTGGTTATTATGTATTCTTGATATGTTGAGCATAGTATAATCGCAATCGGATCGATTTTCGAATACTGCATGAGATGGGTTCGTTGTTCCAGCATGTAGTATGGGGAAATTATACAGATTTCAGAGTATATATATTGTGTTTTGATGGGATTATGAGTTGATTGTGATTGTTTTGTTGAGTTGATGTTATCGGTATTAAGAACTACGCAGTTATGCTGTCGAATTATACCAA
>NC_133321.1:8740886-8808639 GCF_012295235.1 Primulina huaijiensis
ATCAGGTACGTGATCATGTGTTGTATGTGAATAACCGTCTTGTAGTGCCAGAGGTTTCAGAGTTGAAACAACAGATACTGTCAGAAGCACACTGTAGTCGGTTCAGTATTCATCCTGGTGGCAGGAAGATGTACAATGATCTGAAGACACAATTCTGGTGGAAACAGATGAAGACAGATATTGCAGAGTTTGTGTCTAAGTGCTTGAATTGCCAACAGGTGAAGGCCGAGAGAAAGAAACCCGGAGGGTTACTTCAGAGTTTAGCTATTCCTGAATGGAAATGGGATCACATTTCCATGGATTTCATTACGAAGTTACCACGATCATCTCGGGGTTGTGATGCGATTTGGGTTGTGATAGACAGATTGACCAAATCAGCATGCTTCATTCCTTACAAGATGACATACCGACATGATCAGATGGCAGACATATATGTCAGAGAAGTTGTCAGATTACATGGTGTGCCGAAGTCGATCGTATCAGATCGTGATCCACGATTCACTTCACACTTTTGGCACAGTCTACAGCGGGCTCTAGGTACGGCTTTACACTTGAGTACTGCTTACCATCCCCAGAGAGACGGACAGTCAGAGCGGACTATCCAGACTTTAGAAGATATGCTGAGAGCTGTAGTACTAGATTTTGGTACTAGTTGGCAAGATTCACTAGCTCTTTGTGAATTCTCGTACAACAACAGCTACCAGACTAGCATCGAGATGGCACCGTTCGAAGCTTTATACGGAAAGAAGTGCAGATCTCCGTTGTACTAGGATGACATCTCAGAGGTATCAGAATTTGGGCCTGATATGATACGTGAGATGACTGAGAAAGTAAAGATAATGCAGAAGCGAATGAAGACGGCACAAGATAGACAGGCAAAATACGCGAACATCAGACGTAGACCGTTAGTGTTTGAGCAGGGAGACAGAGTATTCTTGAAGCTTTCTCCTTTCAGAGGCGTTGTCAGATTTGGCAAACGTGGGAAATTGTCTCCTCGATACGTCGGTCCGTACGAGATTCTTGAAAAGATTGGAGATCGTGCGTATAGACTTGCTCTTCCTCCTTCTCTATCAGGGATACATGACGTCTTCCATATATCGATGTTGTGTAGATATATGCCAGATAGTTCTCATGTCCTTCAGCCTGAAGAAGCCGAGTTAGATCAGACTTTGAGTTACGTTGAGCAGCCGATTCATATTCTTGATCGGAAAGAGAAACAGCTCAGAACGAAGACTATTCCATTAGTGAAAGTTCAGTGGAGTCGTCATGGCATTGAAGAAGCGACTTGGGAGACAGAGTCCGAGATGAGACAGAGATATCCCGATCTATTTCCATGATGTGAGTCTTCCTTTGGTTTTGATTATATTGCTTCTCTTATATGTATGCTTTGATTAATTGCCTGCGATTTCGAGGACGAAATCATTTCTTAGAGAGGGAGAAATGTAAGGCTTGAGATTTATTCGTATTCATTGACATGATACTCGAAGATATGAGAATGCATGAATCGATGCAAATATTGACGACAGCAGAAACGATGTTGCGATTTGAATTGGATTGCACACGATGGTGGTGAAACAGCCAAGACAGTGCACCTGCGGTCCAGGAGAGACTGCACCTGCGCTGGTCCTGCCTTTGAAATGGTGAAAAATTACAGAAGCCAGACCGCACCCGCGCCCCAGTTTCCACCGCACCCGCGGTGCAAGGGCAGAAAGTAGAGTTTTGACTAAAAGAGTGACCGCACCCGCGGTCCAAGACATACCGCACCCGCGGTTGTAACTCATGAAATGTGGAGAATTACAGTAGGGTCACCGCACCCGCGCTGATCAGTGCACCGCACCCGCGGTAGATGGACAGTAGGTTGTGAAATTTGGGCCGAAGCATGAGCGCACCCGCGGTCCCTGAGCCACCGCACCCGCGGTCGTGCGTGTTACACAAAGAAATGGCCATGTGTTACTCAACATGCAAGATATATATATATGTGTAACCTTCATCTTGCTGGCACTTTCAGACCACCGAGAAAACCCCTTAGCATCTTCAAGTTTCTTCAAGGCTTTGAAGTAAGATTTCTCAAGATCTAGTTATCCAAATTCTAATCCAAGTAGAGATTATTGATCCTTGTATCATTGGCTACAAGACGATGTAAGTTTCTTTTTATTTCAGCATGGTTTGAAGTTAAGTGTTGGGGAAAATCGGATATGGTGGTTATTATGTATTCTTGATATGTTGAGCATAGTATAATCACAATCGGATCGATTTTCGAATACTGCATGAGATGGGTTCGTTGTTCCAGCATGTAGTATGGGGAAATTATACAGATTTCAGAGTATATATATTGTGTTTTGATGGGATTATGAGTTGATTGTGATTGTTTTGTTGAGTTGATGTTATCGGTATTAAGAACTACGCAGTTATGCTGTCGAATTATACCAAGAATGATTATTGATTTGTCCAAGACTTGATGTGAGTTATATATTGATAACCTACTTCTATATATTGTCATTTCAGATTTGATTGACAGATTTGATCTTCGACTTCAATATCTCGATCAATTCCTACGACACGAAAGGTATAATTCATGTTGATTCGGGAAGACATAACTCGAATTAGATCTGATTTGAGTTTTCCAAAATCACATACTAGATTATTACCTTTTTATATGTTGATGCTTTGTTTAAAGATTTATATTCAAGCATTTAAGATAGGAGAGTCATTGGAAGACTTGCCAAACTAGACGTTCGGTGATATCGACGCATCGGAGCAGATTTCCTCCGATTGTAGACACTCGATACAGACAGGACCAAAGTCTAGGAGTAAGACGTACCGCCACCACGATTGGGAGAGTAGGTGGGAAACTTGTTACGTCTTATTCACACCGGGATCCCTAGACTTAGATATAAGTCGAGTTAAAGAATAAGAGTCGAAGAGTTTTATCTGTATTCACTAGTGTGTCATAATTACTGATTTATGTGTTATGATTTTGTATTTATTGCATGACATGCATGTATACATGTTTTTAACTGAGATTTGTTCTCACCGGAGTTTCCGGTTGTTGTTGTATCTGTATGTGTGCATAACAACAGGTGGGGCAGGATCAGGGTCACGCAGAGGATGAGAGATCGAGATAGCGTGGAGGTCACGGGCGTAAAAGATCACTAGTTGTTGTTACTAGACATGTACTGAATTTCTAAACACTAGTATGTTAATTTGTAGTTGAACATGGGAATGTTATTTGCATCTAAATAAGATGACAGTATTTTATATGATGTCTTGTGCTTGTTCATATACATTTGAATAAATGTTAAAAGCAAAATTTTGACCCACATTTTCTAGAAAAGATCCAATTAATCCCAAAGATAATCGAGTTAGAGCCCGGTTCCCCACAATAATAAACCTGTGGGCTTGTTGAATATCAATAATTATTATGACAGTTTGTTGACATTTCTTGATAAAGCTGTGGAACAGAATTTCATTTCAGAAAATTCACGACGGATGCTCATCTGTGCTTTTACTGCCGACCAATTAATTGATGATTTGGAAGCTTTTGTTCATAAGCCTGATCCGATGATAACAAAGATCAATTGGTGGCAATCAAGCAATAAGAAAAAGAAGTTGAATCATTGATTCAAAAGTCGTGGATTGGTTTGTGTTTGTTTCAGTTTGTTATCTTCAATAAAATTACATGTGATATCTCTTTCATTATGTACTCTTTATTAATAGTTATTTTGACATTAGAGACAATGTCATATTCTGATTGGGGGGAGGACAAACTTATAAAAAAAAATAAAAAAAATAAAGTAAAATAAATAAAAATATATATATATATATTATTTTAAAATAAAATCATGTTTATTGTTTGTATCTTATTAATTTTTGCAAAAATGTCATACATTACATGTTTGAAAGATTTAAATTAGAACATGCATTAATCTATTTAAGAATGTATAAATTTTTATTTGAAAAAAAAAAAGAAGTCAATTTTAATATTCTGATCAATATAAAAATATGATTTATGAAATCTTTTTGAGTGATTAACCATTGTGATAAAATCAGGTATTAAATTATATGGCCCAAGATATACCTTATAAGAGTGCCTAAAATTTTAAACTCACACATATTTTGTGAGTGAGTGGAGAGGACTGAGAAAACAGCTTTCGAGCCTTTATTGATCATGAGAGAGACTATCTATTGTTTAGATCGTGAGTTCTTATTTTGAAAAAAAAATGATATTTCCTGAAAAAAAAAGGGAAAAATACAAAAAGAAAGATATTGAAGATCTATGTAATTTTTAAGTTATATGCTACGATCCATATATCTCTCATAAAAAAAGAGAGAAATTTATTGTACAAGTTAAATAAATATGTGGTCAAGAAGCATAAACTTAGTCTGATTCCATGATGTTATGAAAAAAAATATATCAGGAAAAAATATATAATAAGAACAACTAGATTTTGAATCAATGGATTTTCTATCTTTTGATTAGTTTGGCTCGTTTGTCTGTCTGCATTCTGTAAACCATTTTTCTGAGCATTTATCTGTATTCCAACTCCATGAGAGAAATCGTTGCCATAAATTGAAACATTTATTAACCTGTGAGGATATGGAGTTGAGACTCTTACTAGGAATTTCTGAAGGCCGTGTACATTTAACTACCTGAAATAAGCTTTGAATTGATCATCTCAAATTATTTCATAAATTATAATTATGATGATCTTGATATAACTTTGACAGTTTTCAAATTTAATTTAAACACTTAGATAGTTTTGATTACATTTCTATTTAAATTAATCAATATGTTTTGTATTGCTATTAACGCTTAAATTGCTAGGGACTAGCAATAAGCTGGTTGGGAGGTGTGATAAACATAAAAATTGTACATTAATTAAATGTTTTATAATATAAATATATAGTTTTTGTTTTATTAAATGTTTAAATATTATATGTTTTATAATAAATTGTATAAAATATAAGTTGTTGTGTAATTACAAGTTTTTACTATTTTTTACAGGTTCGATAAAACAAGAATAAACTTGGCGTTGCAAATGGGATTAAGATGATTCTTGGACCTGTAGAAAGTTGATTATAATATCTACAATATTGTTGACAAGCATGAGATAAAAATCCTCTCACAATTGGGATCAAATTAAGCAACAAATAAAGTTACCAAAGGAGTGGCAGTTTTACCATGCTCTAGTATTTTGACCATATCTCTCAAATTACTTGGTCAAATGGTTTGAAAAAAATACCACAACTAGACAACTCAATTATCCACATGTTTCTTTTTATGTGAAGAAGCAAATTCGGAGAAGAAGATTTTCAAAAGTGATGTGTAATATAATATAATATCTTGGAACACCAATGAAGACTTATGTGTAAAAAAATAATATTTTATTTGTGGTTGTCTCCCCAAATTTGGCTATAAATAGGGGTGCATTGTAATGTATTGAGATATCCCTCATTCTATGAACAAACCTTTGAGTTCATAATATTTCTCTCTATATTTTTCCTTTATTTCTTCATTTAAATACAATTAGCATGTTAATTTCATATTCAAAGTTTTACACTTTGAATAATGAATAGCTAACTTCCTAAAGTTGAGATGATAAGGTGAAACTCTTGGCATGATAATAAGGTTATTAAAAGGTAAGAATCTATGTTTTATATTATTTAATCATTATTTATTGTTTATGTTATATTTATTTCTTTAAGCATTTTTATACCCTACTTATAAGTGGGAGTTTTGATTTATTGTTGCTATATGTTACACTAAATTCTTGGAACCATTTAAATGTTAGTTTGGTATTACCAACCATTTAAAGTGGATGCCTTGATTTATTATATATAAATATATTATAATATTAAATTCTTGGAACCATTTAAATGTTAGTTTGGTTTTACCAACCATTTAACTTGGATTCCTTGATTTATTATATATGAATATATCATAGTATTAATTTATTGGTACCATTTAAATGTTTGTTTGGTTTTACCAACCATTTAAAGTGGGAACCTTGATTTAGTGTTTACAAATATATATAGCACAATAAATACTTGACCACATTTATAAGTTTTGGTATATATTATATACTTATAAGATAATAATTTATAACATAATATAAATATGATTATTTAATATATTGGAACCATTTTATTAAGTGGATTTCAATATTGTTCGTTAATGTTAACTTTATTAAAATACCAAGAGTGGATCCTTTAATCTCAACTACTTAAATTAAAATTTGAACAATTAAAATTTACCCATTAAAGATTCAAACAATTAAAATTAAAAAGAAACAAAAACAAAAACAAAACAAAAAGACATTGTAGTGGACTTGTAATTACCTTAGCTTCCCTCTGGATACGATATCGGACTCACCGAATTATATTACTTGTGGACAACCTACTCTTGGGAGTGCAACCGAGAAAGTGACAACACACATACACATATGGAATTCATTTCTCGTACAATACAAAAAGAATTTAACAAAATTCCCACAGTAGAAAATTTTTACAAATTAAATGATTTTTTTTTCCTCCGATTTTTTTAACCTCATTTACTTATTATGTAGGAGAGATGGCCGAGTGGTTTATGGCGTAGTATTTGAATTTCTATGTAGGATTTTGTTTACCGAGGGTTTGAATCCCTCTCTTTCCGTAACTTCACATAATGTGAAAATGTTACTGACCGAAATGTATTAAATCGAAATGAAAATCATTATTCTAACAATTATACTTTTCTTTGATATTGATTCTATATTCCTAATTACCATGACACGTAAAATACTATAAACTAGGAAGAATACTGGAAAGAATATGAAATATTCCCCCGGTCTATGATACATAGATGGGATAAAAAAAGGATCAACCCCGTATTTTTCTTACTCCTTAGGTTAATTTGATGAAAGGGATGAAAATTGCCCGAACCCTTGCTATTTTATTTTAGTTTAAGTCTGACGAGAATAATATTCTACGACTAGAAAATTCATTTATTTTCAAACCGACCACTATCAATTATTTGATTGACTAATCCTATATTATATATTTGAAAGGATGAAGGGTAAAATGATTTGGTAATTACTCGTGAGGGAATGAGTCGAGAGAATTTTGAATCAGAGTTCTGGATTTTTGTTCATCCTTCACAATAATAATATCTCGGGGTTTGCAGCGAGAACTTGGTATGTCTACTATGCGCCCATTCACTAAAATATGTCTATGGTTAACTAAATGACGGGCTGCGAGAATAGTCGAAACCATACCCAATCGAAAAAGGATGTTATCCAAACGCATTTCAAGTAATTGTAGTCAAACTTGACCTGTTGACCTCTTGGCTTTTTCGGAGATACGAATGTATTTAAGTAATTGTCGTTCTCCATAATGAAAACGTCATTTTTGTTTTTATTCTAGGCGAATACAATATTGAGATTTTTTCCTAGAACGCGATTGGTTTCTAAGATCACTTCCGGCTTTTGGCCTTTTATCAGTTAGTCTTGGTAAAGCCCCCAGACGGCGTATTTTTTTGAAACGAGGTCCTCGGTAACGCGACATAAAGACTCCCTATTCTTATTTTTATTATTTAGAATTTATTTCATTAGTTATATTATAACTATAACTAATAAGACAATCCTTGGCTTTCATTCGTAAAGGGAGAAGTTAAGGGAAAAAAAGAAAGGTGAAGTTGATTTTTAGAATATAAAAGGGATTCCTTCTCTTATCCTCTATATAGCTCGTCGTTGGCACCTCTTTTGGAACTGCTAGATATAGCTTATTGAACACTTTCAGAGATTAGATTAGGCGCTTCAATGCTGGAGGAGACTTATTCGAGATGCATTTGACCGACCGCGAGGACTATGTAGAATGGTATGCGTTAGTGTCCACATCACAGGACCGATCTTTCCTCCACACATGAGGATAGGGTCGAACTGCTCGAGCAGAGGAGGACATGTTGCTTCACGGATTACTGAGCTGAGGAGAGACCTGGATACTATTATCCGGGAGCGCGACACTTCTTTAAATATTTTCTTCTTGTATGGATCTTCTTTATTTATAAAATGGAAAATTTATTCCCACAAAGCCACCCTCAACAGTAGATCATATTGATTCGGTTGAAGCGGAACAACATAAAATAGTTGCTTCCGTTAAAGACCCATCACCAGCAGGGAGACTAGTGCTAGCATTCTTGCCTATTCCAGCATCCCTTAGCATTGATCCTAAAGCGGCTTCACTTAACAAACAAGACCAGTAGCCAGCCATTGATCTTGTCGATCCACCCCATGTGAGAAGAAGTTTTAAGGGCAAAAAAAGGATATAAATAGCTATTTTACCGAATTCACTCGGGATAACCACCAGTTATAAAGGTAGCAGAGAAATTTGATCCACCTGAAGCAAAGGATTGAAAACCAGCAGCATACCTTTCATATCGAGATCGTGATCCAGATCGGCATACAAGGCTATACCAGAGCAAGGACCAATAGAAGCTGATCGGGAAGTATATCCAGTAGTAATCCGGATGTGATGCGATCATGGTAGGCCCAAGCTCCGAGGAAGGCGTGGAAAGCATGGGATCTTGTTTGGGGGTCATTTGGAGTCATTGGAACATTATTCAAGCAACAATTGAGGAAGATTCCCGAATACCATACGCTTTCAAATAAAGAGAAGTCCAGAGCCTACACGGACCTGTACACGGGGTCCGTGTCCATTACACTCGAGCATGAGATCCAGAGCCTACACGGACCCGAGCACGAACCTATACACGGGGTCCGTGTCCATTACAGTCGAGATTGAGAATTCCAACGTTTACACGGACCCTAGCCCGGTCCTCTACACGGGGTCCGTGTCTCCTCACAGAGTTGGTGCAGATTTTTCTTAAGATAGAGTTTTGTTTATTTTGGTAACTAGATTTGTTATATCTCTTGTTTATTAAAACATATTTGGACGAAAATTGAAAAACAATTCCGATTATTATTGAGTATATACAATACTTTTGAGTTTTCTCTCAACTTTTTCAAGGCTTTAGCTTTGTTTTCAAAATCAAACTTATCAAAGTTTTAACTTTCTGGCGTTTGTCGATCATGTCTTACGCGGATTGTCAAAGACGAGTTCTTTGAAGGTTTGATTAAGTTTCGATTGTTTCTTTTGTGATTGTTTATTACTAAACCACGTAGTTTAGGGGTGAAGATCAGGTAATTGCTTGAATCAAAAGATCGGGATATCATAACAATGATCCTTGTTCGCTATTGAATTGAGGGCGCGATTCATATTTAATCATGTTTGCTTTTCTTCGTACGAGGATTCATATCATTTGGTATCAGAGCTTAGATTCATTGAATTCAAGTAAGTTTATCTTGTTCTTAAATTTTCAGATATGTGTTATTTCTTCGATCGTTTTCATATATGCTTTTTTTGTTCTATCGTACTTTGTTTTTTTCGTGAATATGTGATTCTCAAAATTTTGTGATTCTTTTTTTTTGGAATTTTCGAGAAAGTACTCAGCCAAAAAAAAATAATAATCCAAAAATTCACCATTATTTCTTTTTGGTATCTTGTTCTATTTCTTTTAGAGAGTCTTATTCAATTACATCTCACAGTCAAAAAAAGAAAGAAAGAAAAAAATTTTTATATATTCAAATTGCTTGTCGCAGTCCAAGTGAGTCGATCACATTTGTTCACAAGTTGAACTTGATTGTTTGATATATACAAGTACAAAGCTTGCGCACGCTTTCAAAAGAACTATCAAATTCGAGTGAAAACACTTGAGTGCGAGCGTTATTTCTTTGGAGTGACTGGTGAGTGTTTGTTGTGAGCAAAAAAAATAAGAGGAGAGACGAGTGAATTTTCTTTCGAGTGACCGTGAGAATTTGGGTGGGGAATATTTTGTTTTCTACTAACGTTTTCTTGCATGTACAAATCTGAAATTCAAGGAAAAAGGAGGTAGGAGATAATTCGAACCAAGTTTTGTCTAAGGTTCAAATGGAGGCATTATTCGGTCATTTTAATAGGATGATGATGAAAGGGGTCGTTTAAGGTGCTCTACAAGACCCAATGTTATTTAATTAATTCAACAATTGAATTAATTTAATTATTTGGACTCTACTAGGCCCGCTAGTGTTTAATTATTTTAACACTTGAACTAATTTAATTTAGTCCACAATAATGTTTATGAAAATCACAATTTTCAAATACATTATTTGTTTGGCAAACTTTTAATTTAGGAACACTTTCATAAATTAAAAGTTACATTCTCCTTATAGAAGTCATACTTCTATTTTTCCTTACGCTTATAAACTCTTTTATAATCAGTTCAACACATTGAACTATTTTTCTTCTCAATGGGATCTAGAAAGCTAGTACTTGTGTGTCCCTCAATGGTTCATTGATACAACTAGCCGTGGGTTCACATCTCCATGTGATTCGGGACTAAACATGTCCTTATATGAGCATACCCCAACAGCTCCATTCTTACTTATCAACTCCTTGATAATAAGAACGTCTGAACTCAAGTCTGATAGTAACCAACCAATCATGTTAAATGCCTAGCAACATCGCTTACATGATTCCCTAGGTATCAAATGATAGTGCCTGCAAGAACCATTCTATTATGGTTAGCGTACAGTACAGTCCCTTCAACTCATATATCCCTACCGATTCGACAACAATTGGTATATCGAAAGTTGTCAATGAATCGATACTATATGTCATGTCATAGTTGCATCGATGGTGTAATCTATGAAACCCCTTTCATAATTACCACCATACTCTGATCAGAGATTTCAAACTACATACACATAGGATATCCATACCCGAAGGTAAGCGGTGAATCCCCGACTACAATGCATCGACTACTATATGTTTCGACAAAACACCCAACCTCGCCACCTGATGACTCCATATGAGTCGGTAAACAATTCAAAGTGTAATGCTAGCACATAGAGTCTCAATGCTGTCCGAGTCATAAGGACTAATGGTGTACAACCATAAACTAGGACGTTTCCACTCGAAAAATGAGAACCACTTGGAAAGTCCTTTTATGGAGGGTTGTTCAGTACACTCTACCAAGAGCACCTATCTGCATGCTCGGACATCACAATGTCCCATACCAATGAAACATGGTACTCACATCGCAGATACTAGTCTTGAACTCGAGCGGCCTATATCCTTCTTAACGGCGGCTGAATCGACTAGGAACTGTTTAGAATATACAGTATCGCAAATATGAGTTTCATGATAATCATCATGTGAGCATCTCATATTCTTTCTACTATTTGTATATTCAAGGACTTTATCTGTCAGGTCCCGATACCGGGGTGTGTAGACATCCGGCGTTGTTTTACAATTATTCAAACGTAAATCAACAAGCCTCGTAGTACAGTGTACAACCAAACAAGTCTTTTTCATAAAACATATATTGTCTTTACAACGTAATCAACTTAACAAACGAAGGCGGAAACGAACAACGTAAAAATAAAAGATAGCCAAATTCCAAAGTATGTCTTGATCAACTGAAACCTTGTTACCATCCCCATAAATTCATTTGCTCTTCTTTTTCAACTTGTTTTTCATTCTTATCTGGGAGTGAGAGGTGTAAGGGTAAGTATTTTGTTAAATACTCAGCAAGTGGGGGCCGATCGATCATAATAATACAAAGATATACATATATAGATCTTAACAATTCGAAATTTGCCGTGTCTCAACAAACGTCGGGACAATAAATAGACAAAATGATAGACATGACATAACTTATATGTATTTATGTAAATATTAAATGAATTTCATGTCACAATAATAATTCATAACAAAAGTCAAGACCTGATATTAACCATGAGCAAACATAATTTATCATATGCATATAGACATATGATATATTATTCGTATTGCACTGTTACTTCATATTATTATCCATGGTGTTACTGATCAGTCCCCTATATGTAATTTCTCTACGGGGTGAGGCCATATATCGGTTATTATTACCCACCGCATCAGGGCCATAAACTTGTCATATCTTATCATGTTTTAGGAAAATTTTCCTTTTTACCATTTCTAATTTGATTCATAACAGTGCCTTTAAACATAATTCTTTGAATACACGAAATTGGTGTTTAAGAGCATATATTAGAATATAACATGAAACAAAGACAACATAATTTTGAAACGAAAGGAACATGCACTTGAAATTGATTTAAACATGCTTAATAATTTATCAAAACGAAATATTCATATATCAAATCGAAAGGATATATCATGTCGATCGAATTTTTGAAAACATACTTAAATACTTTAAAGCATAAGCCTACTTACTGAAAGGTGCTCCTAATTTATGGAAGAAACAAGCTGGAAGTTAACGTCCAAAAATCAGTAAAATTGCTAAATTCGCTTGAATTCCGAGCAGTATTCTTGCAGATTTGTTTCTAAGAAATTGAACCGTTGGATGAGGCTGAAAGTTGGATAAGATGTTTAGAACATTTTAAAGTGTATTATGAACGGTGGAGATCGGATTCTGAGGTCGGGAGTAATGGGACGAATTTCCAGAAATATAATAGAATTGTTGCTCCTAAATTTCACTTTAAGGAAGGTTGATGGTTGTGAACTTCAAGCTTGCTCTAGATGGAGAGGTTTTGGTGTGATTTCCCTCAAATTCAATACATCTATTTATAGGCAAGATTTGAAAACAATTCCCACAATTTGATGCATACTATAATATATTTTATTTATTTTATTTAAAACTTTGGCACTCATGTTTTGTCAATGTTTTGCACTCATGTTTTTTTTTCAATATTTTGCAATCATGTTTTTCAATGTTTTACATTTCATAATAGTTAATAATAATAATAATAATAATAATAGCCATAATAATAGTAATAATATTCATAATTCTTACATTCTTCCCTCCTTATCGGAAGTTTCGTCCCTGAAACTTGAGTTTTCTAGATTTTCAAAAAGACATGGATATTGCTTGAACATCTTCTCTTTTAATTCCCAACTAGCTTCTCTTTCGGTGTGATTAGACCACTGTATCTTGACATCGGAAATGTTGCGTCGCCTTAGCACTTGTTCTTTTGTGTCCAAAATTCTAATTGGAACTTCTTCATATCTTAGCTTTTCATTCAGATTTCCTTCTTTCAGAAGTGGTCCAGTTTCAAGAACATGATTTGGGTTCGGGATGAATTTCCCCAATTGTGAAACATGAAACACATTATGAATCATTGACATATCCGGTGGCAATGCTAGTTTGTATGCTAGTGTTCCGATTCTTTCCAAAATTTCAAAAGGTCCTATGTATCGGGGATGTAATTTCCCAGCTTTATTGAATCGAACAACTCTTTTCATGGGAGAAACTTTTACGTAAGCTTTTTCTCCAACTGTGAACTCCAATGGTCTCCTCTTTAGATCAGCCCAACTTTTATGTCGATCTTGAGCAATTTTGAGTCTTTCTTTAATGATTGTTACTTTGTCTACGGTTTCTTGGACCAGCTCAGGTCCAGTTATAGATTTCTCTCCTACCTCATCCCAGTATAGAGGTGATCGACATTTTCGGCCGTACAGAGCTTCGTATGGAGCCATTCCAATACTGATATGATAACTGTTATTGTAAGCGAACTCAATTAAAGATAGATGTTCACTCCAATTACCACTGAATTCTAAAGCACATGCTCCTAGCATATCTTCAAGGGTTTGTATTGTTCTCTCTGTTTGGACATCAGTTTGAGGGTGATAAGATGTACTGAGAGTAACCTTTGTCCCCATAGCTTGTTGAAAACTTTTCCAGAACCGAGATACAAATCTTGGATCTCTATCAGACAGAATGCTTGTCGGAACTCCATGTAATCGCACAATATTGTCCATGTATATGGTAGCCAATTTTTTCAGATTATAATTCATACGGACAGGTAGAAAATGTGCAGATTTTGTGAGTATATCTACGATTACCCATATTCCATTATGACTTTGTCTAGACTTTGGTAAACCTACTATAAAATCCATGGAAATATGTTCCCATTTCCATTTTGGAATTTCCAATGGTTGAAGAAGTCCTCCAGACCGTTGATGTTCAGCTTTAACTTGTTGACAGACCTGACATCTAGAGATGTATTCTGCTACATCCTACTTCATTCCGCTCCACCAGAAATTTTTCTTTAAATCTTTGTACATTTTTGTACTGCCGGGGTGGACCAAAAATTTTGATTTTTGTGCTTCAGACATTGCTTCCTGTCGAAGATTCTCGATGTTTGGTACACACAATCGTCCTTTCATCCACAAAGCTCCCTTCTCGTCTATATGAAGATCTTGTGACTTCTTTTCTTTGACTTGTTCTTTAAGTTTTGTCAAAGTAGGATCTTGATTTTGTCTTAACTTGATTGTTTCTTGAAGGCATGGTTGTGCAGAAAGTGAAGCTTGGATCACTTTACCCATGTTTTTCTTACTTAAAGCATCAGCTACCTTATTTGTCTTGCCCGGGTGATAGCTTATTGTTAAATCATAATCTTTTAACAATTCAATCCATCTTCTCTGCCTCATGTTCAATTCTTTCTGTGTGAACAAATACTTGAGACTTTGATGATCTGTGAAGATTTCGCATTTGGAGCCGTAAAGATAATGCCTCCAAATTTTTAAGGCAAAAACTACCGCAGCTAGTTCGAGGTCGTGAGTAGGATAATTTTTCTCGTACGGCTTCAATTGTCTTGATGCATATGCGATTACTCTTCCTTCTTGCATGAGTACGCATCCTAAACCCTCTTTTGATGCGTCACTGTAAATGGTGAAGCTTTTGTCCTCAGTGGGTAGAACCAGTACCGGTGTAGATGCAAGCTTTTCCTTGAGCGTTTGGAAGCTCTTTTCACACTCCTCACTCCAGTTGAATTTTGAGTTCTTTTGTGTGAGTTTTGTAAGAGGCATAGCTATTGAAGAGAAACCTTCAACAAATTTTCGATAATAACCTGCCAATCCCAGAAAACTTCGAATTTCAGTTACTGCCCTAGGTCTCGGCCAGCCAGTGATTGCTTCCACCTTTTTAGGGTCCACAGATACTCCTTCTTTTGAAATGATATGGCCTAAGAAAGTCACACTTTTTAGCCAGAATTCGCATTTCTTGAATTTCGCGTATAACTCTTGTTCTCTTAAAATATGAAGAGTCAGGTGAAGATGTTCTTTGTGATCCACTTCACTTGGGGAATATAAGAGAATGTCATCGATAAATACTACCACAAATTTGTCGATAAATGGCTAGAATACTCTGTTCATGAGATCCATGAAAGCTGCTGGAGCATTTGTCAATCCAAATGGCATTACCATAAACTCATAATGACCATATCTTGTTCTGAAAGCTGTCTTTGGAACGTCTTCTGGTTTGACCTTCAGTTGATGATATCCTGTCCTTAAATCAAGCTTGGAAAATATTGTGGCTACATTGAGTTGATCGAAAAGATCATCTATCCTTGGAAGAGGATATCTGTTTTTGATTGTGATCTTGTTAAGTTCTCTATAATCGATACACAACTCATACTTCCATCTTTCTTCTTTACAAATAAGACTGGAGCTCCCCAAGGAGAGACACTTGGTCTGATTTGTTTCTTGTCTAACAACTATTGGAGTTGTTCTTTTAGCTCATTAAGTTCTGCTGGAGCCATTCGATAGGGTGCCTTTGATATTGGTGTAGCACCTGGTACCAAGTTAATCTCGAATTCTATCTCACGGTCCGGTACCATTCCAGGTAACTCTTCTGGAAAGACATCCGAAAATTCTTGTACCACGGGAATATCTTCTATCTTGAGCTCGACTGCTTCTTTTAATTCATTTACCATTTCTAGGTAGACTATTTCTCCAGACTTCATGGCTTTCCAGGTTTGAGATGCAGAAAGGAGTGATTTACGTTTCTTAGCCTTGCCATGGTATGTGATTTCTTTTTGGCTGGGAGTTCGGAGTTTGATAATTTTACGTCGACAATCTACTATTGCATGACTCTTGGATAACCAATCCATTCCCAGAATAACGTCTAACTCCACCATGTTGACTTGAATCAATTCAGCGTTGAATGTGTGTTCATTGATATATACTATGCAGTTCCGATGTATCTTATGTGTTTCAATTGTTTTACTGTTGGGAGTAGCAATTCTAAAAGGTTCAACAAGTATCTCTGGTATAAGCCCTAACTTCTTAGTGAATCTCTTAGAAATAAATGAATGAGTGGCACCACAGTCAAAAACTACATAACCTGAAATTTTATTGATTATAATGGTACCTGCCACGACATCGTTTGCATCATCTGCCTATTCTAGAGTTATGGCAAACATACGAGCATTGGTCTTATTCTCCTTTGGCTTGTTGGTGGTAGCATTAGTGTTTGACCATGTCGTTTTCTTTAATGGTTCAGGACAATTAGCAATTCGGTGTCCCATCTTCCCACAATTGAAGCAAGCACCAGTGTTCCTTCGACATTCTCCAATGTGTCGATAGTTGCATAATGGACACGGTTTTATGCTTGAGAATGTCGTAGTTGAATTGGAAGGAGTTCCCTTGAATGGTCCACTTGATTGGTTCGACCTTTTAACTGGTTGTTTACCTTGAAAAGATTGTCCAGAGAGCGGTCGTTTATTTTTATTTTCATCTTCTCGGCGCTTGATATCAGTCTCAGCTCTAATGGCTGCTCCCATTAAATCATCAAAACCTGTGGGTTGGTAAACTGCCAGAGCTGATTGGATAGGGCTGTTCAGACCACGTTTCAAACGATGCATCTTCAGAATATCATCTGCCATGATGGCAGGAGCATAGGTTCCAAGGGAGTTTAATTTAGAAGTGTACTCCACAACAGAAATATCCGGGGTTTGAGTAAAATTCTCGAATTCACTCAACAATTTTAATCTCAACTCTACTGGATAGTATTGTTTCAAGAATGCTTCTCGAAACCTTTGCCACGTGATTGGTCCGACTTCTGTCATATTTGCTGAGATTGTCTCCCACCATTTGGCCGCGTTTTCTTCTAAGAATGGTGTCACCACAGTCACTTTTAGTTCATTTGGCACTTCGAGCAATTGGAGCTGTGTCTCAATATTCTTGAGCCAGCCTTGACCAACTTCTAGGTCAGGGTTGCCGTGAAACGTTGGGACTCGATTCCTCCGAAGAGATTCATAATGGTGTTTGATTCCATTCGGTGGTGGAGGTGGTGGTGGCTGATTAGTGTTGGTATTTAAATGGCTCATTTCTTGGAGGGTTGTTGCGGCAATGGTTGCTATGGCCATTAAATCTTCTCTGCTAAGGCCAACTCTTGCTGGTGGTGGAGTATCTTCGTTGTTATTGTTGTTGCAATCATTGTTGCGATTGGCATGTCGCGGGTCGCGGTTGTTACGATGGGGTCTCTCTGCCATTTCCTACACGCATGAGACTTTCTAAGCGGTTTGAATAATTATGTACAAAATATTGAAGATTATCTCAAATATGAAATCAATCAACGAATAGATCAAATACACTTTTTATTGACTCCAATGAAAAGGAAAAGCAATACAAATCAAAGTTTTCAGAAGTGCAATGATAAGAAGTACAAAAGAAAGGAAATGGATTATAAATCCTTATTACAATTAGTCACGACACTAAATACTCAATCATCTAAAATCTCACCATCTCCTAGTACTTCGTCTTCCATCTGTTCTTCCACCGGTTCTACTTCCGGCTCCAATGCCGTAATGATGGCATCCTCAAGATGATGAACATGATGCTGTAATTGTTCATTTTGCATAGTCAAAGTCTACACCGAATTCTGCGGTTCTTGAATGGTTGCCTTATCTTGCTGACAGTGCTGTTTTTCCATTAGCAACATTTGTTGAATCTGAGACTGTAGTGCTTGAGATTCCTCTAACATTCGTTGGCGTAATCCATCCATTTCAAGGGCTATTGTATGGGAAGCCTCTAGTTTGTTCTTGGTCATTTCGTGCTGTTTTTCTTCTGAGTTAAGATAATAAGCAAACCTTTGCACATCAGCCTAAAGATGGTCTTTGATATCTTCTAGTTCTTGTTTTTCCTTCTTCAAGTTTTTAGATACCAAGTCTTTGGCTAACAATTGATCGTGATATTTTTGTTGTTCCTCATAAAGTTGCGCTCTAAGATGTGCCCTCGCAATTTCGTGGTCGCTAAGGGCGAGTTCACGCATACGTTTGGGTATTTCGGCACGAGTACGGGGAGCCATTTCCTGAAATAAAACAAATGGAAAGGCTTAGAACAAGGAGTTATGATATTCACAATTATTACCAAAAAACGGCAAAACGTGATTTTGGATGCTTCAACAATAGAATGTTGCGATTTTCAGATGTCGCGATAAGAATAGTGAATATTGTTCATTGGTAGGAAGTCGCTAGGGTCTTGCAAAAAACTGACTTTGTCAAATTTCCTAAGCCAATTTCTCAGCCGGATTATGAACCTGGAGGGCTCTGATACCACTTAAATGTCACGTCCCGATACCGGGGTGAGTTGACATCCGGCGTTGTTTTACAATTATTCAATCGTAAATCAACAAGCCTCGTAGTACAGTGTACAACCAAACCAGTATTTTTCATAAAACATATATTGTATTTACAACGTAATCAATTTAACAAACGAATGTGGAAACGAACAACGTAAAAATAAAAGATTGCCAAATTCCAAAGTATGTCTTGATTAACTGAAACCTTCTTACCATCCCCAGAAATTCATTTGCTCTTCTTCTTCAACTTGTTTTTCATTCTTATCTGGGAGTGAGAGGTGTAAGGGTGAGTATTTTGTTAAATACTGAGCAAGTGGGGGCCGATCGATCATAATAATACAAGGATATACATATATAGATCTTAACAATTCGAAATTTGTCGTGTCTCAACAAACGTCGGGACAATAAATAGACAAAATGATGGACATGACATAAATTATATATATTTATGTAAATATTAAATGAATTTCATGTCACAATAATAATTCATAACAAAAGTCAAGACCTGATATTAACCATGAGCAAACATCATTTATCATATGTATATAGACATATCATATATTATTTCTATTGCACTGTTACTTCATCTTATTATCCATGGTGTTACTGATCAGTCTCCTATATGTAATTCCTCTAAGGGGTGAGGCCATATATCGGTTATTATTACCCACCACATCAGGACTATAAACTTGTCATATCTTGTCATGTTTTAGGAAAATTTTCTTTTTACCATTTCTAACTTGAATCATAATAGTGTCTTTAAACATAATTCTTAGAATACACCAAATTGGTGTTTAAAAAACATATATTAGAATATAACATGAAACGAAGACAACATAATTTTGAAACGAAAGGAACATGCACTTGAAATTGATTTAAACATGCATAACAATTTATCGAAACGAAATATTCATATATCAAATCGAAGGGATATATCATGTCGATCGAATTTTTGAAAGCATAATTAAATACTTTAAAACTTAAGCCCACTTACTGAAAGGTGCTCCTAATTTATGGAAGAAACAAGCTGGAAGTTAACGTCCGAAAATCCGTAAAATTGATAAATTCGCTTGAATTCCGAGCAGTATTCTTGCAGATATATTTCTCAAAAATTGAACCGTTGGATGAGGCTGAAAGTTGGATAAGATGTTTAGAACATTTGAAAGTGTATTATGAACGGTGCAGATCGGATTCTGAGGTTGGGAGTGATAGGACGAATTTCAAGAAATATAACAGAATTCTTGCTCCTAAGTTTCACTTCAAGGAAGGTTGATGGCTACAAACTTCAAGCTTGCTCTAGATGGAGAGGTTTTGGTTTGATTTCCCTCAAATTCAATACATCTATTTATAGGCAAGATTTGAAAACAATTCCCACAATTTGATGCATAATATAATATGTTTTATTTATTTTAGTCAAAACTTTGGCACTCATGTTTTGTCAATGTTTTGCACTCATGTTTTTTTTTTTCAATATTTTGCAATCATGTTTTTCAATGTTTCACACTTCATAATAGTTAATAATAATAATAATAATAATAGCCATAATAATAGTAATAATATTCATAAATCTTACATTATCTATGCAACATACATAGATATACAGATAAAGAAGTGCCAAAACAATAATTTCAAATATTTTTAAAATAAAGACTGTTTATACATAGAGTTTCATTGTGAACACTCGGCCAACACTTGGCTTGACGTGCACCTACTCTAACAATCTCTCACTTGCACTAGAGCCAACTACCCATAAGCTTTAAACCTATCGATTCGTGATGCTTCTTGAATAATGGTCCAGGTAAAAGTTTAGTTAGCGGATCATCAACATTATCTGCGGATCTGACTTTGCCAATCGACACTTCTCCTCTTTCCACAATCTCTCGGAGGATGTGGAACTTTCTCAATACGTGTTTGGACTTCTGATGAAAACTTGGCTCCTTCGCTTGAGCTATAGCTCCCTTGTTGTCACAAAACACCAGGACATGAGCAACTCCATTAGGAATGACGTCAAACTCTTGGACAAAATTCCTTATCCAAACAGCCTCCTTTGCTGCAGCTGATGCCGCAATGTATTTGGCCTCAGTGGTGGAATCCGCAGTACTGTCTTGCTTGGCACACTTCCAAGAGACAGCAGCACCATTAAGCATGAATACGAACCAAGAGGTTGACTTCGAGTCATTGATATCGCTTTGGAAGCTAGAATCGGTATAGCCTTCCAATTTCAGTTCTTCACCCCCATAGACCAAGAACAACTTATTAGTCCTTCTCAAATACTTGAGGATGTCTTTCACAGCTTTCCAGTTTGGAAGATCAGGGTTCGACTGATATCTACTCACTACACTTAGTGCGAAAGCCACGTCAGGACGCGTAGATATCATTGAAAGGGAATCGATTAAGGTGCTCGAATACGCAACGGAAGTTTAAAAATTGTTTTTGTAGCAAGAAAACCGAACACCTTAAGCCTATAATGTGTAGCAAATACGAAAACACCAACATATGTCAAACATAGTGTGTTTAGAATTTTACCTATCTATCTCAAGAAATTGATGATGGCTCCAACCAAGTTGTAAACAACTTGGCTCTTGAAGGTAGACAATCTACAAGCTTCCTTCTTTCCTTCAAAATAAGGTCCACCACTAACAAGGTAGATCCACTCTAATTTTGCACTAGAAAAATTATAGCATTTATCTTTGAGAAGTGTAGGATTTCCTCAACAATTGAAGAACAAAAATTGGAGAGAAAACTTGCAAGAAGTTTCGGCCATATGGTGATGGGAGGAGAGAAGAATTCTTTTTCTTGGTATATCAAAAGTTAAAGTGAGTATGGGAGACACATGCCTTGTTAATTGAAAAAGGTTGTCTCCCAACTCTTCACCTCCCCATGCATATTATATTATTTGGGCATGTAACATTTACAAAGCCCATGGACTTTTATTTTAAATATCTCAAACACATTTGAGACTATTTAAACTTTACTTGATTTTAGTCAAGCCCACTAGTTAATTAATTATTTCCTATTGGGCTCTACAAGACCCAATATTATTTAATTAATTCAAAACTTGAATTAATTTAATTATTTGGACTCTACTAGGCCAATTAGTGTTTTATTAATTTAACACTTGAATTAATTTAATTTAGTCCATAATAATGTTTATGAAAATCACTATTTTCAAATACATTATTTATTTGGCAAACTTTTATTTTAGGAACATTTCGTCAAATTAAAAGTTATATTCTCCTTATAGAAATCATACTTCTATTTTTCTTTGCGCTTATAAACTCCTTTATAAGCCGTTCAACACATTGAACTCTTTTACTTCTCAACGGGATCCAAAAAATTAGCACTTGTGTGACCCTCAATGGTTCATTGATACAACTAGCCGTGGGTTCACATCTCCATGTGATTCGGACTAAACATGTCCTTATTTGAGCATACTCCAATTGTACCATTCTTACTTATCAACTCCTTGATAATAAGAACGTCAGAACTCAAGTCTGATAGTACCCAACCAATCATGTTAAACGCCTAGCAGCATCGCTTACATGATTCCCTAGGTATCAAATGATAGTGCCTGCAAGAACCATTCTATTATGGTTAGCGTACAGTACAGTCCCTCATTTCATATATCCCGAACGATTCGACAACCATTGGTATATCGAGAGTTGTCAATGAATCGATACTATGTGTCATGTCGTAGTCGCATCGATGGTGTAATATATGAAACCCCTTTCATAATTACCACCATACTCTGATCAGAGATTTCATACTACATACATATAGGATATCCATACCCGAAGGTAAGCGGTGAATCCCCGACTACAATGCATCGACTCCTATATGTTTCGACAAAACACCCAACCTTGCTACCTGATGACCCCATATGAGTCGGTAAACAAGTCAAAGTGCAATGCTAGCACATAGAGTCTCAATGTTGTCCCGGGTCATAAGGACTAATGGTGTACAACCATAAACTAGGACGTTTCCACTCGATAAGTGAGAACCACTTGGAAAGTCCTTTACGGAGGGTTGTTTAGTGCACTCTACCAGGAGCACCTATCTGCATGCTCGGACATCACAATGTCCCCTACCAAATATGAGTTTCATGATACTCATCATATGAGCATCTCATATTCTTTCTACTATTTGTATATTCAAGAACTTTATCTATGCAACTAGCATGGGTATACAGATAAAGAAGTGCCAAAACAATAATTTCAAATATTATTAAAATAAAGACTGTTTATACGTAGAGTTTCATTGTGAACACTCGGCCAACACTTGGCTCGGCGTGCACCTACTCTAACTATCTCCCACTTGCAATAGAGCCAACTACCCATAAGCTTTAAACCCATCGATTCTCGATGCTTCTCGAATAATGGTCCAGGTAAAGGCTTAGTTAGCTGATCAGCAACATTATCTGCGGAGCAGACTTTGTCAATCGACACTTCTCCTCTTTCCACAATCTCTCGGAGGATGTAATACTTTCTCAATACGTGTTTGGACTTATGATGAGACCTTGGCTCCTTTGCTTGAGCAATGGCTCCCTTGTTGTCACAAAACACCGGGACAGGAGCAACTCCATTAGGAATGATGCCCAACTCTAAGACGAAATTCCATATCGAAACAGCCTCCTTTGCTACAGCTGATGCAGCATTGTATTCGGCCTCAGTGGTGGAATCCGCAGTACTGTCTTGCTTGGAACTCTTCCAAGAGACAGCAGCACCATTAAGCATGAATACAAACCCAGAGGTTGATTTCGAGCCATCGATATTGCTTTGGAAGCTAGAGTCGGTATAGCCTTCCAATTTCAGTTCTCCACCCCCATAGACCAAGAAAAAATTATTGGTCCTTCTCAAATACTTGAGAATGTCTTTCACAGCTTTCCAGTGTCGAAGACCAGGGTTCGATTAATGTCTACTCACTACACTTAGTGCGAAAGCCACGTCAGGACGTGTAGATATCATCCCATACATGATGCTACCAATCGCAGATGCATAAGGAATGCTTGTCATTGCCAATATCTCTGCATCAGTCTTTGGAGACATAGACTTGGATAGGGACACGCCATGACACATTGGTAGATGTCCTCTCTTGGACTCATCCATCGAGAACCGCTTCACGATGGTATCAATGTATGTGGACTGGGTGAGACCAAGCAATCATCTCGATCTATCTCTATAGATTTGTATTCTCATTACAAAAGATGCTTTACCCAAGTCCTGCATCGAGAACTTACTTGCTAAGCATATTTTAGTTGATTGCAACATTCTTACATCATTCCCAATGAGTAGAATGTCATCAACCTAAAGCACCAAGAATGTCACATCACTCGCACTGACCTTCTTATACTCACAGGGTTCCTCAGGATTCATAGTAAAACCAAACTCTTTGATTGTACTATCGAATCTGAGGTTCAAACTCCTAGATGCCTGCTTTAGTCCATAAATAGATCTCTGAAGTTTGCATACCATATGCTCACTTCTGACAGATGTAAACCCTTCAGGTTGAGACATGTATATCTCTTCCTTAATATCCCCATTAAGAAAGGTTGTCTTGACATCCATTTGCCATATCTCATAGTCATACCATGCAGCTATGGCTAGTAATATACTTATCGACTGGAACATTTCAACTGGAGAAAATGTTTACTCAAAGTCAACTCCTTGTCTTTGAGTATATCCTTTTTCCACCAACCGCGCCTTGAAGGTCAATACCTTCCTTCCGCCCCAAGTTTCCTCTTGTAAATCTATTTACACCCTATGAGAACGGTTCCCTCGGGTGGATCCACAAGGTTCCACACTTTGTTCGAATGCATGGAATTCATCTCAGATTCTGTTGATTCAAGCCACTTGGATGAATCGGCATCAGTTAACGCTTCCTTAAAGGTCCTTAGATCACATCCATGGTTAGGCTCATCATGGCCCTCTTCAAGAAGCAGACCATACCTTATATTTGGTCTCGAGACTCTCTCGGATCTTCTAGGAGCTTGTATCTCCTCTCTTGGATCTTCGGGTGTGGGTTCTATAATTGTGAGTGTCTCTCGAACCTCTTCGAGTTCTATCATCTCCCCTTTTTCTATCCAATAGAAATTCCTTTTCCAAAAAGATTGCATTCCTAGAAACAAAAGCCTTTGTTTCTCGGGGATAATAGAAATAATATCCAACTGAATTCCTTGGATATCCCACAATGTAACATAAAATGGATCGAATATCGAATTTATCTCCCACTACCTGCTTCACATAAGCAAGACAACCCCATATTCTAAGATAAGAATATTTGGGAGGCTTACCCATCCATATCTCATATGGTGTATTATCAACTACCTTTGAATTGACATTGTTCAACAACAGTGTCGCTGTCTCAAGCTCATATCCCCAAAAAGATGGCTGCAACTCCATGAACCCCATCATAGACCGAACCATGTCCATCAAAGTACGGTTACGACGCTCCGAAACACCATTCAACTGTGGTGTAGCAGGCGGAGTCCTCTGCGAGAGAATCTCATTCTCCCTAAGATACTCTTGGAACTCGGCACTCAAGTACTCACCACCTCGATCCGATCAAACTTTCTTGATGCTTCGTCCCAACTATTTCTCTACTTCAATTCTAAATTCTTTGAACCTTTCAAAGGCTTCAGACTTGTATTTCATGAAATACACATACCCATACCTCGAAAAGTCATCGGTAAAGGTGATGAAGTAGGCATGTCCATGCTTAGTGGTGATGCTAAGCGGACCGCACACATCAGTATAGATCAAATCCAATAACCCTTTGGCTCGCTCCACATGGCCCTTAAAGGGGATTTTGGTCTTCTTTCCTTTCAGACAGGATTCAAAAGTCATGAGAGCATTAATATCAGACATATCAAACATGCCTACGCCCACTAACTTGTTCATCCTTCTTAGGGAAATATGTCCTAATCGAGAATGCCATAATTGTGCCGAATTTAGAGTATCTTGTTTTCGCTTGTTTGTTGTTGTTATTGCTTGGACATTGTTTAGTGGAATATCTTTCAATTTTAAGGTGTAGAGATCTTTTTCAAGTTCTCCAGTACCAATTAAATATTCGTTCTTGTAAATGTTGCAAACACATTTGGTAATTAAACAAGAAAATCCATCTTTATCAAGCATAGAAATGGAAACAATGTTTTTCACCCATTCAGGTACAAACAAAACATCTTCTAAAATTAACTTAAAATCATTGTTCAAAAGCAAGTAAACATTTCTTATGGCCTTGGCAGCAACTCTTGCTCTATTGCCCATCCTCAAGAAGGTCTCACTTTCCCTAAGCCTCCTACTTTTTCCCATCACCTGCAAATCATTACAAAGATGTGAGCCACAGCTGGTATCTAATACCCAAGAAGTAAAGTTAATTGAAAAGTTTACTTCAATATAGAACACACCGTTTCCAGAACTCTTATGGGCAAGATATTCCCTGCAGTTACGCCTTCAATGTCCAGGCTTCTTGCAGTAATGACAGATGTCAACAGTCTTGTGAGCCTTCGCTGGTGTGGCTGCCACAGCGGGACTCGGAGTTTGCCTCTTCAAGGGCACGTTCTTCTTGGAACGTTGGAAAGAACGCTTTTTTCTCTTCCCACGTGGATCAATTTTCGTGCCAGATGAAGAACCCACATAAAAAACCGGCTTCTCTTTCTTGATGGTGGACTCAAAGGTCACAAGCATGTTCACCAACTCCTCACCGGTCGGCTCCATCTTGTTTATATTGAAATTGACCACAAAAGGATCAAACGAGCTAGGTAGTGATAAGAGCAACATGTCGTTGGTCAACTCCGAAGGCAACACAGATCTGTAGAGCCCAAAAAAATCAGTACACGTAAATCCCATGCATTGTTTAAATTGTTAAATCACTTATTCAAATTAAAAAAATGAGCTTTAGCCATGCATGACTTATTTAAAAGTATTATTTTAAATTATTTATGTTTATGTGATGCACGTTAAAATATTTTTCGAGTTTCATGTTTCAGGCGATTATTCGATGCGGGATCGAGAAAAAGACCGGTGACGATTTTGGCAATTTAAAATGTGGTATTTTATTTTAAGTTGAGGACGGAGCATTTTAAATAATTTATAGAGTTTTAGTATTTTAAGAGCCTAATATATTGATTAGGTGATTTTTATGATGAGAACTTTTAAATATTTAACACTTGTGCGAATTATTTTAAATTGAGGGATTTTATTAAATTTTGAAGAGTGTTAGTATTATAATTAGTTGTTAATTATTTAATTAAGCAATAATTTCCCCTAATTTAACTACACAACTCACGCACACACACACTTTTACACACACTTTTTCACGCCTACACACACACCCCATCCCCCTTGCACTTTCATTTTTTTTATTTTTGAAGAGCAAACCTAGGGTTCCTAAAGTTAGGGTGCAGCCGCCCCTCTCTGAATTTTCCAACGATCTTTCGTCGATTTTTCTTCCAGAAAATCACGCCACGTTCGTCCCTGATCAAGCCTCGCTTCCTTCCCGCTTCGGTATCGCCGTTTCGGTAAAGTTTATCATCTAAAAGGCACGTATAATCTCTCTTTTGTTGCGTCGATCATTTCATATTATGCGTTGCGTTATTTTATGCGTAAAATTCATGTATGATGTTCATAGTTTGAGCGGATAATTGTTTGGATCGATTTTGAAGGAAAATTTTTAGATCTAAATCACATTTTTACTGTTTTTCTTAAAACTGCGAATTTTTGGTCGAGATTTTGAGAAAACCTTTAACAACAAAAATGTATAAATTTTTGATATCTTCGATTTGATATATAATTCAAAATTTTTGGACAAAAATTGAGTGAGTTATGGTGTTTTTCGTGGGACTGCTCAAACTGCGTTTTCAGAAAATTATGATGTTGATGCGTTCTTGAAGTTTAGTGGTTGCAGGCTTCATTGGGGATCGACGGATGATCGTTTCTGCATCTAGGTATATTTAGCATGACGTTGGGATGTATATTGGGGTGTCGTTTCACGTTGTTATGCTCTTGGGAGAACGAGTAGTCGTGTAAACCATTTTCTGTCAAAGGTTTTGTTTATGGAGTATTGAGTTATTTGGGACATGTGGTTGCGTTGGGGGCAATCATATAGGTTCGAGTCATTGATGTAGTATCCTAATATGGCCTCGTGGTGTCGATTCATGGTCCGTTCGATCGAGTCTAGACTGTTAAGCAAAACCTGTTCAGAATTTTCGTATGTTGGCTTGTCCCGCAGGTACACGGACCCATGGACGGACCCTGGCACGGGGTCCGTGCCTTTGTTTCCTTTGAGTAACCATTTTTTCGAGATGACACGCACCCCCACACGGACCAAGGCACGGGGTCCGTGCCTTTGTTTTCTTTTGATGTCAAATTTGCGCAGGTACACAGACCCCCACCCGGACCGCAGCATGGGGTCCGTGCCTTCCCTTATCTTCACGAGTCATTCCACCGCACCTACACGGACCCGGAGCCGGACTTGGGCACGGGGTCCGTGTACTTGAGTTTTGGGAAATATTATGGTATGCTTTGAGGTTTGATGTCTTGGTTTAGTGCAATGTGTAACAATGTCGAGTCACGGGAATTTTAAAATGTCCTAAGAAAATGTATGAACTCGTGGGTAAGCTTGATTGTTACGTTTGAGTTACACCCGTTAAGTTATGAATTCACGTTAGTTTGTTGCAGCAATGACCCCGATCGAAGTCCGACGAATCCCTCAACGCCAAGTAAGTATGTTCGACGTGCAAATATAATATTTTCAAGTTTTTGAGGTATGCTAATTGTCTTGGGACCAAGTTATGTTTAGGATTGGAAAGCGTTAAATTATGAACGGGGACCAATCCGCCCGTTAAATTATGAACGGGTTTAGATGGAGATCGGAAAGTGTTAAATTATGAACGTGGACCAATCAGCCCGTTAAATTATGAACGGGGGTCTCATGTATGTGGCAGTAGATACGTCCCTGTCATCCCAGTACTGTGGTTTAGTCTGATCAGGCGAATTATGTTATGGGTCACTTGCTTTGAAACATATCTCTACGAAAAATGATGAAGTTATGTATGTTCAAGTATGCAAGCATGTTATGAAAGTTTATTTTGACGGCACGTCTAATTATGTACGTACGTATGTTCAATTGCATTTTGCAAGTTCAAGTTTCAAGTATGTATGTCCTATTTTAAAGTTGCATGTGGTTTTATTATGTATTACTTGCTATTCTAGTTTATACATGTTGAGTCTTTAGACTCACTAGACTTGATCAATGCAGGTGAGGATGTCTATGAGGAGATAGGGGGTGGCGACCAAGGAGCAAGCTTGGACTGAGCGGGAGGCTAAACCCGAGGACCGCCCACGTCATTTTTAATATTTTTATGCAAGTTTAAATTCACTCTGATTTATGTATGTCCAAAGATATTTTATGAATGATGAGTTGACGACCGTATGGATGTTTATATTTAAGAAAATTTTTAATTTTTCCGCAAATTTTAAGTAGAAAAAGTACGGCACGTCACAAGATCCATGCCAACGAGCTTGTCCACGAGCTCAATCAACTTTAGGTCATGCTCATTGACCGAGGCCCCATCTCGCATGCGCAAAGTGATCAGCTCCTTGACGGTAGCATGCCTAAGAGGTCGAGTCTGCTCACCAAAGAGCTCCTTTAGATGCAAATAAATGTCAGCAGCACTCTTTGCATCCTCAAAATGCCTTTGCAGCTCATCATTCATAGAAGCCTGCATATAACACCTGGCTTTTAAGTCATGGTCACATCATTCCTTGTAAGTCTGCAATTTCTCATGAGTGCAGTCAGTCGGAGCCTCAACAGGGGGCGACTCAGTCAGTGTATATGCAATCCTTTTCGAATTCAAGACGATTTTTAAGTATCTTAGCCAGTTGAGGTAGTTAGGTCCGATTAATACGTGTTTGTCGAGTATTGCAGATAGCGGATTGCGAATCGAAGACATTGTCAAAATTTGTACTGAAAAGTAAAACAGATAAATGTTAATGACTATTTTAAAATATTTAGTAAGATATAAGGTATGGACTTTTACTTTATAAATATTTACTCCCACTGTTTTGATATCTTTCACTATCCTCTAGTGAAAACGGGAAACTCCTTTCCTCAGTAGGTACGCAAGCTCCAATTAGCGAATTATGATCCGAAATAATATCAGCCAATCACAATTCCTAAAAGGTAGTTTCCAATTGCATCTCCATGCAACCCTCTACGTAAACTTTTGTCTCACGTTTGATTAGGACCCAATAATATGACGTCGTTCATCTTTACGTGTCGAGCCTTATCCATCGATGTTGAACCTTAATAGACGGTCGCCATGAGTTCCCTCAATAATATGAGCCGAAAATCATGGAAGTTCCACATAGTTCACATCACCATGTCAATAGATATCACAGCTTTCCGGTGTCCAAGGCCCCCCCAATAATATGAGCTGAGCACCAAACACGGGTAGCGTTCATCATGCACCCATTGTCGATGGAAGACATGGAAATTATAAACACCTTTAGAATTCCCTTTTTCGGGCTTGATATTAATTTTGAATCTTATGCAAAATGAGGGTTTTAATTTTGAAAGGTCTCATCATTAATTTTATTTTAAAAGCTCGCCATGTTTGATCGTATGATTGCCGGATTCATGCAATTTTGTTATTATCATAATAATAACGTACATACTCATTATTTATAACATATCATGCATATATTATAAACAATAAACAAAACAAGGATGATCAATCACCCCAAAACTAATGGCCCGTGTGAGCTAAACACGGGCCTAGGTCCAATCCTAGGGAAATGCATGGGATGCAAATGCAACTTTTACATAAGCTTTCAATATTTACATGTCTTCGATCTTCTTAATCATCAAGGCCACCATATTCCAATCTTGATCTTTTACTATACTAATATTTACAAATAAATATCCATGGCAAATAGAGATACATCTCATGGGGGTGGGAACGGGCCATAAACCAAGCCCATTTTATAAATTGATAATTATTACAATCATTCAACACAAAATATCCTAGCTTACACCTAGCAAATTGGGCTTGGGCTTTTGATCATCCTTCATGCATAATATCACATATCATACACCATAAATTAATTATCACAATAATCAATTGATCTAATATTATATATCTTGATCAAATCACTAACCGCCACGATTATAAACTAAATTAACAAAGTATACAAACCTCTTTGTCTACTTTCTAATTAATTTATTTATAACCGAATTTCTTGTAAATCACAATTTACTATAAATAATTAAAGTCCAACTTCAATTATTTATTTCATGAGAAAATATTTGCAATTTTTGTAAATTTAAACTTAAGGGCCTCAAAAATCATTTTTCACCAAAAACATTTTGGCTCATTTAAATTTCACAAATATGTTAGCAATCTAATGACCCAACAACTTAAAAGGTCCATGACACTTTGATAATCCAAAACACTTTTGGAAACCCTAGTCCTCATCGTCGTCGCCAAAGCTCCATCGCGGGATTCCGGCCAACTTAAAATTTTTTATTATTATTATTTTAATAGGTGGGTTCGGGCAGCCCCTCGGGCTGCCCTTGCTGCCCGAAATGGGCAGCCCTCAGGCAGCCCGAGCTGCCCGACCAAAAATACCCCTTACAATGCCATGATTTTTGTTGCAAAAATTTATCTCATGCGTTTAGAAATCGACCTCAATAAAATATCAAATATATGCTACACAAAATAGTATCCTTAGCTCTGATACCACTTGAAAGAGAATCGATTAAGGTGCCCGAATACGTAACGGAAGTTTAAAAATTGTTTTTGTAGCAAGAAAACCGAACACCTTAAGCCTATAATGTGTAGCAAATACGAAAACACCAACATATGTCAAACATAGTGTGTTTAGAATTTTACCTATCTATCTCAAGAGATTGATGATGGCTCCAACCAAGTTGTAAACAACTTGGCTCTTGAAGGTAGACAATCTACAAGCTTCCTTCTTTCCTTGAAAATAAGGTCCACCACTAACAAGGTAGATCCACTCTAATTTTGCACTAGAAAAATTATAGTATTTATCTTTGAGAAGTGTAGGATTTCCTCAACAATTGAAGAACAAAAATTGGAGAGAAAACTTGCAAGAAGTTTCGGCCATATGGTGATGGGAGGAGAGAAGAATTCTTTTTCTTGGTATATCATAAGTTAAAGTGAATATGGGAGACACATGCCTTGTTAATTGAAAAAGGTTGTCTCCCAACTCTCCACCTCCCCATGCATATTATATTATTTGGGCATGTAACATTTACAAAACCCATGGACTTTTATTTTAAATATATCAAACACATTTGAGACTATTTAAACTTTACTTGATTTTAGTCGAGTCCAATAGTTAAATCATTATTTCTTATTGGGATCTACAAGACCCAATATTATTTAATTAATTCAACACTTGAATTATTTTAATTATTTGGACTCTACTAGGCCAACTAGTGCTTTATTAATTCAACACTTGAATTAATTTAATTTATTCCATAATAATGTTTATGAAAATCACAATTTTCCAATACATTATTTATTTGGCCAACTTTTCTTTTAGGAACACTTCGTCAAATTAAAAGTTATATTCTCCTTATAGAAGTCATACTTCTATTTTTCTTTGCATTTATAAACTCATTTATAAGCCGTTCAACACATTGAACTATTTTACTTCTCAACGGGATCTAGAAAGTTAGCACTTGTGTGACCCTCAATGGTTCATTGATACAACTAGCCGTGGGTTCACATCTCCATGTGATTCGGACTAAACATGTCCTTATTTGAGCATACCTCAATTGCTCCATTCTTACTTATTAACTCCTTGATAATAAGAACGTCAGAACTCAAGTCTGATAGTACCTAACCAATCATGTTAAACGCCTAGCAGCATCGCTTACATGATTCCCTAGGTATCAAATGATAGTGTCTGCAAGAACCATTCTATTATAGTTAGGGTACAGTACGGTCCCTTCATCTCATATATCCCGAACGATTCGACAACCATTATTATATACAGAGTTGTCAATGAATCGATACTATGTGTCATGTCGTAGTCGCATCGATGGTGTAATCTATGAAACCCCTTTCATAATTACAACCATACTCTGATCAGAGATTTCGTACTACATATACATAGGATATCCATACTCGAAGGTAAGCGGTGAATCCCTGACTACAATGCATCGACTCCTATATGTTTCGACAAAACACTCAATCTTGCTACCTGATGATCCCATATGAGTCGGTAAACAAGTCAAAGTGCAATGCTAGCACATAGACTCTCAATATTGTCCTAGGTCATAAGGACTAATGGTGTACAACCATAAACTAGGACGTTTCCACTCGATAAGTGAGAACCACTTGGAAAGTCCTTTATGGAGGGTTGTTCAGTGCACTCTACCAGGATCACCTATCTGCATGCTCGGACATCACAATGTCCCCTACCAATGAAATATGGTACTCACATCGCAGATACTAGTCTCGAACTCGAGCGGCCTATATCTTTTTTAATGACGGCTGAATCGACTAGGAAATGTTTAGAATATACAGTATTCCAAATATGAGTTTGATGATACTCATCATATGAGCATCTCATATTCTTTCTACTATTTGTATATTCAAGGACTTTATCTATGCAACTAGCATGGATATACAGATAAAAAAGTGCCAAAACAATAATTTCAAATATTATTAAAATAAAGACTGTTTATACATAGAGTTTCATTGTGAACACTCGGCCAACATTTGGCTCGACGTGCACCTACTCTAACAATCTCTCACTTGCACTAGAGCCAACTACCCATATGCTTCAAACCCATCTATTCGCGATGATTCTCGAATAATGATCCAGGTAAATTCTTAGTTAACGGATCAGCAACATTATCTGCGAAGCCGACTTTGTCAATCGACACTTCTCCTCTTCCACAATCTCTCGGAGGATGTGGTACTTTCTCAATACATGTTTGGATTTCTGATGAGACCTTGGATCCTTTGCTTGAGCTATATCTCCCGTGTTGTCACAAAACACCGGGACAAGAGCACCTCCATTAGGAATGACGCCCAACTCTTGGACGAAATTCCTTATCCAAACAGCCTCCTTTGCTGCAGCTGATGCAGCAATGTATTCGGCCTCAGTAGTGGAATCTGCATTACTGTCTTGCTTGGAAATCTTTCAAGAGACAGCAGCACCATTGAGCATGAATACAAACCTAGAGGTTGACTTCGAGTCATCGATATCGCTTTGGAAGCTAGAGTCAGTATAGCCTTCCAATTTCAGTTCTCCACCCCCATATACAAAGAACAACTTATTGGCTCAAATACTTGAGGATGTCTTTCACAGCTTTCCAGTGTGGAAGACCAAGGTTCGATTGATATCTACTCACTACACTTAGTGCGAAAGCCACGTCAAGATGTGTAGATATCATCACATACATGATGCTACCAATCTCAGATGCATAAGGAATGCTTGTCATCGCCGCTATCTCTGCATCGCTCTTGGGAGACATAGACTTGGATAGGGACACGCCATGACACATTGGTAGATGTCCTCTCTTGGACTCATCCATCGTGAATAGCTTCACGATGGTATCAATGTATGTTGATTGGGTGAGACCAAGCAATCTTCTCGATCTATCAGTATAGATATGTATTCCCAATACAAAAGAAGCTTCACCGAAGTCCTGCATCGACAACTTACTTGCTAACCATTTTTTTGTCGATTGCAACATTCCTACATCATTCCCAATGAGTAGAATGTCATCAACATAAAGCACCAAGAATGTCACATCACTCGCACTTACCTTCTTATACACACAGGGTTCCTCAGGATTCTTAGTAAAACCAAACTCTTTGATTGTACTATCGAATCTAAGGTTCCAACTCCTAGATGCCTGCTTTAGACAATAAATAGATCTATGAAGTTTGCATACCATATGATCACTTTCGATAGATGTAAACCCATCAGGTTGAGACATGCAAATCTCTTCCTTAATATCCCCATTAAGAAAAATTTGTCTACACATCCATCTGCCATATCTCATAGTCATACCATGCAGCTATGGCTAGCAATATCTTTATCGACTTGAACATTGCAACTGGAGAATAGGTTTCCTCAAAGTCAACTCCTTGTCTTTGAGTATATCCTTTTGCCACCAATCGTGCTTTGAAGGTCAATACCTTCCCGTCCGCCCCAAGTTTCCTCTTGTAAATCCATTTACACCCTATGGGAACTGTTCCCTCAGGTGGATCCATAATATTCCACACTTGATTCGAATGCATAGAATTCATCTCAGATTACATTGCTTCAAGCCACTTGGATGAATCGGCATCAGATAATGCTTCCTTGAAGTTCCTTGGAGCACATCCATGGATAGGCTCATCATGGCCCTCTTCAAGAAGCAGACCATATCTCTTAGGTGGTCTCGAGACTCTCTCGGATCTTCTAGGAGCTTGTATCTCCTCTCTTGACTCTTCGGGTGTGGGTTCTTCAATTGTGGGTGTCTCTCGAACCTTTTCGAGTTTTATTATCTCCCCTTTTCTATCCAATAGAAATTACTTTTCCAAAAAGGTTGCATTCCTAGAAACAAACACCTTTGTTTCTTGGTGATGATAGAAATAGTATCCAACTGAATTCCTTGGATATCCCACAAAGTAACATAAAATGGATCGACTATCCAATTTATCTCCCACTAACTGCTTCACATAAGCAGGGCATCCCCATATTCTAAGATAAGAATACTTGGGAGGCTTACCCATCCATATCTCATATGGAGTCTTATCAACTGCCTTTGAATGGACATTGTTCAACAACAGTGCCACTGTCTCAAGCGCATATCCCCAAAAGGATGGCGGCAACTCCGTGAGCCCCAACATAGACCGAACCATGTCCATCAAAGTCCGATTACGACGCTCCGAAACACGATTCAACTGCGGTGTAGCGGGCGGAGTCCACTGTGAGAGAATCCCATTCTCCCTAATATACTATTGGAACTCGGCACTCAAGTAGTCACCACCTCGATCCGATCGAAGTATATTGATGCTTCATCCCAACTGTTTCTCTACTTCACTTCTGAATTCTTTGAACTTTTCAAAAGCCTTCAGACTTGTATTTCATTAAATACACATACCCATACCCATACCTCGAAAAGTCCTCGGTAAAGGTGATGAAGTAGGCATGTCCATGATTAGTGGTGATGCTAAGCGGACCGCACACATCGGTATGGATCAAATCCAATAACCCTTTGGCTCGCTCCACATGGCCCTTAAAGGGAATTTTGGTCAACTTTCCTTTCAGACAGGATTCACAAGTCGTGAGAGCATTAATATCAGACATATCAAACATGCCCACTCTTACTAGCTTGTTCATCCTTCTTAGGGAAATATGTCCTAATCGAGCATGCCATAATTGTGCAAAATTTAGAGTATCTAGTTTTCACTTGTTTGTTGTTGTTATAGCTTGGACATTGTTTAGTGGAATATCTTTCAATTTAAAGTTGTAGAGATCGTTTTCAAGCTCTCCAGTACCAATCAAACATTCATTCTTGTAAATGTTGCAAACACCTTTGCTAAATAAACAAGAATATCCATCTTTATCAAGTATAAAAATGGAAATAATGTTTTTCACCAAATCAAGTACAAACAAAACATCTTTAAAAACTAACTTAAAATCATTGTTCAAAAGTAAGCAAACATCTCCAATAGCCTTGGAAGCAACTCTTGCTCCATTTCCCATCCTCAAGAAGGTCTCTCCTTCCCTTAGTCTCCTACTTCTTCCCAGCACCTGCAACTCATTATAGAGATGTGAGCCACAGCCGGTATCTAATATCCAAGAAGTAGAGTTAATTGAAATGTTTACTTTGATATAGAACATACTGTTTCCAGAACTCTTCTGGGAAAGATATTCCATGCAGTTACGCCTCCAATGTCCAGGCTTCTTGCAGTGATGACAGATGTCAACAGTCTTTTCAGCCTTCACTGGTGTGGCTGCCACAGAGGGACTCGGAGTCTTTCTCTTCAAGGGCACGTTGTTCTTGGGACGTTGGAAAGAACGCTTCTTTCCCTTCCCACGTGGATCAATCTTCGTCCTAGAAGAAGAACCCACATAAAGAATGTGACGTACCGTACTTTTCTATTATTTAAAATTTGCGGAAAAATTAAAAATTTTCTTTAACATAAAATAACCTTCAAAGTTTGCCATAAAATATCTCAACCAGGTCCCCCATAAGGCATAGTTGTTCAAAATAACTACAATAAAATTTGCTAACAAAAGGTTTGCTCAAAGTGTTTCCACCAAAATATGAAATCGGAGTAATTTAACTTTTGCATAAAACTTAAACATGGCGGTCCTCGGGTTTAGCCTCCCGCTCAGTCCAAGCCTGCTCCTTGGTCGCCACCTCCTGTCTCCTCATAGACATCCTCACCTGCATCGATCAAGTCTAGTGAGTCTAAAGACTCAACACGTATAAACTAGGATAGCAAGTAATACATAATAGAACAAAATGCAACTTTAAAATAGGACATACATACTTGAAACTTGAACTTGCAAAATGATCTTGAACATACGTACGTACATAATTAGACGTGCCGTCAACATAAACTTTCTTAACATGCTTGCGTACTTGAACATACTTGAACATGCATAACTTCATCATTTTTCGTAGAGGATGTTTCAACGCAAGTGACCCATAACATAACCGCCTGATCAGACTAACCACAGTACTGGGATGACAGGGACGTATTCACTGCCACATACATGAGATCCCTGTTCATAATTTAACGGGCTGATTGGTCAACGTTCATAATTTAATGCTTTCCAATCTCGATCTAAACCCGTTCATAATTTAACGGGCGGATTGGTTCCCGTTCATAATTTAACGCTTTCCAATCCTAAACATAATTTGGTCACAAGACATTTAGCATACCTCAAAACTTTAAAAAATTTTCTTGCACGTCATACATACTTACTTGGCGTTGAGGGATTCGTTGGACTTCGATCTGGGTCGTTGCTGCAACATACTAACGTGAATTCATATCTTAACGGGTGTATCTCAAACGTGACAATCAAACTTACCCACGAGTTCATACATTTCCTTAGGACGTTCTAAAATTACCGTGACTCGACATTGTTACACATTGCACTAAACCAAGACATCAATCCTCAAAGCTTACCATAATATTTCCCAAAACTCAAGTACACGGACCCCGTGCCCAGGTCCGGCTCCGGGTCCGTGTAGGTGCGGTGGAATGACTCGTGAAGAAAAGGGAAAGCACGGACCCCGTGCTGCGGTCAGGGTGTGGGTCCGTGTACCTGCGCAAATTTGACATCAAAAGAAAACAAAGGCACGGACCCCGTGTCAGGGCCCGTGTGCAGGTCCGTGTGTCCTCGATTTTTCTGTACCTGCGAGAAAACTTATGCAATGTCTATTCACCCAATTTGACACTTAAAGGATGTGATTCAACAACTTAAGACTCTTCTTAGGACACCATAACATTGCACCAAAACTCATACAAACGCCTCAAAACACGACGTCCACTCTACTACCCAATGCAACACAAAATACGGCGATTGACATCAAATCGATTTCCTACGGCTTCCCACTAGTTCAAGTGCCAAACGACATGAAACGTAACCTCAAAAATACTCTAAACATCATTACCAATATATCTATACGCAGCAACAATCACCCGTCGATCTCCAACGAAGCCTGCAACACAAAAATTTAAGAACACATCAATATCATAAAATTTCTGAAAACGCAGTTTGAGCAGTCCCACGAAAAATGCCATAACTCACTCGATTTACATCCAAAAATCTCGAATTTTATATCAAATCGAAGGCAACAACAAGTTCTACCTTTTTTGTATTGAAAGTTTTCTCAAAATCTCGACTGAAAATTTGCAGTTTTAACCAGAACAGTAAAAACGTGTTTTAGATCTAAAATTTTTCCTTCAAAGTCGAACCAATCAATTAACCGCTCAAACTACGAACATCATACACATGATTTTACGCATAAAAACAATGCAACACATAATATGACATGATCGACGTAGCAAAGGAGAGATTATACGTGCCTTTTGATAATAAACGTTACCGAACCGGCGATATCGAAGCGAAAACGGTGCTAGGCTTGATCTGGGACGACCGTGGCACTAAAATCCTTGAAGAATTCACACGAAAATTGCTGGAAGATGGAGAGGGGAGGGGGCGGCTGCTCTATGAGTGAAGAACCCTAGTTTCCTTCTCTCAAAATTACTAAAACTGAATTGTGGTAGTGTGGGTGTGTTTTGCCGATATCAGTGTGTGAAAAAGTGTGTAAGTGTGTGTGAGTGTAGAAAACGTGTGTGTGTGTGGGTAATAATTAGGATAAAGTCTAGCTAAAATAACTATTTAAAATACTAATTAAAGGTTAACACACACTAATTTAATCAAACTCTTCAATTAACATAATCACACACCAATTTTAAAAGTTTTAAATTCTAAAATTCATCTAATGATTAACTTTGGCTTTAAAATACTAACAACATAATAAATTAGTTAAAAATGCCCCATCCTTAACTTAAAATAAAATACCGCATTTTAAATTGCCAAAAATCGTCACCGAGTCTTTTCCTCCATCACGCCTCGAATAATCGCCTGAAACATGAAACTCGAAAAACATTTTAAACGTGCATCACATAAACATAAATATTTTAAACTAATGCATTTTCATAAATCATGCTTGGCTAAAACTCATTTAAAATTAATTAAATGATTTAATAATTAAATAAATGCATGGGTTATACGCGTACTGAATTTGGGCTTTACAGTTCCTCCCCCACTTATATAAATTTCATCCTCAAAATTAAGTCTTACCAAACAACTCCGGGTAGCGAAGTCTCATATCTGCCTCTGACTCCCAATTGGCCTTTTCCACTGATTGGTTTAGCCACTGGACTTTGACTAGCTTAGTCACCTTGTTCCGAAGTCTGCGCTCCTGTCTGTCTAGGATTTGGATCGGCTTCTCCTCATAAAACAGGTCTGGAGTAAGCTGTAGCGGCTCATAGCTCAGAATATGTGAGGATTAGCTAGATACTTCCTCAGTATCGAGACGTGGCACACGTTGTGTACCCCGGTCAGATTCGACGGAAGGGCTACACGATAAGCTAGTGTCCCAACTCTGTCAAGAATCTCAAACGGCCCAATAAACCTCGAACTGAGCTTGCCTCTCTTCCCAAATCTCATAACACCCTTCATAGGTGCTATCTTGACAAAGACTTGATCACCAACGGCAAACTCTAGATCTCTTCTCCTCTTATCAGCATAGCTCTTCTGACGGCTCTGGGCGGTCTTCATTCTGTCACGAATCTTGACCACCACATTTGCAGTCTGCTGAACTATCCCTGGACCAAGTTCTGCTCTTTCACCGACTTCATCCCAATGAATCGGCGATCTGCACTTCCTTCCATACAATGCTTCATAAGGGGCCATACCAATGGATGCTTGAAAACTGTTGTTGTATGTAAACTCCACTAGAGGTAGTTTCGATTCCTAAGTCCCTTGGAAATCGATCATACATGCTCGCAATAGATCCTCCAAGATCTGAATCACTCGCTCCAACTGGCCATCCGTCTGCGGGTAAAAAGCTGTACTGAATTGCAGCTTCGTCCCCATAGCTGCATGTAGGCTCTTCCAGAATGAAGATATAAACCTCGGGTCCCTGTCGGACACAATAATAACTGGGATCCCATGCAATCGAACGATCTCCCTTATATAAAGCTCCGCATACTGCGATATGGAGAAAGTCGTCTTTACTGGCAAGAAGTGCGCTGACTTAGTGAGTCGATCCACTATGACCCAAATAGCATTAAAACCTCTAATTGACTTTGCCAACCCAACGACGAAGTCCATAGTGATATTCTCCCATTTCCACTCGGGGATAGGGAGTGGCTTAAGCATTCCTGTTGGCCTCTGATGCTCTGCCTTCACCTGCTGGCAAGTGAGGCATTCCGACACACATCTGCGGATGTCTCTCTTCATCCCTGGCCACCAATACAAGATCTGCAGGTCTTTGGACATCTTGGTACCTCCTGGGTGGATTGAATACGGAGATGCATGTGCCTCTGTCAGAATATCCTGTCTGATCGAATTAACACTAGGCACCCACATTCTACCTCTGTATTTCACAATGCCATCTGAAACTGTGTAAAGTACACTGCCCTTAGCTTCATCCTTCAGTCCCCATTTCTGCAACTGCTCATCTAAAGAATGTCCTTGACGGATACAGTCTAGTAAATCAGACTTGACTGTCAGATTAGACAGCCTCGGAGCTCTGCCCTTAGGATAGACCTCTAGACCAAATTTCTGAATCTCAGACTGAAGAGGTCTCTGCACTGACAACTGTGCTATGACTGCGAATTTTCTGCTCAGGGCGTCCGCCACAACGTTAGCCTTTCTCGGATGGTAGCTAATTTCGCTGTCGTAGTCTTTTACCAGCTCTAACCACCGTCTCTGTCTCATATTCAGTTCTTTCTGCGTGTAGAAATACTTGAGACTTTTGTGATCAGTGAAAATCTGACATTTCTCGCCGTACAGGTAGTGTCTCCAAATCTTCAACGCAAACACAACGGCGGCTAACTACAGATCATGCGTCGGATAGTTCCTCTCTTGCACTTTAAACAGCCTGGAAGCATAGGCTATAACCCAACCCTGCAGCATCAACACTGCGCCTAAACCGAGCTTAGAGGCATCGGCGTATAGCACAAAATCACCTTGCCCTGTCGACATGGCTAACACAGGTGCTGAAATAAGAGCTTGCTTCAGAGAATCAAAGCTCTTCTGACACTCGTCACTCCACGCGAATTTAGCATTCTTCTCGGTCAGTGAAGTGAGTGGCACTGCTATCGACGAAAATCCCTGGATAAACTTACGGTAGTAACCGGCTAAACCCAAAAAGCTGCGGATTTCTGATGCATTCTTTGGCCCAACCCATTCCTTAGCGGCTGCTACCTTTTCTGGATCCACTTCAATACCGCTGCTAGACACTATATGCCCCAAAAACGCTACCTTCTCTAACCAAAACTCACACTTATTGAACTTCGCAAATAACTTGCGACTCTGCAAGGTCTGTAAAACCGTCCTCAAATGTTAATTGTGCTCCTCATGGCTCTTCGAGTAAATAAGGATATCGTCCATAAACACTATGACGAATTGATCAAGATAAGGCTGGAATACTCGGTTCATGAGGTCCATGAAAATTATTGGAGCATTCGTCAGTCCAAGTGGCATTACCAAGAACTCGTAATGCCCATACCGGGTTCTGAAGGCTGTTTTGTGAACATCTGCATCTTTAACCTTCAGCTGATGATACCCTGATCGAAGATCTATCTGAGAGAACACTGTAGCTCCCTGCAACTGGTCGAACAAGTCTTCGATTCTAGGAAGTGGGTATTTGTTCTTGATCGTTACCTTGTTCAATTCTCGGTAATCGATGCACAGCCTCATACTCCCGTCCTTATTCTTTACAAAAAGCACTGGTGCGCCCCAAGGCGAGCAACTAGGGCGGATAAATTCCTTGTCGAGAAGCTTCTGAATCTGCTGCTTGAGTTTTAACATCTCGGCTGAAGCTAATCGGTATGGTGCCTTAGAGATTGGCACTGTGCCTGGCATGATCTCAATTGCAAACTCCACCTCTCTCTCTGGTGGAAGACCTGTGACGTCATCAGGAAAGACGTCTGGGAAGTCTCTGACTACTGTCACCTCTGATAAAGACGGAGTGGGTATGTCAGGTGCAGAAATAATGCTGGCCAAGAAGGCCTGACACCCCTTGGAAATGAGTCTCTGTGCCTGCATGGAAGAGATCATGCGTGGAAAACTCCTCCATCTGGCAGGTTCAAACAGAAACTGCTCCATGCCCAATGGTCTAACCAAAACTGATCTCTTCTGAAAGTCGATCAAGACTCTGTTCTTTGTCAACTAGTCCATTCCCAAAATAATGTCGAATTCCGGCATCGGCAGGACGATCAAGTCGGCATACACCAGGTGGCCCTGCTGTTCTAGATCAATATCTCTGACCACGATGGTAGCTAACAGCACTTCCCCTGATGGGACTGTTACTGAATAATTCACATCGAGTCCTATGGACTTGATGTCCAAGTGACTAGCGAATGTCTCTGATATGTATGAGTGGGTGGCTCCTGAATCTATCAAGGCTTGAGTGGCTATTCTCTTAATGAAAATATTTCCTGAGAGACGTTAGCACACGCAAAACTTACATTCCCAAAAATTCTAACATTAACCTCAAACATAACAGAAAATTACTATCCCAAATCACTCAAAATATTACTATCACCTTAACAATCCCAAATAAAACCCACATGCAAGGCAAAATAATACTGAACTTGGGTAGAAAAGTTTACCGGTCAGCAAAGTCGTGTCTGGATTCGCCTCTTGTGCATGCATGGCGAATACTCTGCACTGAGTCGGCTGCTTCCACTGTGGGCACTCCTTTAGCATGTGGTCACTGGCTCCACACTTGAAGCACTTCCCTGATCCATATAAGCATTGCCCTGGATGCTGGCGGTTGCACTTACGACACACAGGGAAATTTCCGGCCTTCTGAGGTGCTCCCTGCTGCTGAATTGGACCCTTGCCCTTCGGCGGTCCCTGATAAGGTTTCTTCACTGGTGACCCTTGGTACGGCCTCTTGTGCTGGGGTCGCTGATGCTGATGCTGCGGCTGTTGGTGCGGTGGTGCCTGGTAGGGCCTCTTGCCCAACCTGTCAGCATCAATATTCTGCTGGTCTTGTTCTGCCGCCAAAGCCCTAGATACGGCGACTGCATAAGAAGTGGGGCCAGCTACCCTCACATCACGGCGCAAGATTGGCCGCAATCCATCCAAGACATGTCTCAGCTTTGCCTGGACATCATGCGAAATGAGGGGTACGAAGTAACACCCCCTCTCAAACCTCCTAACGAACTCTGCAACACTGCTGTCTCCTTGTCGCAGCGTCATAAATTCCCTAGTCAGTCTGGATCGTACTTCCTCAGTGAAGTACTTGGCGAAGAACACTTCCTTGAATCCAACCCAAGACAGAGTCTGCAAGTTAACTGCCACCGACGCACTCTCCCACCATAGTCTAGCGTCCCCTGACAGAAGGAAAGTGGCACACCTGAACCTATCAGCATCGGTCAGTTACATAAAATCAAAGATTACCTCGATGGACTTAATCCATCCTTCCGCTATCATCGGGTCAGTGGTACCCGAGCACTCCTTTGGACTCATCCTTCTGAACATCTCGTAGACAGCCTCAGGCCTGGGCCTCTCCCCTGCACCCACTGCTGCAGCCTGGTTCCCCGCAAACTGCGTCATACCTGCAAGCATCTGTGCCTGCATATCCGGAGGTGGACGAGGAGGAGTGACCCTCTCCTAGTCGCGAGGCTCTCTGTTCTCCTTCCTAACTTCCCGGTTAATCAGACGTCTGGGAGGCATGTTGTTCCAACAATTTACCCAACACGTAAACCCAATATGCATGAATATAGTAACAATTTCCTAAGATGCACGAAATTTAACTTAAAACATGGACATGCTGAAATCATGATTCAATGCTAACTACATATATAATGCAAAAATTTTTTTAAAACTCACAGACTTGAGGTGTGACTTCGAGAGCTTCTTNATTTTTGCATTATATATGTAGTTAGCATTGAATCATGATTTCAGCATGTCCATGTTTTAAGTTAAATTTCGTGCATCTTAGGAAATTGTTACTATATTCATGCATATTGGGTTTACGTGTTGGGTAAATTGTTGGAACANTGGTCGCCACCTCCTGTCTCCTCATAGACATCCTCACCTGCATCGATCAAGTCTAGTGAGTCTAAAGACTCAGCACGTATAAACTAGGATAGCAAGTAATACATAATAGAACCAAATGCAACTTTAAAATAGGACATACATATTTGAAACTTGAACTTGTAAAATGAACTTGAACATACGTACGTACATAATTAGACGTGCCGTCAACATAAACTTTCTTAACATGCTTGCATACTTGAACATACTTGAACATGCATAACTTCATCATTTTTTGTAGAGGATGTTTCAACGCAAGTGACCCATAACATAACCGCCTGATCAGACTAACCACAGTACTGGGATGACAGGGACGTATCCACTGCCACATACATGATATCCTCGTTCATAATTTAACGGGCTGATTGGTCCACGTTCATAATTTAACGCTTTCCAATCTCGATCTAAACCCGTTCATAATTTAACGGGCGGATTGGTCCCCGTTCATAATTTAACGCTTTCCAATCCTAAACATAATTTGGTCACAAGACATTTAGCATACCTCAAAACTTTAAAATATTTTCTTGCACGTCATACATACTTACTTGGCGTTGAGGGATTCGTTGGACTTCGATCGGGGTCGTTGCTGCAACATACTAACGTGAATTCATATCTTAACGGGTGTAATTCAAACGTGACAATGAAACTTACCCACGAGTTCATACATTTCCTTAGGACGTTCTAAAATTCCCGTGACTCGACATTGTTACACATTGCACTAAACAAAGACATCAATCCTCAAAGCATACCATAATATTTCCCAAAACTCAAGTACACGGACCCCGTGCCTAGGTCCGGCTCCGGGTCCGTGTAGGTGCGGTGGAATGACTCGTGAAGAAAAGGGAAAGCACGGACCCCGTGCTGCGGTCCGGGTGGGGGTCCGTGTACCTGCGCAAATTTGACATCAAAAGAAAACAAAGGCACGGACCCCGTGTCAGGGCCCGTGTGCAGGTCCGTGTGTCCTCGATTTTTCTGTATCTGCGAGAAAACTTATGCAATGTCTATTCACCCAATTTGACACTTAAAGGATGTGATTCAAAGTCGAACCAATCAATTAACCGCTCAAACTATGAACATCATACACATGATTTTACGCATAAAAACAACGCAACACATAATATGACATGATCGACGCAACAAAGGAGAGATTATACGTGCCTTTTGATAATAAACGTTACCGAACCGGCGATATCGAAGCGAAAACGGTGCGAGGCTTGATCCGGGACGACCGTGGCACTAAAATCCTTGAAGAATTCACACAAAAATTGCTGGAAGATGGAGAGGGGAGGGGGCGGCTGCTCTATGAGTGAAGAACCCTGTTTCCTTCTCTCAAAATTACTAAAACTGAATTGTGGTAGTGTGGGTGTGTTTTGCCGATATCAGTGTGTGAAAAAGTGTGTGAGTGTAGAAAACGTGTGTGTGTGTGTAATTATTAAGAGAAAGTCTAGCTAAAATAACTATTTAAAATACTAATTAAAGGTTAACACACACAACTTTAATCAAACTCTTCAATTAACATAATCACACACCAATTTTAAAAGTTTTAAATTCTAAAATTCACCTAATGATTAACTTTTGCTTTAAAATACTAACAACATAATAAATTAGTTAAAAATGCCCCATCCTTAACTTAAAATGAAATACCGTATTTTAAATTGCCAAAAATCATCACCGGGTCTTTTCCTCCATCTCGCCTCGAATAATCGCCTGAAACATGAAACTCGAAAAACATTTTTAACGTGCATCACATAAACATAAATATTTTAAACTAATGCATTTTCATAAATCATGCCTGGCTAAAACTCATTTAAAATTAATTAAATGATTTAATAATTAAATAAGTGCATGGGTTATACGCGTACTGAATTTGGGCTTTACAAAGAACCTGCTTCTCTTTTTTGATGGTGGAATCAAAGGTCACAAGCATGTTCACCAACTCCTGAGGGGGTCGGCTCCATCTTGTTCATATTGAAATTCACCACAAAAGGATCAAACGAGCTTGGCAGTGACAAGAGCAACACGTCTGTGGTCAACTCCGAAGGCAACATCAAATCCATGCCAACGAGCTTGTCCACGAGCCCAATCAACTTCAGGCCATGCTCATGGACCGAGGCGCCATCTCGCATGCTCAAAGTGATCAGCTCCTTGACGGTAGCATGCCTAAGAGGTCGAGTATGCTCACCAAAGAGCTCCTTGAGATACAAATGAATGTTAGCAGCACTTTTTGCATCCTCAAAACGCCTCTGCAGCTCATCACTTATAGAAGCCTACATATAACACCTGGCTTTCAAGTCATGGTCACACCATTCCTTGTAAGTCTGCAATTTCTCAGGTGTGCAATCAGTCGGAGCCTCAACAGGGGGCGACTCAGTCAATGTATATGCAATCTTTTCTGAATTCAAGACGATTTTTAAGTTTCTTAGCCAGTTGAGGTAGTTAGGTCCGATTAGTACGTGTTTGTCGAGTATTGCAGATAGTGGATTGCGAATCGAAGACATTGTCAAAATATGTACTGAAAAGTAAAACAGATAAATGTTAATTACTATTGTAAAATATTTGATAAGATATAAAGTATGGACTTTTACTTTATAAATATTTACTCATACTGTTTTGACATTTTCACTACCCTCTAGTGAAAACGGGAAACTCCTTTCCTCAGAAAGTACGAAAGGTCCAATTAGCAATTTATGATCCCGAATAATATCAGTCAATCACAATTCCTAAAAGGTAGTTTCCAATTGCATCTCCATGCAATCCTCGTCGTAAAATTTTGTCTCACGTTTGATTAGGACCCAATAATATGACGTCGATCATCTTTACGTGTCAGGCCTTACCCATCGATGTTGAACCTTAATGGACGGTCACCGTGAGTTCCCTCAATAATATGAGCCGAAATCATGGGAGTTCCACGTAGCTCACATCACCATGTCAATGGATGTCACAGCTTTCCGGTGTCCAAGGCCCCGCCAATAATATGAGCTGAGCCCGGAACACGTGTAGAGTTCATCATGTACCCATTGTCGATGGAAGACATGTCAGGCTTGATATTAATTTTGAATCTTCTTCAAAATGAGGGTTTTTTAATTTTGAAAGGTCTCATCATTAATTTTATTTAAAAACTCGCCATGTTTGATCGTATGTTTTCCGGATTCATGCAACTTTGTTATTATCATAATAATAACGCACATACTCATTATTTATAACATATCATGCATATATTATAAACAATAAACAAAACAAGGATGATCAATAGCCCCAAAACCAGTGGCCCTTGTGAGCTAAATACGGGCCTAGGTCCAACCTAGGGAAATGCATAGGATGCAAATGCAACTTTTACATAAGCTTCTAATATTTACATGTCTTCGATCTTCATAATTATCAAAGCCACCATCTTCCAATCTTGATATTCCGCTATACTAATATTTACAAATAAAACTCCATGGCAAATAGAGATACATCTCATGGGAGTGAGAACGGGCCATAAACCAAGCCCACTTTATAAATTCATAATTATTACAATCATTCAACACAAAATATCCTAGCATACACCTAGTGAATTGGGCTTGGGATTTTGATCATCTTTCATGCATAATATCACATATCATACACTATCAATAAATTATAACAATAATCAATTGATCCAATATTATATATCTTGATCCAATCACTAACCGCCACGATCATAAACTAAATTAACAAAGTATACAAACACCTTTGTCTACTTTCTAATTTATTTATTTATAACCGAATTTCTTGTAAATCCCAATTTACTATAAATAATTAAAGTCCAACTTCAATTATTTATTTCATGAGAAAAATATTTCCAACTTTTGTAAATTTAAACTTAAGGGCCCAAAAAATCATTTTTCACCAAAAACATTTTTGCCCATTTAAATTTCACAAATATGTTAGTCATCTAATGGCCCAACAACTTCAAGGCCCATGACACTTTGATAATCCAAAACACTTTTGGAAACCCTAGTCGTCATCGCCGTCACCGGAGCTCCGTCGCCGGATACCGGCCAACTTAAAAAATTTTTTTATTAAAACAAGGGGCAGTTCGGGCAGCCCGAGCCCAAAATGCGCAGCCTCACGGGCAGCCCGATCTGCCCAAAATGGGCAGCAACATGCTGCCCAAAAACGCCCCATGACGGCCTTGATTATTGTTGCAAAAATTCATCTCATGCTGTTAGAAATCGACCTCAATATAATAGTATGTATATGCTACACAAAATAGTATCCATAGCTCTTGATACCACTTGAAAGGGGACGTTTAAGGTGCCCGAAATGCGCAACGGAAGTTTCAAAATATTTTTCTTACAAGAAAAATCGAGCACCCTCAACTATGATGTGTAGCAAATACGAAAACACCAAGATGTCATACATAGGGTGTTTAGAATTTTTTATCTATCAATCTCTTGAGTTTAATGATGGCTCCAACTAAGGTGTAAACACCTTAGCTATTGAATGGCAAGACAATCTTCAAGCTCTCCTTGCTTCAAAATTAGGCCCACCACTTACAAGCTAGAACTCCTCTTATTTTGTACTAGAAAAATAAGAGGATTTTTTTTGAGAAGAGAGTGTTTCCTCAACAATTGAAGAACAAAAATTGGAGAGAATATTGCATGAAGTTTCGGCCACTTAGTGGAGTAGGAGAGAAGGAGAAAACATTTTTCTTGGTTGGGCAAAAAGTTAAAGTGCATGAGCACGCCATGCAATGTTTAATGAAAAAGTGCCTCCAACCCTTCACCTTCCTTGCATGCCTTTTTGCTTGGGCTTGTAACAATTACAAGGCCCATGGACTTTAATTTAAATGTCTCAACCATATTTGTGCCCAATTAAACCTTACTTGAATTTACTCAAGCCCACTAGTTAAATAATTATTCCACTTGGGCTCTACAATACCCAAGGTTATTTAATTAATTCAACACTTGAATTAATTTAATTATTTAGACTCTACTAGGCCCTCTTGTGTTTAATTAATTCAACACTTTAATTAATTTAATTTAGTCCACAATAATGTTTATGAAAATCACAATTTTCAAATACATTATTTGTTTGGCCAACTTTTAATTTAGGAACACTTCCATAAATTAAAAGTTACATTTTCTTTATAGAAGTCATACTTCTTTTTTCCCTTACGCTTATAAACTCCTTTACAATCCGTTCAACACATTGAACTATTTTTCTTCTCAACGGGATCTAGAAAGCTAGTACTTGTGTGGTCCTCAATGATTCATTGATACAACTAGCCGTGGGTTCACATCTCCATGTGATTCGGGACTAAACATGTCCTTATATGAGCATACCCCACCTGCTCCATTCTTACTTATCAACTCCTTGATAATAAGAACGTCTGAACTCAAGTCTGATAGTACCCAACCAATCATGTTAAACGCCTAGTAGCATTGCTTACATGATTCCATAGGTATCAAATTATAGTGCCTGCAAGAACCATTCTATTATGGTTAGCGTACAGTACGATCCCTTCAACTCATATATCCCGACCGATTCGACAACCATTGGTATATCGAGAGTTGTCAATGAATCGATACTATGTGTCATGTCATAGTTGCATCGAAGGTGTAATCTATGAAACCCCTTTCATATTTACCACCATACTCTGATCAGATATTCATACTACATACACATAGGATATCAATACCCGAAGGTAAGCGGTGAATCCTCGACTACAAAGCATCGACTCCTATATGTTTCTACCAAACACCCAACCTTGCCACCTGATGACGCCATATGAGTCGGTAAACAAGTCAAAGTGTAATGCTAGTACATAGAGTCTCAATGTTGTCCCGGGTCATAAGGAATAATGGTGTACAACCATAAACTAGGACGTTTCCTGTCGATAAGTGAGAACCACTTTGAAAGTCCTTCATGGAGGGTTGTTCAGTGCACTCTACAAGGAGCACCTATCTGCATGCTCGGACATCACAATGTCCAATACCAATGAAACATGGTACTCACATCGCAGATACTAGTCTCGAACTCGAGCGGCCTATATCCTTCTTAGCGGCGGCTGAATCGACTAGGAACTGTTTAGAATATACAGTATTGCAAATATGAGTTTCATGATACTCATCATATGAGCATCTCATATTCTTTCTACTCTTTGTATATTCAAGGACTTTATCTATGAAACATGCATAGGTATACAGATAAAGAAGTGCCAAAACAATAATTTCAAATATTATTAAAATAAAGACTGTTTATACATAGAGTTTCATTGTGAACACTCGGCCAACACTTGGCTCGACATGCACCTACTCTGATAGATGAGAACCGAGTTGGAGCCCTTACATGAGAGGTTGGATAACCTTGAAGTTAGTACTAGTGGGGATAAGTATAAACCTAAGGATTTGGGTTGAGGAGGAGAAGAGTAAGAATATGATTTAGGAGCAGACGAGGAGAGCCAAAATGAGAATTGGGGTAGGAATGGAAGGGGTAGAGGATTTGGTAGAGGAAGAAGAGGAGCTGTACGGGGTATATACGATGATAAGGAAGATGGTAACATGGGTAGTATTAAGATGAAAATTCCATCGTTCCATGGGAAATCTGACCCGGAGGCATATTTAGAATTTGTGTTTGAATGTCACAACTACCCCGAATAAAAGAAGGTTAGGTTGGCAGTGGTTGAATTTCTAGACTACGCTCTAATTTGGTGGGATCAACTAGTAACCACTAGGAGGAGATATAATGAGAGTCCCGTTGAAACTTGGGATGAGATGAAGAGTGTTGGAAACTTAATTTTGGATGTTTGACAAACCGATTATTTATTGGAACTAACTGATCAAACATTCGATCTATACAGCTTGCCTAACTGAAGAGTATCGTGCATATTATCTAAGGAAACCGAACCCAGCTGAACTGAACTTTCGAAGAAAACCAACTGATCAGTTGGAAACTGATCAGTTGAACTTAATTGAATTCTCGAAGACAGCTGACTGATCAGTTGGAAACTGATCAGTTAAACTTAATTGAATTCTCCAAGACAGCAGACTGATCAGTTGGAAACCGATTAGTTGATATATTCAGCCGTATGCTTCCTACAACTAAACATGTCTCGGGAAAGAACATTCAACCGACAAAGAGACATAGCAGATTGCAACTAAGTACGAATCGCCGCACTTCAATCAATACAGCTTAGAACAACGCATTTCGGCTAAAGCAATTAAGACGCCGCATTACAATAAACGAAGCAAACAATGCCCAAGGAATGATGAAGTGGCAATCAACAGATACAAAGATTCAAATATATCTCAAGTTACCGTTGGAAGGGAAGATTATAAATATGACAGAAGATCAGCTGAAAAAGGAACGCGTACAGACTCTCTATTCAAAGCTTGTTGTTACTCTGTCAAAATTTTAGCTCACACTCACTTGACTAATTCGTAGCAGTCAAGGCTACAATTTGAGCTCACTAGCACTTTGTAAAAATCGTTAAATTCGATAGTGCTAAGATCAATTACGCACTGAGAACATTCTGTGATACTAAGAGTTTCAGTTTTTGGCAGTGATAAGTCCAAACTGAAGTGGGTCAGTACAAATCTTGTATTCGATCAAAGTCTTTTAGTGGAAATCCTATCCTTGAGATAGAAGGGGTGACGTAGGAGTAATTGAAATCTCCGAACATCCAGAATCAATCAATGTGTCTTTTATTTCAGTTTTGTATTCTATCTTTCAGTCAGTTAATTTCCGCAACTACTTTAGTTTAACTGATTGTCATTGACCAACAAGATTCCGAGAATCAGTTTCTCACCAAACTGAACTCAAAACTCGAAAAGATCAGTTTTAATTGTGAGTGTTTATTCAACCCCCCCTTCTAAACACTCTTGTTTCGTTAATCGATCCAATCAAAGAGGGTCATGAGGAAGAGATTTGTACCCAACCACTATTATAGGGAGATGTTTAAGAAGTTGCAAAACTTGAAGCAGGGTACGAGGAGTGTCGAGGACTACTATAAGGAGTTGGAAGTTGTAAAACCCAAATTCAATACGCGTTTAACCCATGCATTTATTTAATTATTAAATCATTTAATTAATTTTAAATGAGTTTTAGCCATGCATGATTTTTGAAAATGCATTAGTTTAAAATATTTATGTTTATGTGATGCACGTTAAAAATGCTTTTCGAGTTTCATGTTTCAGGCGATTATTCGAGGCAGGATGGAGGAAAAGACCCGGTGACGATTTTTGGCAATTTAAAATGCGGTATTTTATTTTAAGTTAAGGATGGGGCATTTTTAACTAATTTATTATGTTGTTAGTATTTTAAAGCCAAATTTAATTATTAGGTGAATTTTAGAATTTAAAACTTTTAAAATTGGTGTGTGATTATGTTAATTGAAGAGTTTGATTAAATTAGTGCGTGTTAACCTTTAATTAGTATTTTAAATAGTTAATTTAGCTAGACTTTCTCCTAATTATCATACACACACACGTTTTCTACACTCACACACACTTACACACTCTTACACACACTAAATAACGCCTAAACTCAGACACTCACTACACATTCAGATTTTTATTCAATTCGAGAAAGAAAACCTAGGTTCCTAAGAACCCTAGCAGCCGCCCCACTTCTCCATTGCAATTACAGCAACTCTCGCTGGTTTCCTTCAAAGAAAAATCGAGCCAAGTCGTCCAGGATCAACCCTCGCGCCATCTCCGCTTCGGTATCTCCGTTTCGGTAAAGTTTATCATCAAAGGCATGTATAACCTCTCTTTTGTTGCATCGATCATGTCATATTATGCGTTGCGTTATTTTTTGCGTAAAATTCATGTGTGATGTTCATAGTTTGAGCGGATAATTGATTGGATCGATTTTGAAGGAAAATTTTTAGATCTAAATCACGTTTTTACTGTTCTTCTTAAAACTGCGAATTTTCGGTCGAGATTTTGAGAAAAGTTTTAACACAAAAATGTAGAACTTTTTGATATATTCGATTTGATATATGATTTGAAATTTTTGGACAAAAATTGGGCGAGTTATGGTGTTTTTCGTGAGACTGCTCAAACTGCGTTTTCAGAAAATTGTGATGTTGATGCGTTCTTGACCTTTAATGGTTGTAGGCGTAGTTAGTGATCGACGGATGATCGTTGCTGCGTCTAGGTATATTTAGCATGACGTTGGAATGTATATCGGGGTGTCGTTTCATGTCGTTAGGCTCTTGGGAGAGCGAGTAGTCGTGTAAACCATTTTCTGTCAACGGTTTTGTTTATGGAGTATTGAGTTATTTGGGACATGTGGTTGCGTTGGGGGCAATCGTATAGGTTCGAGTCATTGATGTAGTATCCTAAGATGGCCTCGTGGTGTCGATTCATGGTCCGTTCGATCGAGTTTAGACTGTGAAGCAAAACCTGTTCAGAATTTTCGTATGTTAGCTTGTCCCGCAGGTACACGGACCCATGGACGGACCCTAACACGGGGCCCGTGCCTTTGTTTCCATCGAGTAACCATTTTGCGAGATGACACGGACCCCCACACGGACCAAGGCACTGGGTCCGTGCCTTTGTTTTCTTTTGATGTCAAATTTGCGCAGGTACACGGACCCCCACCCGGACCGCAGCACGGGGTCCGTGCTTTCCCTTTTCTTCACGAGTCATTCCACTGCACCTACACGGACCCGGAGCCGGACCTGGGCACGCGGTCCGTGTACTTGAGTTTTGGGAAATATTATGGTATGCTTTGAGGTTTGATGTCTTGGTTTAGTGCAATGTGTAACAATGTCGAGTCACGGGAATTTTAGAACTCCCTAAGGAAATGTATGAACTCGTGGGTAAGTTTGATTGTCACGTTTGAGTTACACCCGTTAAGATATGAATTCACGTTAGTATGTTGCAGCAACGACCCCGATCGAAGTCCAACGAATCCCTCAACGCCAAGTAAGTATGTATGACGTGCAAGAAAATATTTTAAAGTTTTTGAGGTATGCTAAATGTCTTGTGACCAATTTATGTTTAGGATTGGAAAGCGTTAAATTATGAACGGGGACCAATCCGCCCGTTAAATTATGAACGGGTTTAGATCGAGATTGGAAAGCGTTAAATTATGAACGTGGACCAATCAGCCGTTAAATTATGAACGGAGATCTCATGTATGTGGCAGTGGATACGTCCCTGTCATCTCAGTACTGTGGTTAATCTGATCAGGCGGTTATGTTATGGGTCACTTGCTTTGAAACATATCTCTACGAAAAATGATGAAGTTATGTATGTTCAAGTATGTTCAAATATGTAAGCATGTTAAGAAAGTTTATGTTGACGGCACGTCTAATTATGTACGTACGTATGTTCAAGTTCATTTTGCAAGTTCAAGTTTCAAGTATTTATCCAGGGATTTTCGTCGATAGCAGTGCCACTCACTTCACTGACCAAGAAGAATGCTAAATTCGCGTGGAGTGACGAATGCCAGAAGAGCTTTGAAACTTTGAAGCAAGCTCTTATTTCAGCACCTGTGTTAGCCATGTCGACAGGGCAAGGGGATTTTGTGCTATACATCGATGCATCTAAGCTCGGGTTAGGCGCAGTGTTGATGCAGCAGGGCCGGGTTATAGCCTATGCTTCCAGGCAGTTGAAAGTGCATGAGAGGAACTATCCGACGCATGACCTAGAATTAGCCGCCGTTGTGTTTGCGTTGAAGATTTGGAGACACTACCTGTACGGCGAGAAATGTCATATTTTCACTGATCACAAAAGTCTCAAGTACTTCTTCACGCAGAAAGAACTGAATATGAGACAGAGGCGGTGGTTAAAGCTGGTAAAAGACTACGACTGTGAAATTAGCTACCATCCGGGAAAGGCTAACGTTATGGCAGACGCCCTGAGCAGAAAAGTCGCAGTCATAGCACACTTGTCAGTGCAGAGACCTCTTCAGTCCGAGATTCAGAACTTTGGTCTAGAGATTTATCGTAAGGGCAGAGCTCCAAGACTATTTAATCTGACAGTCAAGTCTGATTTGCTAGACTGTATCCGTCAAGGACAGTCTTCAGACGAGCAGTTGCAGAAATGGAGACTGAAGGATGAAGCTAAGGGCAGTGTACTTTACACAGTTTCAGATGGCATTTTGAAATACAGAGATAGAATGTGGGTGCCTAGTGTTAATTCGATCAGACAGGATCTTCTGACAGAGGCACATGCATCTCCGTATTCAATTCACCCAGGAGGTACCAAGATGTACAAGGACCTGCAGATCTTGTATTGGTGGCCGGGGATGAAGAGGGGCATTCGCAGATTCGTATCAGAATGTCTTACTTGTCAGCAAGGGAAAGCTGAACATCAGAGGCCAGCAGGAATGCTAAAGCCGCTCCCTATTACAGAGTGGAAATGGGAGAATATCAGTATGGACTTCGTCGTTGGATTGCCTAGATCAGTCAGAGGTTTTAATGCTATTTGGGTCATAGTGGATCGACTCACTAAGTCAGCACACTTTTTTCCAGTAAAGACGACTTTCTCCATGACGCAGTATGCGGAGCTTTATATCAGGGAGATAGTCCGTTTACATGGGTTCCCAGTTTCGATTGTGTCCGACAGGGACCCGAGGTTTACGTCGTCCTTCTGGAAGAGCTTACATGCAGCCATGGGGACAAAGTTGCTGTTCAGCACAGCTTTTCACCCGCAGACAGATGGCCAGACTGAGCGAGTGATTCAGATTTTAGAGGATTTGCTGAGAGCCTGTATGATTGATTTTCAGGGGACATGGGAGTCTAAGATACCTCTAGTGGAGTTTACCTACAACAACAGCTTCCAATCATCTATAGGTATGGCTCCCTACGAGGCTTTGTATGGAAGAAAGTGCAGATCACCGGTTCATTGGGATGAAATTGGTGAGAGAGCAGATCTTGGCCCAGAGATAGTTCAGCAGACTGCAGATGTGGTGGTCAAAATTAGAGATAGAATGAAGACCGCCCAGAGTCGCCAAAAGAGCTATGCTGATAAGAGAAGGAGAGATCTCGAGTTTGTCGTTGGTGATCACGTTTTTGTAAAGATAGCACCCATGAAGGGCGTTATGAGATTTGGGAAGAGAGGCAAGCTGAGTCCGAGGTTTATTGGACCGTTCGAGATTTTGGACAGAGTTGGGACATTAGCTTACTGTGTAGCCCTCCCGCCGAATCTGGCTGGGGTACACAATGTGTTCCATTTTTCTATGCTGAGGAAGTATCTAGCCAATCCTTCGCATGTTCTGAGCTAAGAGCCGTTACAGTTGACTCCAGACCTGTCTTATGAGGAAAGACCCGTCCAAATCCTAGACAGACAGGAGCGCAGACTTCGGAACAAGGTGACTAAGCTAGTCAAAGTCTGGTGGCTAAACCAATCAGTGGAAGAGGCCACTTGGGAGTCAGAGGCAGATATGAGACTTCGCTACCCGGAGTTGTTTTGTAAGACTTAATTTCGAGGACAAAATTTATATAAGTGGGGGAGGAATTGTAAAGCCCAAATTCAGTACGCGTATAACTCATGCATTTATTTAATTATTAAATCATTTAATTAATTTTAAATGAGTTTTAGCCATGCATGATTTATGAAAATGCATTAGTTTAAAATATTTATGTTTATGTGATGCACGTTATAAAAGTTTTTCGAGTTTCAAGTTTCAGGCGATAATTCGAGGCGGGATGGAGGAAAAGACCCGGTGACGATTTTTGGCAATTTAAAATGCGGTATTTTATTTTAAGTTAAGGATGGGGCATTTTTAACTAATTTATTATGTTGTTAGTATTTTAAAGCCAAATTTAATTATTAGGTGAATTTTAGAATTTAAAACTTTTAAAATTGGTGTGTGATTATGTTAATTGAAGAGTTTGATTAAATTAGTGTGTGTTAACCTTTAATTAGTATTTTAAATAGTTAATTTAGCTAGAATTTCTCCTAATTATCATACACACACACGTTTTCTACACTCACACACACTTACACACTCTTACACACACTAAATAACGCCTAAACTCACACACTCACTGCACATTCAGATTTTTATTCAATTTGAGAAAGAAAACATAGGTTCCTAAGAACCCTAGCAGCCGCCCCACTTCTCCATTGCAATTCCAGCAAATTTCGCTGGTTTCCTTCAAAGAAAAATGGAGCCAAGTCGTCCCGGATCAACCCTCGCGCCATCTCCGCTTCGGTATCGCCGTTTCGGTAAAGTTTATCATCAAAGGCACGTATAACCTTTCTTTTGTTGCGTCGATCATGTCATATTATGCGTTGCGTTATTTTATGCGTAAAATTCATGTGTGATGTTCATAGTTTGAGCTGATAATTGATTGGATCGATTTTGAAGGAAAATTTTTAGATCTAAATCACGTTTTTACTGTTCTTGTTAAAACTGCGAATTTTTGGTCGAGATTTTGATAAAACGTTTAACACAAAAAATGTATAACTTTTTCATATCTTCAATTTTATATAAGATTCGAAATTTTTTTATAAAAATTGGGTGAGTTATGGTGTTTTTCGTGAGACTGCTCAAACTGCGTTTTCAGAAAATTGTGATGTTGATGCGTTCTTGAAGTTTAATGGTTGCAGGCGTCGTTGGGGATCAACAGATGATCGTTGCTGTGTCTAGGTATATTTAGCATGACGTGGAAATGTATATTGGGGTGTCGTTTCATGTCGTTAGGTTCTTGGGAGAACAAGTAGTCGTGTAAACCATTTTCTGTCAACGGTTTTGTTTATGGAGTATTGAGTTATTTGGGACATGTGGTTGTGTTGGGGGCAATCGTATAGGTTCGAGTCATTGATGTAGTATCCTAAGATGGCCTCGTGGTGTCGATTCATGGTCCGTTCGATCGACTCTAGACTGTGAAGCAAAACCTGTTCAGAATTTTCGTATGTTGGCTTGTCCCGCAGGTACACGGACCCATGGACGGACCCTGGCACGGGGCCCGTGCCTTTGTTTCCTTCGAGTAACCATTTTGCGAGATGACACGGACCCCCACACGGACCAAGGCACGGGGTCCGTGCCTTTGTTTTCTTTTGATGTCAAATTTGCGCAGGTACACGGACCCCCACCGGACCGCAGCACGGGGTCCGTGCTTTCCCTTTTCTTTACGAGTCATTCCACCGCACCTACACGGACCTAGAGCCAGACCTGGGCACGGGGTCCGTGTACTTGAGTTTTTGGAAATATTATGGTATGCTATGAGGTTTGATGTCTTGGTTTAGTGCAATGTGTAACAATGTCGAGTCACGGGAATTTTAGAACGTCCTAACGAAATGTATGAACTCGTGGGTAAGTTTGATTGTCACGTTTGAGTTACACCCGTTAAGATATGAATTCACGTTAGTATGTTGCAGCAACGACCCCGATCGAAGTCCAACGAATCCCTCAACGCCAAGTAAGTATGTATGACGTGCAAGAAAATATTTTAAAGTTTTTGAGGTATGCTAAATGTCTTGTGACCAATTTATGTTTAGGATTAGAAAGCGTTAAATCATGAACGGGGACCAATCCGCCCGTTAAATCATGAACGGGTTTAGATCGAGATTGGAAAGCGTTAAATTATGAACGTGGACCAATCAGCCCGTTAAATTATGAACGGGGATCTCATGTATGTGGCAGTGGATACGTCCCTGTCATCCCAGTACTGTGGTTAGTCTGATCAGGCGGTTATGTTATGGGTCAATTGCTTTGAAACATATCTCTACGAAAAATGATGAAGTTATGTATGTTCAAGTATGTAAGCATGTTAAGAAAGTTTATGTTGACGACACGTCTAATTATGTACGTACGTATGTTCAAGTTCATTTTGCAAGTTCAAGTTTCAAGTATGTATGTCCTATTTTAAAGTTGCATGTGGTTTTATTATGTATTACTTGCTATTCTAGTTTATACGTGTTGAGTCTTTAGACTCACTAGACTTGATAGATGCAGGTGAGGATGTCTATGAGGAGACAGGAGGTGGCGACCAAGGAGCGGGCTTGGACTGAGCGGGAGGCTAAACCCGAGGACCGCCCACGTCATTTTTAATATTTTTATACAAGCTTAAATTCACTCTGATTTATGTTTTGATGCGAGATGGGTTGAACAAGCTTTTCTTTTAACAACATTTTTATTGGTGATGGGTGACTCCAAAGATATTTTATGAATGATGAGTTGACGACCGTATGGATGTGTAAATTTAAGAAAAATTTTAATTTTTCCGCAAATTTTAAGTAGAAAAAGTGCGGTACATCACAGAAGTAGTCATGATTAGGACAAATATGGATGAGGATAGCGAGGCTACCATGGCACGTTTTCTTTGTGGTTTGAACAGGGATATTCAGGATCAAGTGGAGCTTAGGCAGTACTTGGATCTAGACGAGATGGTTCAAATGGCCATGATGGTGGAGAAACAAATCAAGAGGATAGGAGTTGGCCGCACCACCCTAGTGGGGAGTGCATTAACGTCTTGGCATTCCAATGTTGCTACACGTGAAGAATGCAAGGGGATGGCCAATCCCAAATCAGAAATTAAGCAAGAGACGCCTAAACAAGGAGGGCAAGGTAAATCTGAAACTCCTCTTAATCGTTCTAGGGATACAAAATGTTTTAGGTGTCAAGGGATGGGTCATATCGCTAGCCAATGTCCTAACAAGAGGGTAATGGTAATGAATTCTTATGGGGATTATGGATCTCAAAGTGATGGAGATAGCGATGATGATAAGATGCTTGAGTTGGAGGATCCTGTTGAGGGATATGATGCGGTTGTAGGGGAAGCATTGGTGACTAGGCGTATCATGAGTTTCCAAGCCGAGGAGGAGGAGACCAATCAGAGGGGGAACTTGTTCCATACTAGGTGCTTTGTAAACGAAAAGGTTTGCAATGTTATTATAGAAGGAGGGAGTTGTACCAATGTAGCTAGTTGTGAGATGATGGAGAAATTGAATTTGCCCACTTTAAAACATCCTCAACCATATAGGCTACAATGGTGGAATGACTGTGCGGAAGTGAAAGTGAACAAGCAAGTTTTGGTGCCTTTATCGATTGGTAAGTATGTTGATGAGGTGTTATGTGATGTGGTGCCAATGCATGCTTGTCATTTCTTGTTGGGTAGACCTTGGCAGTACGATAGGAAAGTGACAAATGATGGTTTCAAGAATAGGTACTCATTTGTCCTAAACAAAGAACAGATTGTATTACTTCCCTTGTCCCCAAAGCAAGTGTTGGAGGACCAATTGAAAAAGAAAAAAAGAGATGAGGCCAAAAAAAAGAGCGTTCAAAAAAGTGAGATGGCCTTAGAAAAAAAAAAGATATGGTCTAAAGAAAGAGTGAACAAAAGAGTGAGATGACCATAGAAAGAAAAAGAGAAGAAAATGATGGGAGGAAAGAAAAAGAAAAATAGGCCAAAGAAGAGAAAAATAAAAATAATTTGTTGGCCCAAAAGAGTGAGGTCAAGAGTTGTTTGTTTTTGCATAAACCATTTCATGTACCTTTGCACAAAGTGGTTTATCCATATTTTGATGATGTAGCCGGTTCAATTCCGAGCATTGTTCCTTCTTCTTTGCAGGATTCTCGTAGTGTGATGATGAGGAAGCGAGCAAAAGTTGATGGTGTGAGAATGCAATGGGACGCCCCATATGACGTTAAGAGCAATCACAATCACGTAAGGGTAGTTACCACTACAATGACTGGCAGGTATGATTTGCTTCCTTACCTTAATTTTGTGTTGTTTTGTTTTCAAGAAGTTGGAGAGAGAGTTACGAATTTGATGGTTAAGGGACTGTGTGTCAATTCATCTTTATTCTTTGATTGTTATGGATTTGAGACTATTGATGAAGTGCATGTACCTATTATGAACTTTGATTTCCTACGAGTTACTAAGTTAGTGGTATTTGTTTGCTACAAGAGTTCACATGCATTAGACTTAAATTCTTGTGATAAGTTAAATGATTTCATGCATAGTACATGTAGTGTGTCCTATTTGCATGATTATTATTTGACTTTTGGTGGTTTTCTGTTTGATCAAATGCATGATTATATGTGTTGGTTGCATATGAAGAGTCATATTGAGTGGGATTTTGAAACATGCATTGCATATAAGAGATTGACATTTCGGCAAGATTCTTATATCGTGTATGAACTGCGTCTTATTCCTCGTGAGCAAATGTTGTATGCTACTACTTAAATTATAATTCACCCAAGTGTAGGTTGTCTGCAAGTAATATATTGCTTAAGTACGAGATCGATCCAAAGAGAGGTTAATTTAAGTTTAAATTGATTAGTTTATAGATTAACAAATGCAAGAACGAAGTTTACAAATTATAAATTTTGTCAAGGCTCGAGGATTTATTCTTGGTTTATGCAATATTGTTTAAATAAAAGTAAAACAAAGGAAACCACCATAAATAATGGTTCCAAGAAAATTAAATATTTAAACACACACCTAATATAATATAGTTCTCACTACATAGAATAACGAATTCACCGATATTTTATATATGGTACCTATGATTATATATATAACTATATAAATATATAACTGCATAAAATAAATGTTAAATGAAATCATTATATTTCATTTAGAACAACCTGCAGAGTCACGCTATCGCCTAAATGAAATATATTATAAAATTATATATATATATATATATGTATATATATATGTATGTATAATATAACAATAATACTTGATGAAATATTTATTGTATCAAAATTAAAAAAACAAATCAAGATAACCACTTCAATGGTATCAAGCATTTGATGTATTGATAACAACAAATAATTCATTTTTATACCCACAATAAAAAGAAAGTAGCAAAATGAAAAGAAATAAAGAAAGAATATACAAAATATAAACAATCTTACTTCACCAAAAATTCATCCTCTTCACCTTGACATAACAGATTTAGTTTTCCATGAACTTACTTTTGATCAACACTAAAAATATCACTCATAATTTGGAACATGGAAAATTTATTGGAACTTAGAGCTTTTATACACACTCACACTATATTTTACAATGAGATAGAATGATTCTCAAGCTAGCACAAGGCCTCTATTTATAGGCCAAATGAGAGAAATGGTCAAAAATTCTATTAATGCAATGTAGTTGTAATAGTAGTCTTTGTCTCCTCTAACTTCAATTCCATATCTCTTCTTTCAATGCTTTGTTCCACAACTTTAATCAACTAATTTGACTCTTCTCAAAACAGCAAACATGTGGGGAATTGTATGTAGATGAATTTGGCCACTTGGTTCACCTCATTTGGTTAAATATTGAAATAGTTATGATTTTTTTACTATATACTGGTCATGGTGAAAGTAAATTTGTCCTCCTTTTGATATTTTCACAATTTGATCATCTTAACCAACGCTTTAAGCAATCATGTCTTCTTCAAAGTTGTAGATAATTTCTCAAGGATTTCAAACATGTTTGAATCACCTCCATTTGAGTTTTCTAGCTTGAGTTATCATTATTTTACTAACACGTAGAAAACCTGAAAATAAAACATATTTATTAAGACATTTAAATATAAACACACAATACTAAAATAACATAATTTTATAAATTTAATGAAACTTAAATTTTTAAATATAGGTTTTAACATATAATAAATTATTAATTTTAAGTTTCATCATCGTACATGTGTATGGGATTTGTTGTGTTGTTAACTAGGTCTAAGAAGGGGAGAAATCTGATTTTTGTGAAACTTAATGTCGAGGCCCGTATTTCGTATTTGAAAATTTGCGGAATAATTTGAATATTTTTTCTTTAAAAGTAAATAATTTGCCTCATTCGTAAAATAAACTGATAAAAAGATTTAATGTTCAAAATAGCAGCGGAAATAAATATTTGTTTCAAAACCACAACTTCAAATAATTCATCGTGATAAAAATGAGTTTGCATAATAATGATAAATAAACTGAAGCATGAGGTCCTCGGGTTCCTAGTACTGCCGACCCAAGCTAGCTCACTTGTCCCCGCCTTCGGTCTCGACCTCATCAGTACCTACAACAATCAAGTCTAGTGAGTCTAAAGACTCAGCATACATATATCGTGAATAACAAGTACATATATCATAAAATCGCATGCAATGTAAAAATATCATATCGTAAAGCGTAACGTGAAAATCGTGTCATGACCAATTATAAATACGTGCATAACTGAAAATCGTACGTAAAATGTTTGATCGATAGAGCTCGGTCATAACATAGCACATCATAATTCTTTTGTAGAGATAATGTTCTACGCAAGTGGCCCATAACGTAACATGAATTGTCTGATTAGACTAAACCACAGTATACTGGGCGGTAGAGATCATCACAGCCCTTGGACTGGATATCTGTACCCATCATGAACATGAATCGGTCGTAAGTCACCGGATAAAGCAATAATCCCATAAGCTGAATCCCATAAGCGTGAGGTGGCCACAAGACATATCGCATATATCTCAAAAATAAACATTTTATATTTTTATGCACGTAATATAATTAAAATCCTGTATTATTATACCACTTGAGTTGGATCATTTCCAGGCTCGCTGCGACCTAATTCTAACTTGAGGAACATGCAAATAAACTTAACTTGACCAACCCTTCAAAAATCAAATAAAAAACGAGACAACTACGCCCAACAAACTTAGTATTCAACCATGGCTTCTTATCAACCCGAGCCAACATCCAACCATCGTTTAGCCATGATTAAAATACTCCTAAAATACTGGAAAACATAACTGTAAAGCCCAAATTCAGTACGCGTATAACCCATTCATTTATTTAATTATTAAATCATTTAATTAATTTTAAATGAGTTTTAGCCATGCATGATTTATGAAAATGCATTAATTTAAAATATTTATGTTTATGTGATGCACGTTAAAAATGTTTTTCGAGTTTCATGTTTCTGGCGATTATTCGAGGCGGGATGGAGGAAAAGACCGTGTGACGATTTTTGGCAATTTAAAATGCGGTATTTTATTTTAAGTTAAGGATGGGGCATTTTTAACTAATTTATTAAGTTGTTAGTATTTTAAAGTCAAATTTAATTATTAGGTGAATTTTAGAATTTAAAACTTTTAAAATTGGTGTGTGATTATGTTAATTGAAGAGTTTGATTAAATTAGTGTGTGTTAACCTTTAATTAGTATTTTAAATAGTTAATTTAGCTAGACTTCTCCTAATTATCATACACACACACGTTTTCTACACTCACACACGCTTACACACTTTTACACACACTAAATAACGCCTAAACTCACACACTCACTACACATTCAGATTTTTATTCAATTTGAGAAAGAAAACATAGGTTCCTAAGAACCCTAGCAGCCGCCCCACTTCCCCATTGCAATTACAGCAACTTTCGCTGGTTTCCTTCAAAGAAAAATGGAGCCAAGTCGTCCCGGATCAACCCTCGCGCCATCTCCGCTTCGGTATCGCCGTTTCGGTAAAGTTTATCATCAAAGGCACGTATAACCTCTTTTTGTTGCGTCGATTATGTCATATTATGCGTTGCGTTATTTTATGCGTAAAATTCATGTGTGATGTTCATAGTTTGAGCGGATAATTGATTGGATCGATTTTGAAGGAAAACTTTTAGATCTAAAACACGTTTTTGATTTCGAGAAAAGTTTTAATACAAAAAATGTAGAACTTTTTGATATCTTCGATTTGATATATGATTCAAAATTTTTGGACAAAATTTGGGCGAGTTATGGTGTTTTTCGTGGGACTGCTCAAACTGCGTTTATAGAAAATTGTGATGTTGATGCGTTCTTGAAGTTTATGTTAGAGTAGGTGCACGTCGAGCCAAGTGTTGGCCGAGTGTTCACAATGAAACTCTATGTATAAACAGTCTTTATTTTAATAATATTTGAAATTATTGTTTTGGCACTTCTTTATCTGTATACCCATGCTAGTTGCATAGATAAAGTCCTTGAATATACAAATAGTAGAAAGAATATGAGATGCTCATATGATGAGTATCATGAAACTCATATTTGGAATACTGTATATTCTAAACAGTTCCTAGTCGATTCAGCCGCCACTAAGAAGGATATAGGCCGCTCGAGTTCGAGACTAGTATCTGCGATGTGAGTACCATGTTTCATTGGTAGGGGACATTGTGATGTCCGAGCATGCAGATAGGTGCTCCTTGTAGAGTGCACTGAACAACCCTCCATAAAGGATTTTCCAAGTGGTTCTCACTTATCGAGTGGAAAAGTCCTAGTTTATGGTTGTACACCATTAGTCCTTATGACCCGGGACAACATTGAGACTCTATGTGCTAGAATTACACTTTGACTTGTTTACCGACTCTCAAGGGGTCATCAGGTGGCAAGGTTGGGTGTTCTGTCGAAACATATAGGAGTCGATGCATTGTAGTCGGGGATTCACCGCTTACCTACGGGTATGGATATCCTATGTGTTTTTCATGTATATGTAGTTTGAAATCTCTGATCAGAGTATGGTGGTAATTATGAAAGGGGTTTCATAGATTACACCATCGATGCAACTACGACATGACACATAGTATCGATTCATTGACAACTCTCGATAAACCAATGGTTGTCGAATCGGTCGGGATATATGAGATGAAGGGACCGTACTGTACGCTAACCATAATTGAATGGTTCTTGCAGGCACTATCATTTGATACCTATGGAATCATGTAAGCGATGCTGCTAGGCGTTTAACATGATTGGTTGGGTACTATCAGACTTGAGTTCTGACGTTCTTGTTATCAAGGAGTTGATAAGTAAGAATGGAGCAATTGGGGTATGCTCATATAAGGACATGTTTAGTCCGAATCACATGGAGATGTGAACCCACGGCTAGTTGTATCAGTGAACCATTGAGGGTCGCACAAGTACTAGCTTTCTAGATCCCGTTGAGAAGTAATATAGTTCAATGTGTTGAACGGATTATAAAGGAGTTTATAAGCGTAAGGAAAAATAGAAGTATTACTTCTATGAGAAAAATGTAAATTTTAATTTATGGAAGCGTTCCTAGATTAAAAGTTGGCCAAGTGAATAATATATTTGAAAATTGTGATTTTCATAAACATTATTATGGACTAAATTAAATTAATTCAAGTGTTGAATTAATTAAACACTAGTGGGCCTAGTAGAGTCCAAATAATTATATTAATTCAAGTGTTGAATTAATTAAACCACATTGGGCCTTGAAGAGCCCAATTAGAAATAATTATTAAACTAGTGGGCTTGAGTAAATTCAAGTAAAGTTAAATGGGATCAAATGTGTTTGGGACATTTAAATAAAAGTCCATGGACCTTGTAAATGTAACAAGCCCATTAAAAAAATGGCATGCTAGGGAGGTGAAGAGTTGGGGAATATTTTTGATTAAAAAATTGCATGGCATGCAAAAAGTAGAGACAATTTTTTACACTACCAAGACTAGTCTTCACTCTCCCCAGTCTTTCTCCACCGTGGCCGAAAATTTTTACAATTTCTCTCCAAGTTTTTCTCTCATTTTCTTCTTCAAGTGTTGAGGAAGAAATATTCTTCTCCTTGAAAAATCCTCTTAATTTTCTAGTGCAAATTAAGATGGGATTTACCTAGCAAGTGGTGGGACGCCTAATTTTTGAAGGTTGGAGAGCTTGTAGACTTGTCATCCTTGAAGAGCCAAGTTGTTTACAACTTGGTTGGTGCCATTCATCAATCTCTTGAGATTGATAGGTAAATTTCTTAACACCCTATGAATGTCATAGTTTGTGTTTTTGTATTTTGCTACACTTGAAAACACATGGTGGCCGAATTTTTCACAAAATTTCATTTTTAAACTTCCGTTGGGCATTCGGTCACCGTAACCGATCCCCTTTCAAGTGGTATCAGAGCTATGGTTACGTTTTTGGTGTAGCAAATACATAATTTTATATTGAGGTCGATTTCTAACCGCATGAGATGATTTGTTGCAACAAAAATCAAGGCTTTTGAAGGGTGAATTCGGGCAGCATGTTGCTGCCCATTTCGGGCAGCTCGGGCTGCCCGAACAGCCCCTATGTTTAATTAAAAAAAAAAATTTTTGGCCGGAATCCGGCGACGGCGATGACGACTAGGGTTTTTAAAAGTGTTTTGGATTATCAAAGTGTCATGGGCCTTGAGTTGTTGGGCCATAGGATGGCTAACATATTTGTGAATTTTAAATGGGCCAAAAATGTTTTGTTGGAAAATAAGTTTTTGGGCCCTTAAGTTTAAAATTACAAAAGTTGCAAATATTTTCTCATGAAATAAATAATTTAAGTTGGACTTTAATTATTTATAGTAAATTGTGATTTACAAGAAATTCGGTTATAAATAAATTAATTGGAAAGTAGACAAAAGTGTTTGTATACTTTGTTAATTTAGTTTATAATCGTGGCGGTTAGTGATTGGATCAAGATATATAATATTGGATCAATTAATTATTGTGATAATTAATTGATGGTGTATGATATGTGATATTATGCATGAAGGATGATCAAAAGCCCAAGCCCAATTTGCTAGGTGTATGCTAGGATATTTTGTGTTGAATGATTGTAATAATTATCAA
>NC_133321.1:8808956-8813119 GCF_012295235.1 Primulina huaijiensis
GAACTGAACTGACCGGTAACTGGCGACCGGGCCGGTAACTGGCGACCGGACTTAATAATGTATGTCTGATCAGACTACTGCCACAGTATACTGGGTGAAACAACTGAACTGACCGGTAACTGGCGACCGGGCCGGTAACTGGCGACCGGACTTAAGCATGATAGTAAAGTGACCACAAGCAATATCGCATAAATCTCAAAATGAATATTTGCACGTAATATAATTAACTAACATAATTAAATATGAACAATTTCGATCTTCTTGCAATAAAATCATGTACTTGCGATATTTAAAAATACCTATATGGCTTGATTGAAGAGTGAAAGAAGATATAAACATGCCTTGGTTTGTTTTGACAGAAAACAAACGAAATAACGACGCGGCGCGGCGGAGACGGAGTGCTCTTCACGTTCTTACTTTTCTCTCTTAATTCCTTTAAACCAAGCATGCACCATAATTATTATAATGGCTTAAAAATCGTAAATGTGATGCATGAACATTTAAAAATATCATGATTTGTGCTCAGGGCGCTGCAAGGACTAAAATCTCACCCCGGGTGCAAAATGACCATTTTGCACCTGGAAACCCGAAAATTATCGTTTCAATCCTGGACCTCTAAAATTGACCCGAAGCTTACCCAACTCCTTAAAATGTCCCAAAACATTTTTAAAAAGTATTCCTAGACGTAAGTTCGAGCCTAAAACGAAACTTAATCGATTCGTTTTAAAACTTGAACCGGAGTCCCGGTTTTAATCCGAATCGACTCGAAACACAACCAAATTTTTTCCAACTTTTTAACACATCTTACAAACACTATAAAGCTCCTAAAATTTTCACCTCAACCCCTTAAACTTACGGCTGATAATCCAGCATGTTATTTGATTCTAATACCTCCCAACAAGACACGTATACCCTTACTCATCCCTTTAAACTTTAGTGCTAGACCTCCTCCACCAAAAAAAAGGTCTCCACCAATCACATCTCAGCTACTCTAGGCTCTCCTGGACTCAAATAACTCACGCCTAAACTTCCATGCATCACACTCTTCCCTCCCGCTATGCACGAACCGAGCCCACTAGCACCTAATCACCAACCTTACGGCCAAGCCGATGGCTCCAGCCCCTAGCCAGCCTATTGTGGACCTAGACCAGACCCCAAGGAGTCTACCAGCACCAAGGATCCAGCCCCATGCAGCCTACACTAACACCCCACCGCTAGACACCAAAAGTGGCTCCACCGTCTCTTCTTGCATTCGGTTCCATTGTCTCACTCAAGGATTAGATCCAGCAGTGGGCTCTCTCAAGAAGTGGTTCGAACCCATCATGAGTAGATCTATAGCCTGGTCTCACCATGGAACCGACAGCTCCCCCCTTGGCCCTCGATCTAACGAGATATAACCTCCCCATGGCACGCTTCTCTCGGATCTTCCCTTGGTACGATCAGCAGCCACCCTAGACTCCAAAGCAGTACTTATACACCCTGAGTTACCCCTAAACAACCGAGTACAGCGGCCCCTTGCAAGAAAACTCAGAACCCGTGAGCAACAAAAATGAAAATTGAAAGGAAACCCATGTAAAATTGATGGCACTTCATGTTCATTTTCAGATCGAGAGATTTCATGCATGTACACATAAACATCAGTAATATACACGTGAGTGATGCAGAAATGAAGATACAACGCGTGCCTTAAATGATGTACACGCGCGAGGGACCCGAGATGAAGGCTGGAGGAAACTCTTTGCAAGAACAAGTGGAAAACCAATGGGGCCTTTAGCTGTAATTGATGAAAACGAGAGGGAGAGGGTGCTCTGAATGGGATGTCGGCTGGTTGGGGGAACAAATGACTAGGTTTAGGGTTAAGGAGTGGGTTAGCACTAAATAAATAATAATCAAGAGTTTAATGGGCCCTAATTTGCTTATTAAAGGTTTACAAAGATAATTAAGCCCAATAGGCTTAAAAATGGGCCCACTACATCTAAACGTACTCCCGAAAAATATTTCGTGTTGGAAAGATTTTGAAAATATTAACCGAACCATCAAAAAGTTCCCCAATTGGACAAAATTTGCATACCGTTAAAAATAAAGTTCTGCGGGTAAAAATACCCAATAAATCCCATTTTCGAAAAATACACTTAAAAATATTTTAAATTAATTTATAAAAATAAATCGTGTAATAAAATAATTTTCCTTAAATTCTCCGTCCCTCGATCGAACGTGATATGCACCTAGAAACCCTAATGCATGAACTTTTAAAATTTCATGAATTAAATCCTATCATGTATCAATTGTGCATAAAATGCATAAAAATAATTAAACACAATTTAATGAAATAAACATGCATTTAATGCTTTTAAAAAAATTAATTAATTAAAATGCCAAGGAAATTCAATAGCTTGCATGCATGCCAACTTTTAAATTATATTTACTAACATGCTAAATTATCACTTCTTAAAATAAATGAATTTAAAGAAAAGAATTTAAATACTCATGCAATAAAATCATTTTAATTTAAATACTAGAAATTATGCATGACTTATACGTAGTCTAAGTTACGGGTTCTACAATCATAATTCGCTAATTGGGCCTTACGTACCTACTGAGGAAAGGGGTTTCCCGTTTTCACTAAAGGGTAGTGAAAATGTCAAAACAGTGGGAGCGAAAATTTATAAAGTAAAAGTCCATACTTTATATCTTACTAAATATTTTAAAATAATCATTAACATTTATCTGTTTTACTTTTCAGTACAAAACTTTGACAATGTCTTCGATACGCAACCCGCTATCCGCTATACTCGAAAAACATGTGTTAACCGGACCTAACTATCTAACTTGGCTAAGAAATCTGAAAATCGTCCTAAACTCGGAAAAGATTGCATATACACTACTGAGTCGCCCCCTGCTGAGGCTCCGACTGACTGCACTCCCGAGGAATTGCAGACCAACAAGGAATGGTGTGACCATGACTTGAAGGCGAAGTGTTATATGCAGGCTTCTATGAACGATGAGCTGCAAAGGCGTTTCGAGGATGCAAAGAATGCTGCTGACATTCATTTGCACCTCAATGATCTCTTTAGTGAGCAGACTCGGCCTCTTAGGCATGCTACAGTCAAGGAGCTCATCACTTTACGCATGCGAGATGGGGCTTCGGTCCATGAGCATGGCCTAAAGTTGATTGGGCTCGTGGACAAGCTCGTTGGCATGGATCTGATCTTGCCTTCGGAGTTGACCACTGATGTGTTGCTGCTATCGTTGCCCAGCTCATTTGATCCTTTTGTGGTGAACTTCAACATGAACAAGATGGAGCCGACCCTCGAGGAGTTGGTGAATATGCTTGTGACCTTTGAGTCCACTATCAAGAAAGAGACGCCGGTTCTTTTTGTGGGCTCTTCATCTGGTACGAAGACCGGTCCACCTGGGAAGGGAAAGAAGCGTTCTTTCCAACGTCCCAAGAAGAGCGTGCCCTTGAAGAGGCAGACTCCGGGTCCCTTAGTGGCAGCCACACCAGTGAAGGCTGACAAGACTGTTGACATCTATCATCACTGCAAGAAGCCTGGACATTGGAGGCGTAACTGCAGGGAATATCTTGCCCAGATGAAATCTGGAAACGGTATGTTCTATATTTAAGTAAACATTTCAATTAACTCTAGTTCTTGGGTATTGGATACCGGATGTGGCTCACATCTCTGTAATGATTTGCAGGCGATGGGAAGAAGTAGGAGGCTCAGGGAAGGTGAGACCTTCTTGAGGATGGGCAATGGGGCAAGAGTTGCTGCCAAAGCTGTTGGAGATGTTTCTTTAATTTTGAACAATGATTTTAAGTTGATGTTAAGAGATGTTTTATTTGTACCAGACTTGATGAAAAACATTATTTCCATTTCTATGTTGGACAAAGATGGATTTTCTTGTTTATTTAGCAAAGGTGTTTGCAACATTTACAAGAATGAATGTTTAGTTGGTACCGGAGAACTTGAAAACGATCTCTATAACTTAAAATTGAAAGATATTCCACTAAACAATGTCCAAGCGATAACAACAACAAACAAGCGCAAACAAGATACTCTTAATATGGCACAATTATGGCATGCTCGATTAGGACATATTTCCCTAAGAAGGATGAACAAGCTAGTGGGAGTTGGCATGTTTGATATGTCTGATATTAATGC
>NC_133321.1:8816639-8851983 GCF_012295235.1 Primulina huaijiensis
TATAAGGACATGTTTAGTCCGAATCACATGGAGATGTGAACCCACGGCTAGTTGTATCAATGAACCATTGAGGGCCACACAAGTACTAGCTTTCTAGATCCCGTTGAGAAGTAATATAGTTCATGTGTTGAACGGATTATAAAGGAGTTTATAAGCGTAAGGAAAAATAGAAGTATGACTTCTATGAGAGAAATGTAAATTTTAATTTATGGAAGCGTTCCTAGATTAAAAGTTGGCCAAGTGAATAATGTATTTGAAAATTGTGATTTTCATAAACATTATTATGGACTAAATTAAATTAATTCAAGTGTTGAATTAATTAAACACTAGTGGGCCTAGTAGAGTCCAAATAATTATATTAATTCAAGTGTTGAATTAATTAAACCACATTGGGCCTTGAAGAGCACAATTAGAAATAATTATTAAACTAGTGGGCTTGAGTAAATTCAAGTAAAGTTAAATGGGATCAAATGTGTTTGGGACATTTAAATAAAAGTCCGTGGACCTTGTAAATGTTACAAGCCCATTCAAAAAATGGCATGCTAGGGAGGTGAAGAGTTGGGGAATATTTTTGATTAAAAAATTGCATGGCATGCAAAAAGTAGAGACAACTTTTTACACTACCAAGACTAGTCTTCACTCTCCCCATTCTTTCTCCACCTTGGCCGAAAATTTTTACAATTTCTCTCCAAGTTTTTCTCTCATTTTCTTCTTCTAGTGTTGAGGAAGAAATATTCTTCTCCTTGAAAAATCCTCTTAATTTTCTAGTGCAAATTAAGAGGAGATTTACCTAGCAAGTGGTGGGCCTAATTTTTGAAGGTTGGGGAGCTTGTAGACTTGTCATCCTTGAAGAGCCAAGTTGTTTACAACTTGGTTGGTGCCATTTATCAATCTCTTGAGATTGATAGGTAAATTTCTTAACACCCTATGAATGTCATAGTTTGTGTTTTTGTATTTTGCTACACTTGAAAACACATGGTGGCCGAATTTTTCACAAAATTTCATTTTTAAACTTCCGTTGTGCATTCGGTCACTGTAACCGATCCCCTTTCAGTTTAATGGTTACAGGCGTCGTTGGGGATCGATGGATGATCGTTGCTGCGTCTAGGTATATTTATCATGACGTTGGAATGTATATTGGGGTGTCGTTTCACGTCGTTAGGATCTTGGGAGAACGAGTAGTCGTGTAAACCATTTTCTGTCAACGGTTTTGTTTATGGAGTATTGAGTTATTTGGGACATGTGGTTGCGTTGGGGGCAATTGTATAGGTTCGAGTCATTGATGTAGTAGCCTAAGATGGCCTCGTGGTGTCGATTCATGGTCCGTTCGATCGAGTCTAAACTGTTAAGCAAAACTTGTTCAGAATTTTCGTATGTTGGCTTGTCCCGCAGGTACACGGACCCATGGACGGACCCTGGCACGAGGTCCGTGCCTTTGTTACCTTAGAGTAACCATTTTGCGAGATGACACGGACCCCCACACGGACCAAGGCACGGGATGCGTGCCTTTGTTTTCTTTTGATGTCAAATTTGCACAGGTACACGGCCCCCACCCGGACCGCAGCACGGGGTCCGTGCTTTCCCTTTTCTTCACGAGTCATTCCACCGCACCTACACGAACCCGGAGCCGGACCTGGGCACGGGGTCCGTGTACTTGAGTTTTGGGAAATATTATGGTATACTTTGAGCTTTGATGTCTTTGTTTAGTGCAATGTGTAACAATGTCGAGTCACATGAATTTTAGAACGTCATAAGGAAATGTATGAACTCGTGGGTAAGTTTGATTGTCATGTTTGAGTTACACCAATTAAGATATGAATTCACGTTAGTATGTTGCAGCAACGACCCCGATCGAAGTCCAATGAATCCCTCAACGCCATGTAAATATGTATGACGTGCAAGAAAATATTTTAAAGTTTTTGAGGTATGCTAAATGTCTTGTGACCAAATTATGTTTAGGATTGGAAAATGTTAAATTATGAGCGGGGACCAATCCGCCCGTTAAATTATGAACGGGTTTAGATCAAGATTGGAAAGCGTTAAATTATGAACGTGGACCAATCAGCCCGTTAAATTATGAACGGGGATCTCATGTATGTGGCAGTGGATACGTCCCTGTCATCCCAGTACTGTGGTTAGTCTGATCAGGCGGTTATGTTATGGGTCACTTGCTTTGAAACATATCTATACGGAAAATGATGGAGTTATGTATGTTCAAGTATGTAAGCATGTTAAGAAAGTTTGTGTTGACGGCACGTCTAATTATGTACGTACGTATGTTCAAGTTCATTTTGCAAGTTCAATTTTCAAGTATGTATGTCCTATTTTAAAGTTGCATGTGGTTTTATTATGTATTACTTGCTATTCTAGTTTATACGTGTTGAGTCTTTAGACTCACTAGACTTGATAGATGCAGGTGAGGATGTCTATGAGGAGACAGGAGGTGGCGACCAAGGAGCAGGCTTGGACTGAGCGGGAGGCTAAACCCGAGGACCGCCCACGTCATTTTTAATATTTTTATGCAAGTTTAAATTCACTCTGATTTATGTTTTGATGCGAGATGGGTTGAACAAGCTTTTCTTTTAACAACATTTTTATTGGTGATGGGTAACTCTAAAGATATTTTATGACTGATGAGTTGACGACCGTATGGATGTGTAAATTTAAGAAAAATTTTAATTTTTCCGAAAATTTTAAGTAGAAAAAGTACGGTACGTCACATTTGGTATAAGAGCAGTGTTCTTGTAAAGGGTTATGCCTACTGCCAGTCGCAAGAAGCTCTCGAAGTCACACCTCAAGTCTGTGAGTTTTAAAAATTTTGCATTATGTATGTAGTTAGTATTGAATCATGATTTCAGCATGTCCATGTTTTAAGTTAAATTCCATGCATCTTAGGATATTGTTATTATATTCATGCATATTGGGTTTACGTGTTGGGTAAATTGTTGGAACAATATGCCTCCCAGACGTCTGGTTAACCGGGAAGTTAGGGATGACAACAGAGAGCCTCGCGATGAGGAGAGGGTCACTCCTCCTCGTCCAGCTCCGGATATGCAGGCGCAAATGCTTGCAGGTATGACGCAGTTCTTCGCGCAGTTTGCGGGGAACCATGCTGCAGCAGTGGGTGCAGGGGAGAGGCCCAGGCCTGAGGCTGTCTACGAGAGGTTCAGAAGGATGAGTCCAAAGGAGTTCTCGGGTACCACTGACCCGATGATAGCGGAAGGATGGATTAAGTCCGTCGAGGTAATCTCTGATTTTATGGAACTGACCGATGCTGATAAGGTCAGGTGTGCCACGTTCTTTCTGTCAGGGGACGCTAGACTATGGTGGGAGAGTGCGTCGGTGGCAGTTAACTTGCAGACCTTGTCTTGGGCTGGATTCAAGGAAGTGTTCTTCGCCAAGTACTTCACTGAGGAAGTACGATCCAGACTGACTAGGGAATATATGACGCTGCGACAAGGAGACAGCAGTGTTGCAGAGTTTGTTAGGAGGTTTGAGAGGGGGTGTTACTTCGTACCCCTCATTTCGAATGATGTCCAGGCAAAGCTGAGACATTTCTTGGATGGATTGCGGCCAATCTTTCGCCGTGATGTGAGGGTAGCTGGCCCCACTTCTTATGCAATCGCCGTATCTAGGGCTTTGGCGGCAGAACAAGACCAGCGGGATATTGATGCTGACAGGTTGGGCAAGAGGCCCTACCAGGCACCACCGCACCAACAGCCGCAGCATCAGCATCAGCGACCCCAGCACAAGAGGCCGTACCAAAGGCCACTAGGGAAGAAACCTTATCAGGGACCGCCGAAGGGCAAGGGTCCAATTCAGCAGCAGGGAGCACCTCAGAAGCCCGGAAATTTCCCTGTGTGTCGTAACTGCAACCGCCAGCTTCCAGGGCAATGCTTATACGGATCAGGGAAGTGCTTCAAGTGTGGAGCCAGTGACCACATGCTAAGGGAGTGCCCACAGTGGAAGCAGCAGACTCAGGGCAGAGTATTCGCCATGCAAGAACAAGAGGCGAATCCAGACACGACTTTGCTGACCGGTAAACTTTTCTACCTAAGTTCAATATTATTTTGCCTTGCATGTGGATTTTATTTGGGACTGTTAAGGTGCTAGTAATATTTTGAGTGATTTGGGATAGCAATTTTCTGCTATGTTTGAGGTTAATGTTAGAATTTTTGGGAATGTATGTTTTGCGTGCTAACGTCTCTTAGGAAATATTTTCATTACGAGAATAGCCACTCAGGCCTTGATAGATTCAGGAGCCACCCACTCATTCATATCAGAGACATTCGCTAGTCACTTGGACATCAAGTCCATAGGACTCGATGTGAATTATTCAGTAACAGTCCCATCAGGGGAAGAGCTGTCAGCTACTAGTGTTGTCAGAGACATTGATCTGGAATTGCACGGCCACCTAGTATATGCCGACTTGATCGTCTTGCCGATGCCAGAATTCGACATTATTTTTGGAATGGACTGGTTGACAAAGAACAGAGTCTTGATCGACTTTCAGAAGAGATCAGTTTTGGTTAGACCATTGGGCATGGAGCAGTTTCTGTTTGAACCTGCCAGATGGAGGAGTTTTCCAAGCATGATCTCTTGCATGCAGGCACGGAGACTCATTTCCAAGGGGTGTCAGGCCTTCTTGGCCAGCATTATTTCTGCACCTGACATACCCACTCCGTCTTTATCAGAGATGACAGTAGTCAGAGACTTCCTAGACGGCTTTCCTGATGACGTCACAGGTCTTCCACCAGAGAGAGAGGTGGAGTTTGCAATTGAGCTCATGCCAGGCACAGTGCCAATCTCTAAGGCACCGTACCGATTAGCTCCAGCTGAGATGTTAGAACTCAAGCAGCAGATTCGGGAGCTTCTCGACAAGGAATTTATCCGCCCTAGTTGCTCACCTTGGGGTGCACCAGTGCTTTTTGTAAAGAAGAAGGATAGGAGTATGAGGCTGTGCATCGATTACCGAGAATTGAACAAGGTAACGATCAAGAACAAAAACCCACTTCCTAGAATCGAAGACTTGTTCGACCCGTTTCAGGGAGCTACAGTGTTCTCTAAGATAGATCTTCGATCAGGGTATCATCAGCTGAAGGTTAAAGATGCAGATGTTCACAAAATAGCCTCCAGAACCCGGTATGGGCATTACGAGTTCTTGGTAATGCCATTTGGACTGACGACTGCTCCAGCAATTTTCATGGACCTCATGAACCGAGTATTCCAGCCTTATCTTGATCAATTCGTCATAGTGTTTATTGACGATATCCTTATTTACTCAAAAAGACATGAGGAGCACAGTCAACATTTGAGGACGGTTTTACAGACATTGCAGAGTCGCAAGTTATTTGCGAAGTTCGGTAAGTGTGAGTTTTGGTTAGAGAAGGTAGCGTTTTTGGGGCATATAGTGTCTAGCAGCGGTATTGAAGTGGATCCAGCAAAGGTAGCAGCTGTTAAGGAATGGGTTGAGCCAAAGAATGCATCAGAAATCCGCAGCTTTTTGGGTTTAGTCGGTTACTACCGTAAGTTTATCCAGGGATTTTCGTCGATAGCAGTGCCACTCACTTCACTGACCAAGAAGAATGCTAAATTCGCGTGGAGTGAAGAATGCCAGAAGAGCTTTGAAACTTTGAAGCAAGCTCTTATTTCAGCACCTATGTTAGCCATGCCGACAGGGCAAGGGGATTTTGTGCTATACACCGATGCATCTAAGCTCGGGTTAGGCGCAGTGTTGATGCAGCAGGGCCGGGTTATAGCCTATGCTTCCAGGCAGTTGAAAGTGCATGAGAGGAACTATCCGACGCATGACCTAGAATTAGCCGCCGTTGTGTTTGCGTTGAAGATTTGGAGACACTACCTGTATTGCGAGAAATGTCAGATTTTCACTGATCACAAAAGTCTCAAGTACTTCTTCACGCAGAAAGAACTGAATATTATACAGAGGCGGTGGTTAGAGCTGGTAAAAGACTACGACTGCGAAATTAGCTACAATCCGGGAAAGGCTAACGTTGTGGCAGACGCCCTGAGCAGAAAAGTCGCAGTCATAGCACAATTGTCAGTGCAGAGACCTCTTCAGTCCGAAATTCAGAAATTTGGTCTAGAGATTTATCGTAAGGGCAGAGCTCCAAGACTATCTAATCTGACAGTCAAGTCTGATTTGCTAGACCATATCCGTCAAGGACAATCTTCAGATGAACAGTTACAGAAGTGGAGGCTGAAGGATGAAGCTAAGGGCAGTGTACTTTACACAGTTTCAGATTGCATTGTGAAATACAGAGGTAGAATGTGGGTGCCTAGTGTTAATTCGATCAGACAGGATCTTCTGACAGAGGCACATGATTCTCCGTATTCAATCCACCCAGGAGGTACCAAGATGTACAAGGACCTGCAGATCTTGTATTGGTGGCCGGGGATGAAGAGGGACATCCGCAGATTCGTATCAGAATGTCTTACTTGTCAGCAAGTGAAAGCTGAACATCAGAGGCCAGCAGGAATGCTTAAGCCGCTCCCTATTCCAGAGTGGAAATGGGAGAATATCAGTATGGACTTCGTCGTTGGATTGCCTAGATCAGTCAGTGGTTTTAATGCTATTTGGGTCATTATGGATCGACTCACTAAGTCAGCACACTTTTTTCCAGTAAAGACGACTTTCTCCATGACGCAGTATGCGGAGCTTTATATCAGGAAGATAGTCCGTTTACATGGGTTCCCAGTTTCGATTGTGTCCGACAGGGACCCGAGGTTTACGTCGTCCTTCTGGAAGAGCTTACATGCAGCCATGGGGACAAAGTTGCTGTTCGGCACAGCTTTTCACCCGCAGACAGATGGCCAGACTGAGCGAGTGATTCAGATTTTAGAGGATTTGCTGAGAGCCTGTATGATTGATTTTGAGGGGACATGGGAGTCTAAGATACCTCTAGTGGAGTTTACCTACAACAACAGCTTCCAATCATCTATAGGTATGGCTCCCTACGAGGCTTTGTATGGAAGAAAGTGCAGATCACCGGTTCATTGGTATGAAATTGGTGAGAGAGCAGATCTTGGCCCAGAGATAGTTCAGCAGACTGCAGATGTGGTGGTCAATATTAGAAATAGAATGAAGACCGCCCAGAGTCGCCAAAAGAGTTATGCTGATAAGAGAAGGAGCGATCTCGAGTTTGCCGTTGGTGATCACGTTTTTGTAAAGATAGCACCCATGAAGGGCGTTATGAGATTTGGGAAGAGAGGCAAGCTGAGTCCGAGGTTTATTGGACCGTTCGAGATTTTGGACAGAGTTGGGACATTAGCTTACCGTGTAGCCCTCCCGCCGAATCTGGCTGGGGTACACAATGTGTTCCATGTTTCTATGCTGATGAAGTATCTAGCCAATCATTCGCATGTTCTGAGCTACGAGCTGTTACAGTTGACTCCAGACCTGTCTTATGAGGAAAGACCCGTCCAAATCCTAGACAGACAGGAGCGCAGACTTCGGAACAAGGTGACTAAGCTAGTCAAAGTCCGGTGGCAAAACCAATCAGTGGAAGAGGCCACTTGGGAGTCAGAGGCAGATATGAGACTTCGCTACCCGGAGTTGTTTGGTAAGACTTAATTTCGAGGACGAAATTTATATAAGTGGGGGAGGAACTGTAAAGCCCAAATTCAGTATACGTATAACCCATGCATTTATTTAATTATTAAATCATTTAATTAATTTTAAATGAGTTTTAGCCATGCATGATTTATGAAAGTGCATTAATTTAAAATATTTATGTTTATGTGATGCACGTTAAAAATGTTTTTCGAGTTTCATGTTTCAGGCGATTATTCGAGGCGGGATGGAGGAAAAGACCCTGTGACGATTTTTGGCAATTTAAAATGCGGTATTTTATTTTAAGTTAAGGATGGGGCATTTTTAACTAATTTATTATGTTGTTAGTATTTTAGAGCCAAATTTAATTATTATGTGAATTTTAGAATTTAAAACTTTTAAAATTGGTGTATGATTATGTTAATTGAAGAGTTTGATTAAATTAGTGTGTGTTAACCTTTAATTAGTATTTTAAATAGTTAATTTAGCTAGACTTTCTCCTAATTATCATACACACACACGTTTTCTACACTCACACACACTTACACACTTTTACACACACTAAATAACGCCTAAACTCACACACTCACTACACATTCAGATTTTATTCAATTTGAGAAAGAAAACCTAGGTTCCTAAGAACCCTAGCAGCCGCCCCACTTCTCCATTGCAATTCCAGCAACTTTCGCTGGTTTCCTTCAAAGAAAAACCGAGCCAAGTCATCCCGGTTCAACCCTCGCGCCATCTCCGCTTCGGTATCGCCGTTTCGGTAAAGTTTATCATCAAAGGCACGTATAACCTCTCTTTTGTTGCGTCGATCATGTCATATTATGCGTTGCGTTATTTTATGCGCAAAATTCATGTGTGATGTTCATAGTTTGAGCGGATAATTGATTGGATCGATTTTGAAGGAAAATTTTTAGATCTAAATCACGTTTTTACTGTTATTCTTAAAATGCGAATTTGCGGTCTAGATTTTGAGAAAACATTTAACACAAAAAATGTAGAACTTTTTGATATCTTCGATTTGATATATGATTCGAAAAAAAAAAAAAAAATTGTGCGAGTTATGGTGTTTTTCGTGGGACTGCTCAAGCTGCGTTTTCAGAACATTGTGATGTTGATGCGTTCTTGAAGTTTAATGGTTGCAGGCGTCGTTGGGGAACAACGGATGATCGTTGCTGCGTCTAGGTATATTGAGCATGACGTTGGAATGTATATTGGGGTGTCGTTTCACATCGTTAGGCTCTTGGGAGAACGAGTAGTCGTGTAAACCATTTTCTGTCAACGGTTTTGTTTATGGAGTATTGAGTTATTTGGGACATGTGGTTGCGTTGGGGGAAATCGTATAGGTCGAGTCATTGATGTAGTAGCCTAAGATGGCCTCGTGGTGTCGATTCATGGTCCGTTCGCTCGAGTCTAGACTGTTAAGCAAAACCTGTTCAGAATTTTCGTATGTTGGCTTGTCCCGCAGGTACACGGACCCATGGACGGACCCTGGCACGGGGTCCGTGCCTTTGTTTCCTTCGAGTAACCATTTTGCGAGATGACACGGACCCCCACACGGACCAAGGCACGGGGTCCGTGCCTTTGTTTTCTTTTGATGTCAAATTTGCGCAGGTACACGGACCCCCACCGGGACCGCAGCACGGGGTCCGTGCTTTCCCTTTTCTTCACGAGTCATTCCACCGCACCTACACGGACCCGGAGCCGGAACTGGGCACGGGGTTCGTGTACTTGAGTTTTGGGAAATATTATGGTATGCTTTGAGGTTTGATGTCTTGGTTTAGTGCAATGTGTAACAATGTCGAGTCACGGGAATTTTAGAACGTCATAAGGAAATGTATGAACTCGTGGGTAAGTTTGATTGTCACGTTTGAGTTACACCCGTTAAGATATGAATTCACGTTAGTATGTTGCAGCAACGACCCCGATCGAAGTCCAACGAATCCCTCAACGCCAAGTAAGTATGTATGACGTGCAAGAAAATATTTTAAAGTTTTTGAGGTATGCTAAATGTCTTGTGACCAAATTATGTTTAGGATTGGAAAGAGTTAAATTATGAACGGGGACCAATCCGCCCGTTAAATTATGAACGGGTTTAGATCGAGATTGGAAAGCGTTAAATTATGAACGTGGACTAATCAGCCCGTTAAATTATGAACGGGGATCTCATGTATGTGGCAGTGGATACGTCCCTGTCATCCCAGTGCTGTGGTTAGTCTGATCAGGCGGTTATGTTATGGGTCACTTGCTTTGAAACATATCTCTACGAAAAATGATGAAGTTATGTATGTTCAAGTATGTAAGCATGTTAAGAAAGTTTATGTTGACGGCACGTCTAATTATGTACGTACGTATGTTCAAGTTCATTTTGCAAGTTCAATTTTCAAATATGTATGTCCTATTTTAAAGTTGCATGTTGTTTTATTATGTATTACTTGCTATTCTAGTTTATACGTGTTGAGTCTTTAGACTCACTAGACTTGATCGATGCAGGTGAGGATTTCTATGAGGAGACAGGAGGTGGCGACCAAGGAGCAGACTTGGACTGAGCGGGAGGCTAAACCCGAGGACCGCCCACGTCATTTTTAATATTTTTATGCAAGTTTAAATTCACTCTGATTTATGTTTTGATGCGAGATGGGTTGAACAAGTTTTTCTTTTAACAACATTTTTATTGGTGATGGGTGACTCTAAAGATATTTTATGAATAATGAGTTGACGACCGTATGGATGTGTAAATTTAAGAAAAATTTTAATTTTTTCGCAAATTTTAAGAAGAAAAAGTATGGTACGTCACAATAACCATGGGGCTGCAATACACGAAAATAGTGAATGGAGGCCAAAAATCGTGAAATGCTATTTCGAGGGTCACTTTGGTACATTGCACCGTAAATTCTCGTGCGGCCTCTAAACTTAACCAAATGACAAACGGACAAAAACATGACCTTTTTAACTCAATAAGGTACTATCCAGTCCAAGGCCATAGGCTAAAAGCCAACCAAGAACTCGTACGTGACATCTGAACCGCAGCTAAGCTGCTGTAAAATTCCAGCGGCAGCAGCTGTGCTTGCTTGCTTTCGTTTAAGAGGCTGCTGGTCATTTGGAGTTGAACCACCAACCAGAGTCCCTTAGCAATATCCTAAGGTGCGTCTTGAACCATGGCTAAGGGCCCTAGGCTAACCACAATCCAAGCAAACACCCAAGGCAACCGAAACTTGAAACCGAGAGCACCAAAAATCTGTATTGTGCGATTGTTTGGATCGCTTGCTGTCATGTGTCATTCCATGATCATATGATCAACCATGGCTCAATCTAGACATGATGAAGTGTTGTATGAACCAAGTTTAAGGGCTAAAAGCCAACCAAGATCCATCCAAAACCCCAAGAGCCGAAAACTCACTCACAGAAATCAAAAATGAAACCCGAAGGGGCACTTGTCTTGTTTGTTTTAAAAACCGATGGGACCATGTACCAAGACATGAAAGATCCTCTTGGTCACGTCCTAGACATGCTAAGGAAGGGTTCTAACCATGGCTACAGCCCCTAGGACAGCCAAGATCCGAACCCTCACCTTAGACAATAAACCATGCAAATCGAGACATGAAATTTCACCAAAGAGAGTTGCTGTCAAATACGCGTTGCTGTGGGGGAAGGGACTTAAACCAACGGACTAACACCTTCCTAACACACTCTATATCGTGTCAAGATGCAGCCTTAAACGCCTCGAACCGAGCCAACCCTTGAAACCACAAACACAAAGCAAAAACCGTGAAGCATGAAGGTGGCCGAGAAAAATCTGTGCAGGATTCTTTTGAAAGTTGCTGTCGTTATTTCGGTTTTGCTACATGAATTATGAACATAACATGGTTTAAAAATATGTATATGACTTGATTGAAGAGAAAAGAAGGACATATACATGCCTGTAATTTGTTTACAAAATAAACAAACAATTACGACGAACGCGGCGCGGCGGAGACGGAGTTCTATTTTCTTGTTCTACTTTTCTCTCTTATTTTTCCTTGATGTTTCACGATTTTTCTACTGAATAAGATCTGAAATTTTGAGAATGAGGAGAGGAAAATGGCTAGGAGGTGAATGAGGGAGTTGCAAAATAGATGGGAGATTTGAAAGGCAAGATACAACCTTTCTATCCTAGAGTTTGAGAGATAAGGAAGTTGCTATGATATCAAGGGATTTGAGGATATTTGATGGTGAATGGCCGATTTCTTCTATCAAATATGGGTAGAGATATTGCTTAATAAATAATTATTGAGGATTTAAAATGAGAGAATTAACTATGCCATTAAAGGATTAAGGAAATATATTAAAGAAAATGAGTTGTCAAACTTTTTAAATCCTACAAAGGTGATGGCCAAAAATCTTGATGAATAAATGGGGTGAGAATATTGCTTATTTAATATATTTTTTTTGGTGATTAAAAGAAGGGATTATCATACCAAGAAAAGAATAAGGAAATAAATCAAAATAGTGAGTTGTCAAATAAGTTTAAATCCTTAAGGTGTGGTGTCCGAATTCTAGCAATTAAATGGAGGTAGGATATTGCTAAATCTTGTATTTTAAATCTTTAAAGTCTTATCTACCCAATAAGTATTTTAGTGAATTAAATAATTAATTTAGGCTATTAATTATCTTGCATGCATGGCTAATAAATTACAAACATGTTAAATTAAAATTTCTTAAATAAAATAGGTCTAGATTAACTTATCTCAATTGGTCACACATTTTAATTTAGGCTTTTAATTAATTATTGGACATAAAAGAATTTATTTACTACTTATCTCTAATTAATTAAATAAATTCTTAAACCTTGTTTTACATTAAAATAACTTATTCTTTATCTTAAATTAAGTCTAGAAATATTTTCTTATTATTAAAATTTTATCTCAATACTCCAACTCCAGTCCGGCCTCGCTTATTTAACTGAAAAGATCATAACTAAACTACTGCGTAAAATAACTCAACAAATATAAAGAAAAGAATTTAAATCCTCATGCATAAAAATCATTTTAATTTAAATAATAGTAATTATGCATGGCTTATACGTAGTATGATTTAACGGGTTCTACAACTCTCCCCCCTTAAAAGAAATTTCGTCATCGAAATTAAAACTCACCGAATAACTAGGGATACTGACTCCTCATCTCTGGCTCAGATTCCCACGTAGCTTCCTCCTCCGAATGATTAAGCCATTTGGCTTTCACTAGCTTAACCAGCTTGTTCCGAAGCTTTTTCTCCTGTCTGTCTAAGGTCTGCACTGGTCTTTCTTCATAAGACAGGTTCGGAGTGAGCTGCAACGGCTCAAAGTTCAAGACATGCGAAGGATTTGCCATATACTTCCTCGGCATAGAGACGTGGAACACCTTGTGTACTCCGCCCAGATTCGGCGGAAGAGCCACACGATAAGCTAACGTCCCAACCCTGTCGAGGATCTCAAATGGACCGATGAATCTCGGAGTAAGGTTTCCTTTATTCCCAAATCGCATGACACCTTTCATAGGTGCTACCTTTACGAAAACATGGTCGCCGACGGCAAACTCTAGATCTCTCCTCCTTTGATCCACATAACTCTTCTGTCGACTCTGAGCAGTCCTCATCCTATCGCAGATCCTGACTACTACATCGGCAGTCTGCTGAATAATCTCCGGACTCAATTCTGATCTCTTCCCTACTTCATCCCAGTGAATAGGCGATCTGCACTTGCGACCATACAGTGCTTCATATGGAGCCATACCTATAGACGACTAAAAAATGTTGTTATAGTTGAACTCTACTAACGACAACTTTGACTCCCAACTCCCTGAGAAATCAATAACACAAGCGCGAAGAAGATCCTCCAAAATCTGGATAACTCTCTCTGACTGCCCATCTGTCTGAGGGTGGAAACCTGTGCTAAACAACAACTTCGTACCCATAGTCGAATGCGAACTCTTCCAAAATGAGGAAGTGAATCTAGGATCTCGGTCAGACACGATAGAAACGGGAATACCATGAAGTCGGACTATCTCCCGGATATACAACACTTCATATTGAATCATGGTGAAAGTCGTCTTAATAGGCAAGAAGTGCGCTAATTTGGTAATACGATCAACAATCACCCAGATAGCATTTGATCCTCTGGCTGACTTCGGCAAACCGACTACGAAGTCCACGATGACATTCTCCCACTTCCACTCGGGAATAGGAAGAGTCTTGAGCATATATGTTGGTCTCTGATGCTCCACTTTCACTAGCTGACAAGTCCATGCACTCGGATACAAAACGTCTGATATCCTTCTTCATTCCGGGCCACCAATATAATAACTGCAGGTCTTTGTACATCTTCGTACTCCCAGGGTGAATAGAGTACGGCGACATGTGGGCCTCTGAAAAAATATCTACTCGAATAGGATCACTGCTAGGAACCCACATTCTGTCTCGATATCTAACAATACCGTCGCTAACTGTATACAAGATACTGCCCTTGGCCTCATCTCTCTGCTTCCACTTTGCCAACTGCTCATCTGTTGACTGACCACTGCGAATACGGTCCAAAAGAGAAGACTGAATCTACAAAGTAGATAGACTGGGAACTCTACCTCGAGGATATGTCTCCAGATCAAACCTCTGCATATCACACTGAAAAGGTCTCGAAATCGTCAAATGAGCCATCAATGCGACTTTCCTGCTCAATGCATCCGCAACTAAATTAGCTTTGCCCGGGTGGTAGCTAATGTAACAGTCATAGTCCTACACTGGCTCCAACCAACGCCTCTGTCGCATATTCAGCTCTTTCTGCGTAAAGAAGTACTAGAGTCTCTTATGGTCGGTAAAGACCTGACACTTCTCTCCGTACAAATAATGCCTCCAAATCTTCAAGGCAAAAACTACGGCTGCCAACTCTAGATCGTGGGTAGGGTAGTTTTTCTCATGGGTTTTCAACTGTCGAAAAGCATACACTATCACCTTCTCATGCTGCATCAACATTGCGCCTAAACCGAGCTTCGAAGCATCGGTATACAAAACAAACTCGCCGGGCCCTGACGGCATGGCCAAAACTGGTGCTGAGATAAGAGCTTGCTTCAAAGTATCGAAGCTCTTCTGACACTCGTCGCTCCACACAAATTTAACATTCTTCTTTATCAACGATGTGAGTGGAATTGCGATAGAGGAGAATCCCTGAATAACCTTCCGGTAATATCCTGCTAGTCCGATGAAACTACAGATCTCTGATGTATTCTGCGGCACAACCCAATCTCTGACTACTGCAACTTTCGCTGGGTCTATTTCAATACCACTGCTAGAAACGATGTGGCCTTAGAACGCCACCTTCTCTAACCTGAATTCGCATTTATTGAACTTCGCGAATAACTTATGTTTCTGTAGGGTCTGCAAAACTGCGGTCAGATGTCTGCTGTGCTCCTCGTGATTATTTGAGTAGACGAGAATGTCGTCTATGAATACTATCATGAACTGGTCAAGATACGGCAGAAATACGCGATTCATGAGATCCATGAAGATCGCTGGCGCATTCGTCAAACATAACGGCATCGCAAGGAACTCGAAGTGGCCGTAACGAGTCCTGAAAGCAATCTTGAGAACATCGGCTTCTTTCACCCTCAACTGGTGATAACCGGAACGCAGATCGATCTTTGAGAATACTGAAGCTCCCTGTAACTGATCAAATAAATCTTCAACCCGCGGAAGTGAGTACTTGTTCTTCATTGTAACACTGTTCAACTCCTGGTAATCAATACAGAGCCTCATCGAACAATCCTTCTTCTTCACAAACAAGACATGCGCTCCCCATGGTGAAAAACTCAGGCGAATGAACTCCTTGTCAAGAATTTCCTGGATCTGCTTCTTCAGTTCTGCCATCTCTGTCGGTGCTAATCGGTACGGTGCTTTTGAGATCGGTACCGTACCTGGCATAAGCTCAATAGAAAACTCCACCTCTCGCTCGGGTGGCATACCAGAGATGCCTCAGGAAAAACGTCTAGAAAGTCCCTAACAATGGGTACATCAGAGGCTGACTCACTAGGTGCCTCGGGAACGGATACAAAAGTAGCTAAGAACGCCCGACACCCTCTACGCATGAGCTTCCTAGCCTGGACACAAAGTATAATGCGCGGTAAAGGAAAGTACCTGTCTGGTTCAAATAAGAACTGCTCCATCCCAGGCGGTCGGACTAGAACAGATCTTCGCTGAAAGTCGATCAAAATTCTGTTCCTTAATAGCCAATCCATACCAAAAATGATGTTAAACTCGGGCATCGGCAGTATGATCAGATCCGCATAAACAAGATTGCCATGAAGCTCGAGGTCTATGTCTCGGATCACATTAGTAGCTGTCATCTCCTCTCCAGACGGCAATACAACTGAATACGCCATATCTGGCCCAATGGTCTTGATCTGGAGGAAATTAGCAAAGATCTCCGAATTAAACGAGTGAGTAGCCCTTGAATCTATCAAGGCTTTCGTAGCTGAGCCAGCTATAAAAATTCTCCCTGTCATGAGCATGGTCTCCGGGTTAGTCTCCGCTGCATGGAGAGCAAAAACTCTGCCTTGGGTAGGCAGACTCCCCTGAGGGCACTCCATCAGTAAGTGGTCCGGACTACCACACTTGTAGCACTTCCCGGAACCATATCTATAAACTCCAGCATGGCGGCATGAGCACTTGGCACAGATTGGATACTCCTGGACCGTCGGGACTACACGTCCCTGCTGTTGCAGCTGCTGTCCTCTGTTCCTGGGTTGACCGTGGAAAGGCCTCTTATTCTGATGTTGATGCTCAGGAGGGCGGTGCGGCATCTGGACTGGTCGCTTGCCCTGGCGGTCTCTCTCTATATCATGCTGATCTTGCTCTACAGCTAGACCTCTGGAGACGGAAACATCATAGGTTGTATGGCCAGCCAGCCCTAAGCAATCATGGGATCTGACGTCCCTGAGAACTCCTTCGGTCTCATCTTCATGAACCGCTCATAGGTAGCCTTAGGCCCCGTCAGCATGGTTGCCACAGAATTATTCCCCGCAAACTGTGCGAAAAATCTAGTCATCCCAACTAGCATCTGGGCATTCATGTCCGGTGGAGGGGGTGGTGGTAAATCTCTCTCCTGCCTACGATCCTCACCGTCCTCCTGGCGAGGCTCATCATTTCTCGCGCGCTCAAGAATGCGTCTAGGAGGCATACTGTTCCATATATACAACCCATATGTAACCAACATGCATAATTCCATTATTTCTTTAAATTTAAATAAATATTGCATAATCATAATCTTGACAAAAAATATTTCATGTAAACATGCTGATAAAATATTTTATGCTTTAAACGAAATGCGTAAACGTAAAACTTACATACCGAAGACGTGACTTCGCGAGCTTCTCGAGGTCAGTAGTAGTACAACCCTTTACAAGAACATAGGCTCTGATACCAGCTGTCAAGGCTCGTATTTCGTATTTGAAAATTTGCGAAATTATTTGAATTTTTTTTCTTTAAAAGTAAATAATTTGCCTAATTCGTAAAATAAACTGATAAAAAGATTTAATGTTCAAAATAGCAGTGGAAGTAAATATTTGTTTTAAAACCACAACTTAAAATAATTCATCGTGATAAAAATGAGTTTGCATAATAATGATAAATAAACTGAAGCCTGAGGTCCTCGGGTTCCTACTACTGCCGACCCAAGCTAGCTCACTGGTCCCCGCCCTCGGTCTCGACCTCATCAGTACCTACAACAATCAAGTCTAGTGAGTCTAAAGACTCAGCATGCGTATATCGTGAATAACAAGTACATATATCATAAATTCGCATGCAACGTAAAAATATCATATCGTAAAGTGTGACGTAAAAATCGTGTCATGAGTAATTATAAATACGTGGATAACTGAAAATCATACGTAAAATGTTTGCTCGATAGAGCCCTGTCATAACATAGCATATCATAATTCTTTTGTAGAGATAATGTTCTACGCAAGTGGCCCATAACGTAACATGAATCGTCTGATCATACTAAACAACAATATACTGGGCGATATAGATCATCACAGCCCTTGGACTGGATATCCGTACCCATACATGAACATGAACCGGTCGTAAGCCACCGGATGAAGCAATAATCCCATAAGTTGAATACCATAAGCGTGAGGTGGCCACAAGACATATCGCATATATCTCAAAAATAAACATTTTATATTTTTATGCACGTAATATAATTAAAATCCTGTTCTATTTTACCGCTTGAGTTGGATCTTTCCAGGCTCGCTGCGATCTAATTCTAACATGAGAAACATGAAAATAAACTTAACTTGACCAACCCTTCAAAAATCGAATCAAAAACGAGACAACTACGCCCAACAAACTTAGTATTCAACCATGGCTTCTTACCAACCCGAACCAACATCAAACCATCGTTTATCCATGATTAAAATACACCTAAAATACTGAAAAACATAACCATGGGGCTGCAATACACTAAAATAGTGAATGGAGGCCAAAAATCGTGAAACGCTCTTTCGAGAATCATTTTGGCACATTGCACCATAAATTCTCGTACGACCTCTGAACTTAACCAAATCATGAACGGCCAAAAACATGACCTTCCTAACTCAATAAGGTACTGTCTAGTCCAAGGCCATAGAATAAAAGCCAATCAAGAACTCGTACGTGACCTCTGAACAGCAGCAAAGCTGCTATAAAATTCCAGCCGCAGCAGCTGTGCTTGCTTGCCTTCGTTTAAGAGGCTGCTGGTCATTGGGGGTTGATCCACTGACCAGAGTCCCTTACCAACATCCTAAGGTGTGGCTTGAACCATGGCTAAAGGCCCTAGGCCAAACACAATCCAAGCAAACACCCAAGGCAACCAAAACTTGAAACCGAGGGCACCAAAAATCTGTAATGTGCGATTGTTTGGATCGCTTGCAGTCATGTGTCGTTCCAGTGGTCATATGATCAACCATGGCTCGATCTAGACATGATGAAGTGTTGTATGAACCAAGGTTAAGGGCTAAAATCCAACCAAGATCCATCCAAAACCCCAAGAGCCAAAAACTAACTCACAGAAATCAAAAATGAAACCCGAAGGGGCACTTGTCTTGTTTGTTTTAAAAACCGATGGGACCATGAATCAAGCCATGAAAGGTCCTCTTGGTCACGTCCTAGACATGCTAAGGAGGGGTTATAACCATGGCTACAACCCCTAGGGCAGGCAAGATCCGAACCCTCACCTTAGACAATAAACCATGCAAATCGAGACACGAAATTGCACCAAGGAGAGTTGCTGTGAAATACGCGTTGCTAGGGGGGAAGGGACTTAAACCAATGGACTAACACCTTCCTAACACACTCTATATCGTGTCTAGATTCAGCCTTAAATGCCTAGAACCGAGCCAGCCCCTGAAAGCACAAACACAAAGCAAAAACCGTTAAGCATGAAGGTGGCCGAGAAAAATCTGTGCACAATTCTTTTGAAAGTTTCTGTCATTATTTCGGTTTTTCTACATGAATTATGAACATAACATGGTTTAAAAATATGTATATGACTTGATTGAAGAGAAAAGAAGGACATATACATGCCTGGAATTTGTTTACAAAAGAAACGAACAATTACGACGAACGCGGCGCGGCGGAGACGGAGTTCTTTTTCTTGTTCTATTTTGTCTCTTATTTTTCCTTGATGGCTCACGATTTTTGTACTGAATAAGCTCTGAAAATTCGAGAATGAGGAGAGGGAAATGGCTAGGAGGTGAATGAGGAATTTGCAAAATAGATGGGAGATTTGAAAGGCAAGTACAACCTTTCTATCCTAGAGTTTGAGAGATAAGGAAGTTGCTATTATATCAAGGGATTTGAGGATATTTGATGGTGAATGGCCGATTTCTTATATCAAATATGGGTAGGGATATTGCTTAATTAATAATTATTGAGGATTCAAAATGAGGGAATTAAATATGCCATGAAAGGATTAAGGAAAGATATCAAAGAAAATGAGTTGTCAAACTTTTTAAATCCTACAAAGGTGATGGCCGAAAATCTTGATGAACAAATGGGGTGAGAATATTGCTGATTTAATAATTTTTTTTTTTGTGATTAAAAGAAGGGATTATCATACCAAAAAAAGAATAAGGAAATGAATCAAAATGGTGAGTTGTCAAATAAGTTTAAATCCTTAATGTGTGGTGGCCGAATTCTAGAAATTAAATGGAGGTAGGATATTGCTAAATCTTGTATTTTAAATCTTTAAAGTCTTATCTACCCAATAAATATTTTAGTGAATTAAATAATTAATTTAGGCTAGTAATTATTTTGCATGCATGGCTAATAAATTTCTAACATGTTAAATTAAAATTTCTTAAATAAAATAGGTCTAGATTAACTTCTCTCAATTGGTCACACATTTTAATTTAGGCTTTTAATTAATTATTGGACATAAAAGAATTTATTTACTACTTATCTCTAATTAATTAAATAAATTCTTAAACCTTCTTTTACATTAAAATAACTTATTATTTATCTTAAATTAAGTCTAGGAATATTTTCTTATTATTAAAATTTTATCTCAGTACTCCAACTCCAGTCCGGCCTCGCTTATTTAACCGAAAAGATCATAACTAAACTACTGCGTAAATGTAACGCCCCGAAAATTTTAAGGTCGACACGAACCACATGCATTTGAGTTATTAAATAATTTTGTATTTTAATTAAATGTTTTATGTTGTGCCTAATTGCATGTTTAAAATTATATTTTCTACATGGTTGAATTAAAATGTATTTTTAAGGAATATTCAAGTTGCGATCGAGGAATGGAGACCGATGGCTGAAAAATAGAAAATGTTTTTATTAAATACTAATTAAAAATTAATGGGCTTAATTTAGAGGCTTAATATGCCTAAAAGCCTTGAGGTTGATTAATTGATATATAAAGTGCTATTTTAATTAAAACCCTACACTTTTGCAATCAAATAATCGGCCACCCACTTTCAAATTCTGAATATACTCTCTCAATTCACACCATACAACACACACGTACATCATATTTATTGAAGAAATTTTCGAGAAATTGCCAAGGAAGATTCAAGCCAAGGTTTTTTGATCCGTTCTTCGACGTCTTCAACGAATAATCGTGCGTTAATTACTCAAAGGCATGCCTATTCCTTTCTTCAAACCATCAACACATCATATTATCTGTTTATGCTTGAAAAGTTTACAAAAACATGACACACTTTCTGAATTTTCGGTTGATGCATGTATCATGAACTTTTCGAGTATGAATTTCAATCCAAATTGTGTTGTTTTGTGCATAAAGGGGCTGCCATGTCTAAGATATGTTAAGGTATAGTTTTATATGAGTTTTAGACACCTAAAACACCACCCAAATCATCACATACGAATCTGCATGCAATTTCTGTCAAGTTACTGTCTTGGAACCAAAAAGGGTTCGGTCCTCGGGTTGCAGGGGCTAGGGCTCGGTTGGTTGGTTCCAGGGGTTGTCTAAGGTCACTAGGGAGTCTAGGGAAGAGTCCTAGCAAAGCTAGGACTCGAACAAAGGGGCTGGGAGGAGTCCTTGACAGCAAGGACTCTTACCCGAGAAAGCCGATAGGGGTGCGCAGGGGTCTTGCTTCATGCGGGCTTTGGGGCACGGTCCAAGGGGCCAGGGCTGGGTTGAGTCGAGTCCGTAGGGTCCTTATAAGATGCACATCACTTTGGTTCAGGGGTTGGGGGCGTTGGTAGAGTCCTAGGAGCTTGAACAAGAGTCCTTGTCCAACAAGGAACTCTCGGCCAAATTAGAGGCAACTTGGGAGGGTTCGGTTTTGTGGTTGGGCTTGGGTTCTTAGTGGTTTAATTGTCCAGTAGGCTAATTTAGGATGATTGTCAAGTTTTGGTTCAACATGGTTCGGGGGTAACTCGTGAAAATCGAAAGTTGGCTCGGCGTCGAAATTCATGTGTCAATTAGGGTTTTTAAAATAAGAAAAATTGGAAAAGGGCTCACGGGGATCGAGTCTTGGTCCATAAGGGGTAAAATAATATAAAAAGACTAAATTTAGAATTTAGGAATTTTATATTGAAGTTTGGGATTTTTCGGAATTAAAACGCCTTCGAAACGTCTAATTACGAATTAATTAAAAAGTCTAGTTTTTAAGCTAAATAAAATTATGGGAATTTTAATTTAAGTTTAAATAATTGTTTGGGACATGTTAGAGTCAAAGAAATCAAAAAAAAGTCAAAAATGTAAAATGACGACACGTCCAGGGGTAAAACGGTTTTTTTACACCGGAAAATTAGTAAATGTCATGGCAGTGTCCTAAATGCTATTGTACATGATAAAATGATTATTTTCAATGATTATGAATGGTTATGGATTTTTATACGTTAAATCATGATTTTTAAATGTTCATTTATTTTTATGGTTAAATTAATTGGACATCTAAAATATATGTTGCATGCTTGGTTTCAAAAATAAAAACGATACGTATATGAATGATTTTTATTAAGTGATGATGACATGTAGAAGGATGTGAAGGGATTGTGACTAACACGATGATATGTTGGAGATATCGTGAGGGTTACGGTCCCAGTGGGAGCCCGACGATCGCATTTCCTTGGATACGGATATGTATATGTATATGATGATATGTATATGCTTACGATGATACGAAAATGTATATGATCTTACACGTTTATTAAAAATGTTTATGTTAAAGTTTATGCTTTATGATGAAAATGATATTTTAAGTACAAGTAATTTTCACTGTTGTATGTGACTCACTATCAAGGATATGCGTGTAGAGTCTTTGGACTCACTAGGTGTGTTGATGCAGGTGATATTAATGAATATGATGTTGGAGGCCTTGAGGGGTGATCTTGCTGGACTGTCGGTGCACATAACCCGAGGACCAGCGCTTCTATTTCCGCATTTAAGTTTTTATTTTAAGTTAAAAATGTTTACGCTATTTTACTTATGCTTTTGAGCGATTTTTGAGAAGTTTAGTTTGGGCTACACTTTTCATCATTTATTGCTTTTTAGGTTGGTAAAACGTTTGACGATTTTATGCTTTAAAATATTTTCCTTTGGATTTTTCAAGTACTAGTTGGATGTTTTATTTTAAAAATGGAGCAAAGGTATTTTTGGTATATGTATATGGAAAGGTCGAAAATTTGAGGGTTTTAAAAAAAAACAATTTCTAGTACTTTTTAAGAAAACGAATAAGCAGACGTTTCAGTAAAATAACTCAACAAATTTAAAGAAAAGAATTTAAATCCTCATGCATAAAAATAATTTTAATTTAAATAATATTAATTATGCATAGCTTATACGTAGTATGATTTAACGGGTTCTGTGAAGGCCCGTATTTCGTATTCATAATTTTGCGGAATGATTAAAATTTTTCTAAATAAATAAATAACTTGCCCATTTATAAAATAAACATGTAAATAATTTTAACTTTAAAATAACAGCGGAAGTCAACATTGTAATTCAAACAACAATTTAAAAATAATCCAGCATGTTAAAATCGAGTTTGAATGATAAAAGGTGCATAAACTAAATCTTGGGTCCTCGGGTTTACTACTGCTGTCCCAAGATCGCTCACTGGTCCCCGCCCGCGGTCTCAACCTCATCAATACCTACAACAATCAAGTCTAGTGAGTCTAAAGACTCAACATGTATATATCGTGAATAACAAGTAATATATATCATAAAATCGCATGCAACGTAAAAATAAAGTATCGTAAAGCGCAATAGTGAATATAGTATCAAGAATAATTATAACTACGTGCATATCTGAAAATCATACGTAAAAGCTTTGCTCAATAGAGCTCTGTCATATCATATCATAATTTTCTGGTAGAGATAATGTTTCTAAGCTAGTGGCTCATAACATAAAGTGAGCGCCTGATCAGACTAAACCACAGTATACTGGGCGGTAGAGATCAATCACAGCCCTTGGACTCGATGTCCGTACCCATAAATAATCGTAAACCGGTCGTAAGTCACTAGGTGGAGAGGTCCTCGGTTGCGCCTACCGACTTCCAAACCCATAAACGTAAGGTGGCCACAAGACATATAGCATATATCTCAAAATAAACATTTTATATTTTTATGCTCGTAATATAATTATAACCTTATTTTATCGGATGAGTTGGATCGCTCCCAGGCTTGCTGCGACTTAACTCTAATATGTGACACGTGCAAATAATATTAACTTGACTTAAACTTGACAATAGAACCAAAAATGAGACTATTAGGACCAACCACTTGATTTTAATCATGGTATCGAACCAACCCGAACCAACATTAAACCGACATTTAACCATGATTAAAATACCACAAACATACTGAAAAATATGCATAATAACTGTAAAACACGAAAATAGTTGAAGGGAATCCAAAAACATAAAACACTCATTCGAGAGTCATTTTGGCACCTATCACCATAAATTCTCGTACGACCTCTAAACTCAACCAAATCACAAACGGCCAAAAACATGACTTTTATAACTCATTGAGGTACTGTCCAGTCCAAGGCCATGGGCTAAAAGCCAACCAAGAACTCAAACAAGCACCAAAACCGAAGATGAAAGTTACTGTCAAAAAAATCCAGCAGTGGCAACTTGTGTGTTTGTGGTGTAAACTCTGAAATTTATTTACCAATGGCTTGAACCACCACCCAAGGACTCTTACCAACATTCTAAGGCATGGATTGGACCATGGATAAGGGCTAAAAGCCAACCACAACCCAAGCAACCGCCTAGAACAACCACAGCATACCAACCGAAAGCATCACTTGCTGTGTAGTGAGTTGTATTTAACCATTTTACTATCTTGTCTCGTTCCAAGGGCCATTTGATTGACCATAGCTCAATCTAAACATGTTGGAGTGTTGTATGAACCATGGTAATGGGCTATAAGCCAATCATATCCAAACAACACACCCAAAAACCGAAACCATACTCATACAAAATAAGAATTTTTAAAAACCGATTGGGTTCTTGTCATGTTTATGTAAAAATCTGAAGGATCCTTGAACCAAGCCTGGAAAAACTGATTTAGTCACATCCTAGACATGATAAGGAAGGGTTCTAACCATGGCTACAGTCTCTAGGACAGCCAAGATTCGAACACACTCCTTAACCAACCAAGAACAAGAACCGTGGCTCAAATCTGTATCTTTGGAACTAAGTTGCTGTCATTTCTGTATTTGTGAGGTTATGGGTGTAAAACAATGGACTAATAACACCCTAACACACTCTATATCATGCCTAGAAGCAGCCATGAAAGCCTGGAATCGAGCAACTCCCTGTAATCAACAAAGACAACACAACCGTGAAGTGCATATCCTAGGGCCGAGAAGCTGTACAGATTTCTTTCATGAGTTTTGCTGTCAAATTGCGTTTTGTCAATTGATTTATGAACATATACTGATTTAAAATAGCTAATATAACTTGATTGCAGATCAAAGGAATAATATATACATGCCTGGAATTTGTTTTGACACAAAAACAAATCAATACGACGCGACGGAACCGAGTTGGATCTCTTCCTTTGTTTGCTGCTGGTTACACAACCTAAGCTGCTGTTCTTTCTGATGTTTTTCGAGCATATGAGTGTAGATGATGTTAGGGATGAAGGTGAATGATATAGGAGGTGTTAAAGGTGTCTTGAAGTGCATTTAGTGGAGAGTTACAAGTGCAAGAATTGAATGGGTTTGAATTGATTCTCCTCCCCCTTGCTGCCGTTGCTTTTCCTCATTTCCTACTGCATTTACACGGTTTTCTTGTTTAATAGGTTGAGTAAGAATGGGGTATGTTATTGCATTTAAATTTTACTACACATTAGAGAATTAAAAATGAGAAATGAATACCCCATGAATTGTAATTAGGAATGGTTTGAATGGTTTACTACACCTTTGAATTGTCTTGACTGAAAGTTACAACTCATTTGTATGGTATATTAGTATTTAAACTTTGCATTTTAAATTCTTAATGTTTTTAAATACCCATTATACATTTTAGTGAATTATCACCTTAATTTAAAATGAACTCTTGTATGGCATTGCATGTTTGAAATTTAAGTAATTAAATGTTATGTTAAATTTCTTGAATATATTGCACCTAAATTAATTCATCCTCCATTGTTTACACATTTTACTTTAAGCTTTAATTAAATATTAACTTAAAGAACTTATTTACCAACTTAGCTCTGATTAATTAAATAAATTCTAAAACATTCTATTTCTTTAAATTAAATTATTCCTTGAGTATAATTAAATTTAGGAATATTTTCTTATTATTAATCTTATCTCTAATCTCCAAACTCCGGTCCGACCTCACGTATTTATCCTGAAAAGATAAAACTAAACATCTACTTTTAAAATAAATAATCATGACTTAAATTTTATTAAAATAAACCAAACACTTCATATATATATAAAATATTCATTTTTAATTTAAATAGTAGCAATTATGCATGGCTTATACGTAATCTGGTTTTAGGGTTCTACAACTCTACCCTCCTTAAAGGAATTTCGTCCCCGAAATTAGATCTTACCGAATAACTCGGGATATCGACTCTTCATCTCTGGTTCAGATTCCTACGTAGCTTCCTCCTCCGAATGATTTAGCCACTTGACTTTCACTAGCTTGACTAGTTTGTTCCGAAGCCTTTTCTCTTGTCTGTCTAGGATTTGCACTGGTCTTTCTTCATAAGACAAGTTCTGATTGAGCTGCAACGGTTCAAAGTTCAAGACATGCGATGGATTCGCCATATACCTCCTGAGCATGGAAACGTGGAACACGTTGTGTACTCCGGACAAATTCGGCGGAAGAGCAACACGGTAAGCTAATGTCCCAACTCTGTCGAGGATCTCAAATGGTCCAATGAATCTGGGACTGAGCTTTCCTTTCTTTCCGAACCACATGACGCCTTTCATCGGTGCTATTTCACGAAAACATGGTCACCAACAGCAAACTCTAGATCTCTTCTCCTCTGATCCGCATAACTCTTCTGTCTACTCTGAGCAGTCCTCATCCTATCACGGATCTTGACTACTATATCAGCAGTCTGCTGCACAATCTCTGTACCCAATTCTGATCTCTCCCCTACTTCATCCCAATGAATAGGCGATCTACACTTACGACCGTACAGTGCTTCATATGGAGCCATACCTATAGACGACTGAAAACTGTTGTTATAGGTAAACTCCACCAACGGTAGCTTTGATTCCCAGCTCCCGGAGAAATCAAGGACACATGCACGAAGAAGATCCTCCAAAATCTGAATGACTCTCTCGGACTGACCATCTGTATGTGGGTGAAAATCTGTGCTAAACAACAACTTCGTACCCATCGCTGAATGTAGACTCTTCCAAAATGATGAAGTGAACTTAGGATCTCGGTCAGATACTATCGAAACGGGAATACCATGAAGTCTGACGATCTCCCGGATATATAACTCTGCATACTGGATCATAGAGAAAGTCGTCTTAATAGGCCAGAAATGGGCTGATTTCGTAAGACGATCAACAATCACCCATATAGCATTCGACCCTTTGACTGACTTCGGCAGACCGGCAACGAAGTCCATGGTAACGTTCTCCCACTTCCACTCGGGAATAAGAAGAGGCTTGAGCATACCTGCTGGTCTCTGATGTTCCGCTTTCACTAGCTGACACGTCAGACACTCGGACACAAAACATCTTATATCCTTCTTCATTCCGGGCCACCAATATAATAACTGCATATCTTTGTACATCTTTGTATTCCCTGTATGAATAGAGTACAGCGACATATGGGCCTCAGCTAAAATATCTGCTCGCATAGAATCTCTGCTAGGAACCCACATTCTGTCTCGATATCTCACAATACCGTCCCTGTGTACAAAATACTGCCCTTGGCCTCATCTCTCTGCCTCCACTTTGCGAACTGCTCGTCTGCTAACTGTCCACTGCGAATACGGTCTAGAAGAGAAGACTGAATCGTCAAAGTAGATAGACGAGGAACTCTACCTTGAGGATATGTCTCTAGATCAAACCTCTGTATCTCGAACTGAAGAGATCTCGAAACCACCAAATGAGCCATCACTGCGACTTTCCTGCTCAAAGCATCTGCAACTACATTAGCTTTGCCAGGATGATAGATAATGTCACAGTCATAATCCTTCACTAGCTCCAACCAACGCCTCTGCCGCATATTCAACTCTTTCTGTGTAAAGAAGTATTTGAGACTTTTATGGTCGGTGAAGATCTGGCACTTCTCCCCGTAAAAATAATGCCTCCAAATCTTCAATGCAAATACTACGGCTGCCAACTCTAGATCATGGGTAGGATAATTCTTCTCATGAATCTTCAACTGAAAAGAAGCATATGCTATCACCTTCCCATGCTGCATCAATACCGCCTAACCCGAGTTTCGAAGCATCGGTATACAAAACGAAATCTCCGGGTCCTGAAGGCATGTCCAATAATGGTTCTGAAATCAGAGCTTGCTTCAATGTATCGAAGCTCTTCTGACATTCCTTGCTCCACACATACTTAACATTCTTCTTCGTCAATGCTGTGAGTGGAACTTCTATGGAGGAGAATCCCCGAATAAACTTCCGATAGTATCCTGCTAGTCCAAGGAAACTACGGATCTCTGATGCATTTTGCGGTACAACCCAATCTCTGATTGCTGCAAATTTTGCTGGGTCTACCTCAATACCACTGCTGGAAATGACGTGGCCTAAGAACGCCACTTTCTATAACCAGAACCCGCACTTGCTGAACTTCGCGAATAACTTGTGCTTTTGTAGGGTCTGTAATACTGTGGTCAGATGTCTACTGTGATCCCCTTCATTCTTTGAGTAGACGAGAATATCGTCTATGAAACTATCACGAACTGATCAAGATACGGCTGGAATACGCGATTCATGAGATCCATGAAGATCGCTGGCGCATTCGTCAAACCGAACGGCATCACAAGGAACTCAAAGTGACCATAACGAGTCCTAAAAGCAGTCTTGAGAACATCGACGTCTTTCACCCGCAACTGATGATACCTAGAACGCAGATCTATCTTGGAAAAAACTGAAGCTCCGTGCAACTGATCAAACAAGTCTTCAATCCTCGGAAGTGGGTATTTGTTCTTCACTGTAACTATGTTCAACTCCCGATAATCAATGCAGAGCCTCATCGAACCATCCTTCTACTTCAAAAATAAGACCGGTGCGCCCCATGGCAAAAAGCTCGGGCGAATGAACTCCTTGTCAAGAAGTTCCTGAATCTGTTTCTTGAGTTCTGCTATCTCTGTCGGTGCCAATCAGTACGGAGCTTTGGAGATCGGTGTGGTACCTGGCATAAGCTCAATAGAAAATTTCACTTCTCGCACAGGTGGTAGACCAGAAACATCATCAGGAAAAACGTCTAGAAAGTCCTTCACAATAGGAACATCGGATGCTGACTGTTTGGGCGTCTCGGGAACAGATACAAGAGAAGCTAAAAATGCTCGACACCCTCTATGAATGAGCTTCCTAGCCTGGACACAAGATATCATACGCGGTAAATTAAAATACCTATCTGGTTCGAATAAGAATAACTCCATCCCGGGCGGTCGGACTAGAACAGATCTCCGCTGGAAATCAATCAAAACTATGTTCCTCAATAGCCAGTCCATCCCAGAATGATATCAAATTCTGGCATCGGCAGGACGATAAGATCCGCATACACAAGATTACCATGAAGTTCAAGGTCTATATCTTGGATCACATTAGTAGCTGTCAGCTCCTCTCCAGAAGGCAATGCTACTGAATACTCTATGTCTAGCCCAATTGTCTTGACCTTGAGAGAATTTGCAAATGTTTCTGAAATGAACGAATGAGTAGCCCCTGAATCTATCAAGGCTTTCGTAGCTGAACCGGCTATAAAGATTCTCCCTGAAAGATTGGAATATCATACTAAACCCAATAGTATACAAGAATTATGCTTATAGTCATGCAAAGGTCAAAGTTCTTCTAACCTAAATTCCCGTAAGTAACACTGATTAGAACATGCAATCCTATCATAAATTCTAAGTTCAAAATCTTAACCCAAAACATTAAACTTCAAATACAACTTAAAGATTTAGGATACATGTCATGAGCATCGTCTCTGCGTTAGTCTCCGCAGCATGGAGAGCAAAAACTCTGCCTTGGGCAGGCAGATTCTTCTGAGGGCAATTCTTCATTATATGGTCAGTACTACCACATTTGTAACACTATCCCGAACCATACATACAAGTCCCAGCATGACGACGTGAACACTTGGCACAGACTGGGTACTCCACTGTCCTCGGAACTGCCCGTCCCTATTACTGCTGCTGCTGCCCTCTGTTCCTGAGTGGACCGTGGAAGGGTCTCTTATTCTGATGCTGCTGTTGGGGAGGGCGGTGTGGTGCCTGAAATGGTCGTTTACCCTGGCGATCGCGCTCAATATCATTCTAGTCTTGCTCTTCCGCTAGAGCTCTGGAAACAGCAACATCATTGGTAGTAGGGCCAGCCACCCTAACATCACGGCGCAAGATCGGCCGCAGACCATCAATAAAATGCCTCAGTTTGGCACCAGCGTCATTTGCAATCAGGGGTACAAAGTGACAACCCCTCTCAAACTTACGGATAAACTTTGTAACCGTAATGTCTCCCTGCCTCAGGATCATAAACTCCCTGGTCAACCTGGAGCGCACCTCTTCACTAAAATATATAGAGTAGAATACCTCGGTGAAGCGCGTCCAGCTCAAAGTAGCCAAATCCAAAGCTATAGATGCTCCTTCCCACCACAGGCGAACGTCTCCTCCAAACAGATAAGTCGCACAACGAACTCTATCTCCATCTTCAAGCCCCATGAGCTCGAAAATAATCTCAAGGGATTTAATCCATCCCTCTGCAACCAAAGGATCTGACGTCCCTGAGAACTCCTTCGGCCTCATCTTCATGAACCGCTCACAGACAGCCTCAGGCCCAGTCTGTATGGCTACCACAGCATTGTTCCCTGTGAACTGTGCGAAGAACTGAGTCATTCCAGCTAACATCTGGGCATTCAAGTCTGGTGGAGGGGGTGGTGGTAAATCTCTCTCCTCGTTCTCATGATGATGCTCATCACCTCCCGTGCGATCAATAATGCGTCTAGGAGGCATGCTGTTCCATTATAATCCATACGTAACCAACATGCATAATTCCACTATTTTATTAAAATTTAAATAAATATTGCAAAATCATAATCTGGACATAAAATATTTCATGCAATCATGACGTAAACGTAAAACTTACAGACCGAAGACGTGACTTCATGAGCTTCTTGAGAGCAGTAGTAGTACAACCCTTTACAAGATCATAGGCTCTGATACCAACTATAAAGACCCGTATTTCGTATTCATAATTTTGCGGAATGATTAAAATTTTTCTAAAAAAAAAAATAACTTGCCCCATTTATAAAATAAACATGTAAATAATTTTAACTTTAAAATAACAGCGGAAGTCAACATTGTAATTGAAACAACAATTTAAAAATAATCCAACATGTTAAAATCGAGTTTGAATGATAAAAAGTGCATAAACTAAATCATGGGTCCTCGGGTTTACTACTGCTGTCCCAAGATCGCTCACTGGTCTCCGCCCGCGGTCTCGACCACATCAATACCTACAACAATCAAGTCAAGTAAGTCTAAAGACTCAACATGTATATATCGTGAATAACAAGTAATATATATCATAAAATCGCATGCAACGTAAAAATAAAGTATCGTAAAGCGCAATAGTGAATATCGTATCAAGAATAATTATAACTACGTGCATATCTGAAAATCATACGTAAAAACTTTGCTCAATAGAGCTCTGTCATATCATATCATAATTGACTCTTTCAACTGATATATCTTCTCTTCCCACAATCTCCCGGATGATGTGGAACTTCCTCAGTATATGTTTGGATCTTTGATGAGACCTTGGTTCCTTTGCTTGCGCAACGGCACCAGTGTTGTCGCAGTACACCGGGACTGGATCAACTCCATTAGGAATGACGCCCAACTCTTGGACAAAATTCCTCATCCAAACTGTCTCTTTGGCTGCTGCTGATGCAGCAACGTATTCAGCTTCAGTGGTGGAATCCGCAACGTGTCTTGCTTGGAACTCTTCCAAGAGACAGCCGCACCATTAAGCATGAATACAAAACCAGAGGTCGATTTCGAATCATCTACGTCACATTGGAAGCTAGAATCAGTGTAGCCTTCCAATTTCAATTCTCCACCCCCATAGACCATGAACAAGTTCTTAGTTCTTCTCAAGTACTTAAGAATATCTTTCACGGCCTTCCAATGCATTGGACCAGGGTTCGCCTGATATCTGCTTGTAACACTCAGAGCGTAAGCAACATCAGGACATGTCGATATCATACCATACATGATACTACCAATGGCTGACACATATGGAATACGTGTCATTATCTCTATCTCTTCATCAGTTTTGGGACACATGGCTTTAGATAGAGTAACACCATGACACATTGGTAAGTATCCTCTCTTGGACTCTTCCATAGAGAATATCTTCAGAATGGTATCGATATAAGTGACTTGGGTGAGTCCCAGCATCCTCTTCGATCTATCTCTATAGATCTTTATTCCCAATACATAAGATGCTTCACCCATGTCCTTCATGGAGAATTTACTTGCTAACCATACTTTAGTTGATTGCAGTAATCCTACATCATTCCCAATGAGTAGTATGTCATCAACATAAAGTATTAGGAATGTCACTGCACTCCCACTAACTTTCTTGTACACGCATGGTTCCTCACGATTCTTAGCAAAACCAAACTCTTTGATAGTGCTATCAAATCTGAGGTTCCATCTCCTTGACGCCTGCTTGAGACCATATATTGATCTCTGAAGTTTGCATACCTTATGCTTACTTCCTACTGATGTGTATCCCTCAGGTTGAGACATATAAATTTCTTCTTTCATGTCTCCATTGAGAAATACAGTCTTTACATCCATTTGCCATATCTCATAGTCATACCATGCTTTTTTGGCTAGTAGTATTCTAATGGACTTAAACATAACCACTGGTGAAAAAGTTTCCTCATAGTCAACTCCTTGCCTTTGAGTATATCCTTTTTGCAACCAGTCTTGCTTTGAAGGTCACTACCTTCCCATCCGGCCCAAGCTTTCTTTTGTAGATCCATTTGCATCCTATGGGAACGGTTCCCTCAAGTGGATCCACTAATGTCCAGACTTGGTTTGAATACATAGAGTCCATTTCTGACTGCATGGCTTCAAGCCATTTGGTTGAATCAGTATCAGATATTGCTTCTTTGAAATTCATTGGATCACATCCAACACAAGGCTCATCATAGCCTTGATCATGAAGAAGTGTATATCTTGCAGGTGGTCTAATAACCCTATCAGACCTTCTCGGAGCTTGTACTTCAACTACTGGTTGTTGGGGATTAGATTCAACTACTATAGTTGAGGGAGTATCTTGAATTTCTTCAAGTTCTATCATCTTATCTTTTCTATCTAATAGGAGCTCCCTTTCCAAAAAGGTGGCATTTCTTGAAACCATCACTTTTGCTTCATTGGGATGATAGACTTAATATCCAACATAATTCTTTGGATATCCTACAAAGTAGCACAAAGTGGATCTACTTTCCAATTTGTCTCCCACTGTCTGCTTCACGTAAGCAGGACATCCCCATATTCTCAAGTAAGAATATTTGAGAGGTTTTCCCATCCATATCTCATATGGTATTTTATCCACCGCTTTAATATGGACATTATTCAACAACATTGCCGCAGTTTCAAGCGCAAAGCCTCAAAACGATGTAGGCAATTCAGTGAATCCCATCATGGATCAAACCATGTCCAACAAGGTTCGATTTCGACGTTCAGAAACACCATTCAATTGTGGTGTTGCTGGTGGAGTCCACTGTGAGAGAATCTCATTCTCTTTTAGATAACCCAAAAATTCAGCACTCAAGTATTCTCTACATCGATCAGATCGAAGTGCCTTAATACTTCTTTCTAGCTGATTTTCTACTTCAGATCTGAATTCTTTGAACTTTTCAAACACTTCAGACTTGTGTTTCATCAAATAAACATACCCATACCTCGAATGGTCATCAGTCAAGGTAATGAAGTAGGATTGCCCAAATTTTGTGCTAACACTTAGCGGGCCACAAACGTCTGTATGGATCAAATCCAGTAGACCATGCGCACGTTCCACGTTTCCATCGAATGGAGTCTTGGTCATTTTTCCTTTTAGACAGGACTTACAAGTAAGTAGAGAATTTATGTCTGACAAGTCAAACATGTATTCTCCCACTAGCTTGTGCATCCTTCTTTGAGAAATGTGACATAGTCTAGCGTGCCATATTTGTGCGGGTTTTGGATCATCTATCTTTCTTTTGTTTGTTGTTGAAATCATGTTTACTTTGACATTCACTTATCATTTCCAGAACATTTCTGGCGCATATAATTTCTTATGTCCGGACTTCTTGCAGTGAAATAAATATGTTCTGACTTATCGGGCTTTGTAGGCCCTTTAAGTGTCCTTCAGAGTTTGCCTCTTATTGGGTTTGTTTTTCTTGTGTGGGACAGAACATTTCTTTCCCTTACTATATGGGCCATATTTCGTCTGAAGAGAGGCCCATTAGAAAAAACAACATTTTTCTCTTTTATGGTGATCTCATAAGTCATAAGCGTATTGACTAGCTCTTCAAGGCTATCATCTATCTTATTCAAATTGAAGTTCACCATAACCACGTTAAATGAGGAAGAGAAAGACAACAAATTGATGTTATTTAGTAACTCGTTAGGAATCAAATATTCCAGGCCCACCACATTTTCAATAAGCCCAGTCATACTTACACCACGCTCATGGGCCAAAGCCCCATCTTGCATACGTGTAGTCATGAGCTCCTTGAAAGTGGTGTGCATCATTGTATGAGTTTCATGCACCATGCAACTCTTACAAGTGCATTTGAATGTCAGCAGCATTCAACATTTCCTCAAACTGTCCTTACAGTTCATTTGACATAAAAGCGAGCATGTTGTACTTTAGCTTGCATACTATGGTCCTACCATCTTGCCTGCTGTGTCAGTTCAACAGGACTGACATTAGTGTGTAAGCATTTTCTCCGAATTCATAACAATGTCTCAACCAGTCTTGAAAATTAGATTCGGTTAGCTTGTTAATAACAAAAATGTATTACGTGACGAAATCGAAAATATACTGATATGGAAACAGAATAATTGTTGCTGATTATTTAAAATAATTTTAAGATATAAAATATGGATTTTATTTTATAAATCTCTCTCCCACTATTTTGACATTTCCACCACCCTCTGATGAAAAAGGGAAATCGTATTTCCTTAGTGGGCACGTAGAGTCCAACTAGCCAATTATAATCCCGAATAATATCAGCCAATTATAATTTCTGAAAGGTAGAATCCAATTGCATCCCTATGCAACCTCCGCGTGTTTTGCCTCACGTTTAATAAGGACCCAATAATATGACGTCGTTTATTTTTGCGTGTCAAACCAACCCATCAATATTGAATTGTAGTGGACGGTCGCCATGAGTTCCCCCAATAATATGAGCCGAAGTCATGGGAGTTCCACTCAATTCACATCATATGTCCGGTGGAAGTCACAGCTTTCCGGCGTCCAGGCCTCCCCAATAATATGAGCCAGACACTGTCCGCGGGTAGCGATCAACATGCAACCACGGTTGATGGAAGGCAAGGAAAAATTAAACTCTTTTAATTTTTACTTTT
>NC_133321.1:8855772-8857712 GCF_012295235.1 Primulina huaijiensis
TGCAATCCAATTCAAATCGCAACATCGTTTCTGCTGTCGTCAATATTTGCATCAATTCATGCATTCTCATATCTTCGAGTATCATGTCAATGAATACGAATAAATCTCAAGCCTTACATTTCTCCCTCTCTAAGAAATGATTTCGTCCTCGAAATCGCAGGCAATTAATCAAAGCATACATATAAGAGAAGCAATATAATCAAAACCAAAGGAAGACTCACATCATGGAAATAGATCGGGATATCTCTGTCTCATCTCGGACTCTGTCTCCCAAGTCGCTTCTTCAAAGCCATGACGACTCCACTGAACTTTCACTAATGGAATAGTCTTCGTTCTGAGCTGTTTCTCTTTCCGATCAAGAATCTGAATCGGCTGCTCAACGTAACTCAAAGTCTGATCTAACTCGGCTTCTTCAGGCTGAAGGACATGAGAACTATCTTGCATATATCTACGCAACATCGATATATGGAAGACGTCATGTATCCCTGATAGAGAAGGAGGAAGAGCAAGTCTATACGCACGATCTCCAATCTTTTCAAGAATCTCGTATGGACCGACGTATCGAGGCGACAATTTCCCACGTTTGCCAAATCTGACCACGCCTCTGAAAGGAGAAATCTTCAAGAATACTCTGTCTCCCTGCTCAAACACTGACGGTCTACGTCTGATATTCGCGAATTTTGCCTGTCTATCTTGTGCCGTCTTGATTCGCTTCTGAATTATCTTAACTTTCTCAGTCATCTCACGAATCATATCAGGCCCAAATTCTGGTACCTCTGAGATGTCATCCCAGTACAACGGAGATCTGAACTTCTTTCCGTATAAAGCTTCGAACGGTGCCATCTCGATGCTAGTCTGGTAGCTGTTGTTGTACGAGAATTCACAAAGAGCTAGTGAATCTTGCCAACTAGTACCAAAATCTAGTACTACAGCTCTCAGCATATCTTCTAAAGTCTGGATAGTCCGCTCTGACTGTCCGTCTGTCTGGGGATGGTAAGCAGTACTCAAGTGTAAAGCCGTACCTAGAGCCTGCTGGAGACTGTGCCAAAAGTGTGAAGTGAATCGTGGATCACGATCTGATATGATCGACTTCGGCACACCATGTAATCTGACAACCTCTCTGACATATATATCTGCCATCTGATCATGTCGGTATGTCATCTTGTAAGGAATGAAGCATGCTGATTTGGTCAATCTTTCTATCACAACCCAAATCGCATCACAACCCCGAGATGATCGTGGTAACTTCGTAATGAAATCCATGGAAATGTGATCTCATTTCCATTCAGGAATAGCTAAACTCTGAAGTAACCCTCCGGGCTTCTTTCTCTCGGCCTTCACCTGTTGGCAATTCAAGCACTTAGACACAAACTCTGCAATATCTGTCTTCATCTGTTTCCACCAGAATTGTGTCTTCAGTTCATTGTACATCTTCCTGCCACCAGGATGAATACTGAACCGACTAAAGTGTGCTTCTGACAGTATCTGTTGTTTCAACTCTGAAATATCTGGCACTATAAGACGGTTATTCACATACAAAGCATGATCATGTACCTGATACTCAGAAATATGTCCTGATCTGACCATATCAATCGACTTCTGAACTTTTTGATCGGTTCTTTGTGCCTCTTTGATGCGAACAATCAAATCTGGTTCACATTGAATAGTGGCAAGTCGCAACGGTCTACTATCTGTATCAAATGCTAATCCAGAAAAGCAACAATCTTCTATCATATTCGAAACACCTATCGTCGACAAGGATAAGGAACATACCTTTCGACTCAAAGCATCCGCTGCTGCATTCGATTTCCCTGGATAGTATTTGATTTCACAATCGAAATCCTTCAATAAATCGAGCCATCTACGCTGTTCATGTTCAACTCTGACTGAGAAAATAGATACTTCAGGCTTTTGTGATCAGAGTAGATCTCAAATTTCTC
>NC_133321.1:8858618-9000305 GCF_012295235.1 Primulina huaijiensis
GTAAACACATCTGCAAACTCGCGAACCACTGGCACATCTGCCAAGGCAGGACTCGATTTCAGTAAATCTACTGAATAGACCAGGAACCCTTCTGCTCCTTTCTGGAGTAATCGAGTCATAGACAATACTGAAATCAAAGGAATCCTAGCTCTAGACCCTTTGCCGTAGAACTTCCACCCTTCAGCCATCTCTGGTCTGAATCTAACAATCTTGTGGAAACAGTCTACTATCGCTCTGTACTTGGTTAGCATATCAATACCAATAATGCAATCAAAATCAGATAACCCAAGTACAATACAGTCTAAATCTATCTCATGCCCATCATACTGTAGTAAACATGATCTAACAGATGTCACTGATATCAACACTGTCCCCAAAGGAGAAGAGATAGACACTACAGTAGACAACGACTCAATAGGCAATGCATATGTCAATGCAAAACGCTCAGATAAAAATGTATGTGATGCACCTGTGTCTATCAGAACATAAGCAGGATAACCGCAAAGCGAACAATTACCTGCTATCACGTCATCAGGAGCATCCTGAGCCTGCTCTTCTGGCAGTGCAAACACTCGAGCCTGTTGTCTAGGAGGTGGGCTCACTGTCTGGCTACCTCTAGCTCTGGGCTGTGTAGATGCAGGGGCTGGCTGGAATGAATGAACGGATGACGCCTGCCTCTCTGGCTGAGCTACAGAGCCAGATGCTCCTATACTATGAGTCTGCTGTGTACCTCTCTGTGGACAGACCCTGGCGAAGTGGCCCTGCTGTCTGCAATTGTTGCAGCGACCCATCACGCCCTGGCACTGCTCGGTGGCATGTCTACCTCCACAGGAACTACAGTAAACCCCTGTATACTCTGATCTCTGGCCCGACCCTGTCTGTCTCGGCCCATTGGAGCTCGACGAACTGCTCCCTGATTTCTTAAACTGCTTCCCCTTCACTTTCAAACTGTCTTTTCTCCCGCTGCTGCTACCACCACTCTCGAATCTGGGAGGTGGTTCCTGATACTGACCCGAGGGCTGGGGTGGTCTAGGAGTCGGAGTGGTATAAGAAGTGCTTCGTTGCCTAAGCAACCCTGTTTCTGCTCCCTTCGCCCTGTTCAAGGCATCAGAAAAAGTGTTGGGTCGTCCCGTATTCACCAAGGTGAATATCTCAGGATTCAGACCATTGATAAACTGATCCGCAACGGCCTCGTCGTTCCCAGCAATGTGGGGAGCAAATCGGAGCAAGGTGGACAACTTAGCGACATATTCCTCGATGTTCAGCTGTCCCTGTCTCAGGTTGGCAAATTCTGCACCTTTGTCCTCTCGGTAGGAGACGGGAAAGAATCGCTGATAGAAATCTGTCTTGAACACCTTCCAAGTGACCTCTGTACCACGATGCTCCAAGGCCCTCTTTGTGGTAAGCCACCAATTCTTGGCAACTTCTTGCAGTTGATGCCATATCAGTTTAACTCGTCGTTTATCGGTGTAGTCAAGAGAGTCAAATAACATCTCGATGTCATCTAACCATCTTTCACACTCAACTGAATTCTCTGTGCCCTTCAGTGTAGGTGGTCGGAACGACTGAAACCGCTTTAACAAGGTCTCCATCGGTGTAGCGGTCACATCCATCGGATCATTGGAAGTACTGCCCTGTTCTGGTGCCCGACCTGCTACTGGTTGCGGTACTCGTCGATGAGGCATACCTGATTATCAAACGGATTAGTACATAATCTATACAGTCTCTCTCAGCCCTCCTCTGATCTTATACCTCTGATCCAGAATCGATTCTGATTCAGTCTTTACAATTACATTCTGTAAGCAACTCAGATAACAAGACAACATGTAATAGGGAAAGCAATAAATCATGCTAATACAACAAAAGCAAGAAGGACGACTCAATCTACCCCGTTTATTCTATTCTATCTCAGTCTAAAGGATCTATTGCTCTAATACCACCTGTTGTGGGGACCCGGCTCTAACTCAATTATCTTTGGGATTAACTGGATCTTTGCTAGAAAATGTGGGTCAAAAATTTGCTTTTAACATTTATTCAGATGTATATGAACAAGCACAAAACATCATATAAAATACTGTCATCTTATTTAGCTGCAAATAACATTCTCATGTTCAACTACAATTAACATACTAGTGTTTAGAAATTCAGTACATGTCTAGTAACAACAACTAGTGATCTTCTACGCCCGTGATCTCCACGCTATCTCGATCTCTCATCCTCTGCGTGACCCTGATCCTGCCCCACCTGTTGTTATGCACACATACAGACACAACAACAGTCAGAAACTTCGGTGAGAACAAATCCCAGTATAAAACATGTGTACATGCATGTCATGCAATTAAATACAAAATCATAACACATAAATCAGTAATTATGACACATTAGTGACTACAGATAAAACTCTTCGACTCTTATTCTTTGACTCGACTCATATCTAAGTCTAGGGATCCCGGTGTGAATAAGACGTAACAAGTCTCCCACCTACTTTCCCAATCGTGGTGGCGGTACGTCTTATTCCTAGACTTCGGTCCTGTCTGTATCGAGTGTCTACAATCGGAGGAAATCTCCTCCTATGCGTCGATATCACCGAACGTCTAGCTTGGCAAGTCTGCCAATGACTCTCCTATCTTAAATGCTTGAATATAAATCTATAAACAAAGCATCAACATATAAAAGGTAACAATCTAGTATGTGATTTTGGGAAACTCAAATCAGATCTAATTCGAGTTATGTCTTCCCGAATCAACATGAATTATACCTTCTTGTCGTAAAATCTTTGTCGTAGTTGAAGTCTCGATGTCGAATCTGTCAATATCAAATCTGAAATGACAATGTATAGATATAATCTATCAAGACACAACTCAAAGCAAGTCTTGTACAAATCATTAATCAATCTCGATACAATTCAACGGCATAACGGCGTGATTTCTCAATACCGATCAACTCAAATATCAATACTAAATAGAAATACTCATAATTCTTATCAACATCAATTCATAAGACTGAATTCTGCACCATCTCAACTCAATATATATGCTGGAAACTCATAACAATCACATATGGTATCACTTTCTCGATTCGTTTACGTTTCTACGATGTCAATAATCTCAAGAACCCATAATTACAAGCATATCAGAATTTCCCCAACATGTAAACTCCCAAACATGCTGAAATGTAAAGAAACTTACATCCTTTGATAGCTCTTAAGGAGAGGAACAAGAATCTAAACTCGGATCGAAAATCGGATGGTTGGATTCTTCACAAACAACAATCTAATAGCAAGCACTTTGGGAATTTCTTGAAGCCTCCGTTCCTTTCCTCTGCAAGTCTGAATGAAGAATGACTGATTGAAGATATATATATATATCATGCCATGTGTCAACTTGAGAAGCAAAGGTGGATTCCTCGCACAGAGCACCGCGGGTGCGCTACCTCAACACCGCGGGTGCGCTCAAGCTACGGCATTCCATCCAAAATTCTAGACTCGACGACCGCGGGTGCGCTCAGTCATGTACCGCGGGTGCGGTGACCCTACTGTAATTCTTCACGTTTCATGAGTTACAACCGCGGGTGCGGTATGTCTTGGACCGCGGGTGCGGTCTCTCTTTTAGTCAAAACTCTACTTTCTGCCCTTGCACCGCGGGTGCGGTGGAAACTGGGGCGCGGGTGCGGTCTGGCTTCTGTAATTTTTCACCATTTCAAAGGCAAGACCAGCGCAGGTGCACTCTCTCCTGGACCGCAGGTGCACTGTCTTGGCTGTTTCACCACCATCGTTTGCAATCCAATTCAAATCGCAACATCGTTTCTGCTGTCGTCAATATTTGCATCAATTCATGCATTCTCATATCTTCGAGTATCATGTCAATGAATACGAATAAATCTCAAGCCTTACACTCCCTCTGGGGCCTTTTCCCATAAATGGGCTCCCTTTGGGGCCTTTTTCCCTCACGATATTCCATTCTTACCATTACCACATAACCGTTACCACATATTCGTAATGATGGAAATACGATCGTCGGGCTCCCACTTGGACCATAACCCTCACGACGTCGCCAACATTAACGAATTAGTCACAATCACTTCACTTCCTTCAACATTTACATTCTCATTACTTTATAAAAATCATGAATAACATTACATTTTCCTTTTTGAAACCAAGCATGCAACATGTATTTTAAATGTCTTCCTTAAATCATAAAAATACCTTAGACATTTAAAAATCACAATTAAATCATGAATATTTCATAAACATTTAAAAATAATCATAATATCACAAAAATAGCATTTAGGGCTCTGCCATGACCTTTACTAATTTTTAGGTGTAAAAAGACCGTTTTACCCCTAGACGTAAAATTTTACGTTCTTGACTTTTTCTTGAATTCAATGACTCTAACATGTTCCAAATAATTATTTAAGCCTACATGAATTTTCTCATATTTTTATTTAGCTTAAAACGAGGACTTGTAAATTAATCTTTAAATGTGATGTATTAATGCGTTTAAATCCCGAATTAAACCAAACCTTAATATAAAATTCCCAAATTAAAAACTTAGACTTATAATAATTATTTAAGCTTAAACCTAATTTTTCATAATTTTATAAAGCTTAAACTAGGCGTTTCATTTAACACGTTAATTAGCGTTTCGTGCGGCGATTAAATTCCGATTAAATCCAAAACTCGTTATTTTGATCCCAAAATTTTAACATAGTATTTTTAAGATTTATTGTACCCTACCAAGTCATGAGCCACCCCCGTGGACCCTTGAATCTATTTTTCCTTCTTAAATTTTCGTTTTTGACCCTTCGACGAACACACCGAGCCATCTCCTAATTTACCTGAGCCACGCCCGAGCCACCTTGAGCCAAAACTTAGCCAACCCATCAAGGGACCCTACTGTGGAAGCCCAGCCCGTAAAACAAGGCCTAACCCTCTCAAAAGCCTTCTGGAATTTGACCCAAAAATCTGTTGTGTTGTGTGTGTGCTTCATTGTATGTCTAGGACACATAACCCAACTAGGACTCTTCCAACCAAGCCCCCACTGAGCCCACACGACCCTAACCTTCCCTGGACCATGCCTAGACCCAGCCCAGACAAAACCTTACCCTGGAACCCCAAGCCCGAAGCTCCTGGATCAGAAGCACTACCTGCGGCCCCCCCTTGCTGCTATGCGGTGATGCTGTTTTGTTAGAGCCAGCATGTGGCTAGCTGCACCAGCACCTATTCCGACAACTTCCCCTCATCCTAGGACCATGATGGACCCCTCGCCCAGCCCCAAACCGAGCCACAACCACCCCCGCACATCATCTGATCACCTGCGCACTTCCTATCAATTTCTCGGGTGGAGTCCTCCTTGGCAAGGACTCTTCCCCAGGCCTTTGGCTAGCGTCCTAGCCCTCCTAGGACTCTACCTAGGACCTAACCATGACCAGTAAGAGTCCTCCTCAAGACCTGGTCGAGCCCCTAAGCCCCATGCAGCAAAACCACACCCATGAAGACAACCCAATCCCTCAATCCTTACTGTAAATTTCCTACGGTTCCAACTTGTGTGTGCTGTGGTTGTGCAGCGTTTTTAGTGTGTTTTAAGACCCCTAAACTTGTATAAAACATTTCCCATAACTTCCTAAGACATGGCAGCCCCTTCTTAACATAATACACATGTTTTTGGAACAACAATTCACAAGTTTACCTCATATACATGCAATATTTCGAAAATATTCATAAAAACCTCATGCTTTTCATTCAAATATAATTTAAACAATAATACGATGTGATAGACGAGGAAAGGAGATTTATGGCGTGCCTTTGCGTAATTTACGCACGAAAAACCGTTGCCGACGAAGAACGGCGACGAAGAGACGATGGCTTGAATTTCCTTGCAAACCTTTGAATGTTTCTTCAAATTGTTTTGTGTGTGCCGTGTGATAAGAGTGGTTGGGAGAGAGTTTTCATAAATTAAAAGTGGGTGTCCGTGAATTTTAGATGCAAAAGTGAGGGTTTTGGTGATTAAAAACTTTAAATAGCTAATTAAATTACTAATTAGACTTAGGCCTATTAAGCCACTAAATTAAGCCCATTAGTCTTAATTAGGATTTAATAAAATATTAACAAGGTTTTTGTTTAAATAAATTTATGAATTTATTAGCCTGGTTGCCAAAAAGCTCGCATTTTTATTGAGAATCCGACACCGATAAAATTTATGTCCCGGCGTATAAAATCACCTCAAAACCCCTTATTTTCAAAAATACTAAAAAGCATCACCCATATTTTAAATAATTAAAAACAATTCACCAATAAAAATATTTTCTATTTTTCAGCCATCGGTCTCCGTTCCTCGATCGCAACTCGAATAACCTTTTTTAAAAATACATTTTTATGCAACCATGTAGAAAGTATATTTTAAACATGTCAATATGCAAAACATATTTAATTAATGCAATTAAAACATTTAATTAAAATAAAGAATTTAATAATTCAAATCCATGTGGTTTGCGTGGACCTTAAAATTTTCGGGGCGTTACATTTACACTTCATTGTGAATATTGTTGAGCCAAAAGGGATTGAGTATTTCAACAAAGAAAATTCGGTAAAATTCCAAATTTTGCTAGAAATCCAATATTTGTGATTTTTAATATTTCAGTGGTGTTAAATCGATGTGGGTTTCAATTCTGGAAATTATTTTGAAATGATTTTGGACGCAATTATCTAAGTAATTTTGGTAAGTGATTACGGGCCAAAGCTGATCTGGTCTAGTACGAGAACTTGGTTGTTCATTCTGAACAAAAGAGGGGAGAAGATGCGACTCAAACTCAACCATCTATCAGATACCTTTTATGTTTCTGTTTTCCCAGATGTAATTCTTTTCAAATAACTGTTAATGATATTTTGCAGGTGTTGTTCAAGTGTTGCCAACAACTCGAACAACACCCGTACTAACTTGTTTTCATTCAGGGGGAGAAAAATTCTCATATTAAGGGGGAGTTAATTGGAGTTTAACTGAGAAATTGAGTTTGATCTCATTTTGTTCAGAAAGGAAAAAAAGAGGAGATTGAAGGGAAATATATTCTCCTAATAATTTAATTTATTTCCCTAATTGTTTTTCCTTGTTGATTTGATTGCATATAATATTTTGCTTTTCTAGATAATGAGATAATTATGCAAATAATATCATGATATGATTTTGAATAATTAAATATGTTTTGACTTTCTAGATAATATAATATTTAATGAGATCTTGCCTTTCTAATTAATGAGACAAATATGCTAGGATTTTATTCTTGACAATAAGATATTATTGTGATTTGGTAACAATATTTAAAAAAGTTTATTTCTAATTAAACTCTTAATTTCCTTGTTGAATAGGTTTCCTTGTGGAGATAAACTTTAGGAGAGATGAAGTCTATAAATAAGAGAAACAAGGACATGGTTGTGTGTGCTTGGAGAGTTTTCGTGAGAGGAAGAGAAGAGAGAGAGAGGAAGAGAAGAGAGAGAGAAGAGTTATTTTTCGTAGAGATTTTCGTGAGGAGTTTTTCGTGAGTTGTTTTTCGTGGAAGAGTTTTTTCGTGGAGGAGAGATTTTAGTAGGAGCTCTTTCGATCTATTGCTTTTTTGTTTTTCACTCTTCGTTTGAAAGTTTTCGTTGCTGCATATTGTGTGCACTTTGCTCGTCGTGAATTTCAGAGAAAAATATACTACAAGGACGTTGCTGTTTTGAAGAGTGCAGTTGCAAGTGTTTCCTTGAATGTTGCCAACATGTTTAGACAACATCCGTAACGAAGTTGACTGAAGATCGTGTTTCGTTGATTTTACGTTTGGGCTTACGTTTTTGCTTTCTTGTTTACGTTTTATTATTGTTGGTTATTTTAGAAAGCATTTGTTTTCTCAAAGTATTGAGGAAATTGATTTTCGTGGAGATACTAGTGATAGGTTTTTGTGTAAACGATTTGGTTTTCTAGTGATTGATTTTTGCCATAAGGCACCGCACAAGTATTTATACTTGTGCATATTTAATCTTGTCCATCTAGTTATTTAAAGTGAATTTGAGTTACAAACTTTAATATTCCGCTGCATGTTCTTTTAAATGTTATAACATTTGACACAACACTTAATTCTGATAAAACACAAATTTATAAATTTGCATCTTATACTATTTGGTTATATTAGAAATACTTTTGGTATCTGTCGAACAATAACATCCCTAACAATCTCGTTAATATTTGTTGCTAAATTATTCGTGATTTAGATGTGAATATTACAACCTTGATTGTTCAAAAAGATCGAGACAACACAACTGTTTCTTTGTTTCATCGAATCGAGGACGTGACTCCATTTTTTGAGCGCGTTTGCTTTTCGTGGTTCGAAGGATCGCATTATTTGGTATCAGAGCTTTTGGTTCCCTTTGATTCAAGTAAGTTTATCCTTTTTATTTTCAGATCTGTGTTTATCCTTTGTTTGTTATCATATCTGTTTTATCCTTTCGTTCTTCGTCTTTTTTGAGTCTTTGATTCTCGAGATTTTGTGATTTTTTTTATTTTATTTTCGAGTTGCACAACCCTTCCTTGTGCAATCCCAAAAAAAAAAAAAAAAAAAAAAGAATAAAAAAGAGTACAAAAATTTCGGAGAAAAATTCCCATAAATTGGTTTGGCAATTTTGTTCTATTCTCTTGTGAGAGCCATATTCAAGTGTCTCTCACAATTAAAAAAAAAAGTACTATTATTTAGCATTTGATTTTGTTCTTATCTCCTTTGTGAGTCATATTCAAGTGACTCTCACAATAAAAAAAAATTTCAAATTTCTTGTTTTACGCAGTCCGTGTAAGTCAGTTTGCAAGTGTCGTGAAGTTTGAACTTGTGAGTTTGATGCACACAAGCTACAAAGCCTGAAAGTGTACCCTACGAGAGAACTCTCAGAAATCGAGTGAAATACTTGAGTGTGAGCGTTTCTTTCTTGGAGTGACGTGTGAGGTATTTGTAGTGAGGACAAATAAAAAAGAGAAAAAAAAAAGAAAGTCGAGTGAATTTTCATTGGAGTGGCTAGTGAGGATTCATGGTGAGGAAATTTATTCTTTTATTGTTTTATACTAACCTTTTCTTGCAGGTATAATGATTGAATATCGTCAATTTCAGACAATGTTAGAAGGGTTGGATAGAATATGGGAGAAATAGTTTAAGCACTTACGTGAAAGGTATAGGAGGTACGAGGAAGAGGAGACCTATGATAGGCATGATGATGAGAATAGGCGAAGTAGTAGAGTTGGAGGGAATAGAGCGTTTCACGTGGATCGTGATTATGATAGGCGATGTAAGGCGAATAGAAGTGTGGGCAGAAGTAGTGAACGTGAGGCTAGCAAATATGAATATCAAGGTACATTTAAAAACTCAAACTCTAGTACTTGTGATATTATATGTTGTTGGTGTTTAGAAGTTGGGCATCATATTAGCCAATGTCCACGTGATGAGCAGATGGTAGATTCGTCTGTTTTGATTGAATCTCAAATTGAGGTTGATGTTGTGGTTGAACTTGAATATGAAGTTGAGGCTAGGGGGGTTGATGATAGTATCCCACTAGTTGGTGAGTCGAATGAAGTTAAACGATGTACTGTGGAAGATGAATCATTAGGTGGGGGAGAAGTGCCTATTTGGTGTATTATGGAGGAGGAGAGTAAGCAAGGAGGAACTATTGTACGTCAACTTTTTGAGAAACAAAATGTTTCATTGGTTCAATTGAATCCAAATCTTTTTGAGAACTAATTGAAATTTATTCATGAAGTGAGTGAAAAAGAATTTAAATTGGCCGAAAGAAAGAGTGAGATGGCCATAGAAAAGAAAAATGAGATGAAGGAAAAAGAAAAAGAAAAAGAGGCCAAAGAAAAGAAAAAGAAAAATAAATTAAAGGCCCAAAAGAGTGAGATTGAGATTTATTTAATTTTGTATAAACCCCTTAAAAGTACCTTTGTACAAAGAGGTTTATTATCATTATGATGATATAGCCGGTTCAATCCCGAGCATTGTTTTTTCTCCTTTGCGGGAATCTGATGAAATCATGATGAGGAGGCAAGCAAGTGTTGGGGGTATAAAAATGCAATGGGATGATCCAAATGACGTTGGGTGCAATCGCGATGAGGTAAGGTTAGTTGGTAACGCAGCATCTAATAGGTATGATTTGCTTCCTTACCTTAATTCATTGTTGTTCTATATGCAAGAATTTGGAGTGAGTTTTGAGAGTGGGATGTCTAAAGTGTCTAACTGTGAATTAACCTTTGTGCCTAGGAGTCATAGATTTGAGAATGGTGAAATATTGCATGGATCAAATTTAAATTTTAGTGATTATGATTTTTCAAAAGTTGTCAAATGGATGATTCTTTGTTATGACAATGAATTGCATGCATTAAACTCAAATCTTTGTGATTTGTTAAATGATTACATGGAAAGTACATCTAGTGTGTTCTATTTGCATGGTTCATACTTGTTTGATGATGACTTTGGAAAGAGCATGAACGGATATAAAAAATTTTATGATCATAATAAATATAATTTTAAAGAGATTAAATTGTTCATGTTAAGTTCATTTAATGAATTACTCGTTATTGAGGAGTATTGTTGTGATTTCATCGTTGATATAATTCATGATTATATGTGTTGGATGCATATGAAGAGGCATATTGAGTGGGGTTGTGAAACATGCATTGCATATAAGAGATCAACATTCCGGCTATAATATTATATCGCGCATGAACTTAGTCTTATTCCTAGTGAGCTATGGTCTTACACTTGTATGGATATCATTTTGGTGTTAACTAGGTCTAAGAAAGGGAGGAACTTAGTAACTTAATGGTATTTTATCATTTGGTGTCATTTATTATTCGGTGAATGTTGAGTTTATAGGAAAGGCAACGGTGATGTTGGGATTTCCAGTGCTGATGGAGCGAGCAAACGATAGCGCCTACAAACATGAGTTTAAAGGTAAGCATGTTGATAATATCATCTTTGTTATTACTAACTTGCTTCGTTTTTGTGTAGGAGGGCAAGATTTGAGGACAAATCTTTTTGAAGAAGGGGAGTATGATACGAATCTGATCGGGCGTGGCATGCAAATGGTTGGAAGAAGAATTAAGAAGCATTGTTGTCTCGGAATATCAAGCTTAATGATGACGAATCAAGCATATTCAAGCAAGTGGTGGAGTTCAACAAAGAATGTAATGAAGGTGTCTCGAGCAACCAAGCATGTGAGTGCAAAATGGCCCGAGAGGACAGTGTTCCTCGCGCACATGCGCGATATATGACGCGCAAATGCGCTAGAGGTCGCGCCTATTCGCGGCGCAGGATTTTCAGAAACGCACGGGACAGAGAATTCCACGCATATGCGTGGGTATAGGCGCGCATATGCGCTCGGCGCAATTCCGAAGGACATAAACTTTCGCGCATATGCGCGAGACGCAGGATCTTCCTATTTTTGAGTCCTATTTGTTTCGGTAATTAGATTTTCATATCTTTCTGATTCTGTAACAATATATGGACGAAAATTTCATCATTGTAAAGACAATGGAGATTATTTTTGATTGATTATCAAAGTGTTAGAGTTTTTCTCTCAACTTTTCAAAGCTTGGCTTTGTATACACTTTTGTGTGTTTCTCAAATCACACTTATCAAAGTTTAACATTTTGTGGCATTTGTCGATTTTTCTACACTCGGATTGTCAAAGACGAGTTCTTGGAAGGTTCGGTTGAATTTCGATTGTTTATCTCGTTAATATTTGTTGTTAATTCTTCGTGATTTAGAGGTGAATATTACAACCTTACTTGTTCAAAAAGTTCGGGACAACACCACCGTTTCTTTGTTTCATCGAATCGAGGGCGTGAATCCATTTTTTGAGCGTGTTTGCTTTTCTTGGTTCGAAGGATCGCATCAGATATGATTGGAGATGCCGTGAGGGGAGAAGGCCCCAGAGGGAGCCCTTTGTAGAAAATGCCCAGAGGGAGCCCCGACGATCGTATTTCCAATGACACGAATATGTTAATACGTAAGGCCAAGGCCCAGTTGACCCGTGAGAGTGTTGCTGGTGTCTCCGTCGCCCAGTACTGTGGTTACATGTAGATGGATTCATCACCCAATACGTTTGAGAATACGAGTCACAATCACGATCTGAATTCAACAAATATGAATATGAATATGAATATGTTAATATGAATATGAATATGTTTACGATGATAAGAAAATGTTTATTAATACGTTTATGTGATATGAAAATATTTATGAAAATGTTTATGTTTAAAGTTATGCATCATTATGAAAATGTTTTTATTTAAAGTTTATGCATCATGAAAATGTTTATGAAAATTGTTTTGTTTAAAGTTTCGGCTTGTTCGTGAAAACAATATTTTAAGTACAAGTATTTTTCACTGTTGTATGTGATCTGTATATGTAGTACTTGTTATCAAGATTATGGTGTGTTGAGTCTTTAGACTCACTATGTGGCGCCCGGTTTAGGAATTCATACTTATTCCCTTACTAAGTGCCACATTTTCTAAAATCTTTCTTTATTGAACTTCTAAATTTTATTTTTTTACCATTATTATTACTAGAAAGATATTGTAGATAAAAATTTAAATATTTTCTATTATAATTTAAAGATTATTTACAAATATTTACATTCTTTTTTCAAATATGTACAATTATTTTACAGCGGAAGTTTAACATTCATATATACAATTATGTTACAGCGGAAGTTTAGCATTCATTTATAAACAGATCATCCCAACTTTTAAATGCTCTTATTTCAGCTTCAGTTATTTTCCTCTTGTTCCAATTCGGGGGTTCCTGTGTCTGGAAATTACAATAAACGAAAAGAAACAGAGGGTTAAGTCTTTGAGGACTTAGTGAGTTTAAATTAGTATATGGCTTTTAAATAACACTTCATCATAATAATAGACATAACAATTTAAATATTATGAATGATATGCAATGAAATAGTAGATACATGAAAATTCCATAAATTAACATTGATAGCTCTAATTGAGCACTTTTTACGAGTCGGGTGAACCATTCTCCGGACCAAAATATTCGATGCGCGTTGTTCAGATGAATCATATACCCGGGACTTTTGACTCGTTGTTCATTGGACACATTTTCCGGGCCGAAGCCACGTTGTCCAGTGGACTCAATTTCCGGACCGAAATCCGTTGTCCATGACTCCATTCATTAATGGTATATCAATCCATTCATAAATATGCAAGAAAATATATCAGTAATTGAAATGAACTGTGGATGATATTTGGACATTAAATAAATGCTATTGAAATTTCCAGGTCAAATGCCAAAGGCTTTAATAGAATAATGAATAGTAGTTTCCTCACCTGATAACTTACAGTTTAGGCTTGATTAATAATCCGAGTTGCTGGAGCAAGTCCTAAAAATATATTATAAATGATATTTATATGTTAGAGTTTTAAAGTAACTAGCTGATCATTTTCAGATTATTTTTTTGTTCAAAACTTAACCCGGTTGATTTTACTTAAGTTTCCAAAATTCATATTAATTAGAAGGTATATCCAAACATTACGAAAGTTGGCCAAAAAGTCGGGAATATCATCAGGAACGTTCGGCCGCCGGAAAATCACCGATCCGGCGGCGCGTGAGATACACGCGCCAACTGTTTAGGCGCGCGGTCTGCTTTTTTTCAGAACGTGTAACTTTTTATGATCTTGAATTCTTCTGTTGAAAGTTTTGTCAAATTCCTAACCCATCAATACCAGATTTAAATATCGTGGTATGGCTAACTAAGGTACTCCGGCATTCCGGAAATGTTAGTTCCGGCAATATTTTGGGACGGCGGCCGGTATTTACCTCATCTATGCAACAAGAGGTACAACTTTTACGTTTAAGTCAACCTCTATTTTGGTGTGTAGCTATAAGAAAATTAAGCGAAAAAGTACCTAGCTTGAATACGGGATACCGTTGCCGTTTTGCGGAATGTCTTTGTTTGATTTTCTGGTTTTTGCTCGATCCTCTTACGTCACCTTCAGTGCTATATTGCTTTACGATATGAGATGAATAGTTGTGATTTATCGGAATTTTTTGGAAAGAGGTATGAATTTTTCTTCTCTTTTTTCCCTTTTCTTCTCCTTCCCCCTCCCTTTCTTTCCTTCTTCTCGGCTCTCTCTCTCTTGATTTTCTTTCGGTTGAGTGCAGTATATATATAGCCTTAGTCATACTTATCTATTTATTTATTATTAATTTTTTTATATTATTTTTATTTTTATTTATTTATTTATTTATTAAATAGAAAAATGTTATATTTATCCAAACTTAATATTATTATATTCTTGAATCTAATTATTATATTATATGTATTGAACTTAGTTATAATTATTTTATATTGAACTTTATAATTATTGTACTTAATTACTTAACATATATATTGAGCTCAATTATAATATTTTATTATATTTTATTATATTTTGGGTAATTGATTTTGGAATGGGAACTTCACAGTGTTTGATGAATTTTTAAGTGTATTGTGATGCATTTTAATGTATTTCTAGATACTTTGGACAAATAACATTTGTACCGAAAAATAATATGATAAAATTTTTAAAAAATGAAAATAGTAAAATTTATACTAATAAAACTGCATTTATGCACCTTTGTTTTTAGGGTGTCACACACTAGTTGTAATTGATGTAAGTGATTATGATAAAAATATTATGGAGGTCTTGATGGTTGACTTCACTGGACTAAAGGTGCACATAACCCGTAGACCGACGCTAGTTTTCCGCACTAGTTTATGATTATGATTTATGTAAAGAATATTTTTACGACTATTTATTTATGTTTATGAGAGATTTTTGAGAGGTTATAGTATGTGCTTTACTTTTCAAATAATGTTTTTAGATTTGATAAAACGTTTGACGATTTTATGATTCAAACTATTTTCCTTTGATTTTTAAATGGCTGTTGGGTTTTTTATTTTAAAAATGGTGTCAAGGTATTTTAAAGTATATATACGTATATTTTGAATTATATAGATTAAGGAGGAATAAAAAAATTTCTAGCACGATTTAAGAAAACGAATAGCAGACGTTTCAGTTGGTATCAGAGCTGGGTTTCTGTAAAGGGTTGTGCCACCATCAGTGCCAGGAAGCTCAGTCGTCAATCCTCAAACTTGTAAGTTTAAATACTTTATATGATTTTATGATGTTACCTGCATAATAAATGAATTATATGTTTACGTCACATGCTTAATTTCTTTATGAGGATATATGATTTATATGCTCTAAAATTTTTATACGTGATACGATATGAAATGAGAAATTATTTGAATTCAACGTATGTTGGTTTCGTTGTGGAATTGAACTATGTTGATTTTTGGGTTTTAGTATTGACGTTCTACTTTTTGGGCCATAAGTTAATTGTGAATATTATGAATTCTTTTGGGACACGTAGACTTTCTAAGAAAATATTTGTGATTCGTGGTTACTAGTCGAATTAATTGTTGGGAATTACTTATAAGTAATAATTATTCTAGGATTGCAACGACTTTGGGAATATAAAAATGTATAAATTGGGATTTTAATTTTTGATGAAAGGTAAAATTTGTTATAGCAATTGATTTTGGGTAAATAAGTTTAAAATTATCGAAATTATGTCATGGGAAAACTGTAGAAGAGAATTAAAAATACCGAGAACTTATGGGTTAACGGTAGGATTTTTGAAATTAAGGACCAATTAGGATAATTTTTAGAGAAATTAAGAATTTATTTTGTAATTGTTAATGAAATTGGGGACTAATTTAGCAATAAGCGATAATTTGATGGTTTAATTGATAGGAATTTTTGATGATTTAGACTTGTAAGAATATTTGAAACTTAGGATATCTTGGTTATAGTGATATAGGGAATGTTAATCAAGGGTTTTTGAGAATGAATCGATATTAGGCTTGAAAATCTAAGCGTAGCGGATGCGTTTGGGATTTTAAGGTTTAAATATGATAAGTTGATGAACATTTTGGGTATAATATAAGGAAAATAATATACGATAAGTATGGTCATCCATCTTTAATATTGGGAATTGTATAAAAAAAAGTTTAAATTCGAGGTTATAATAATAACAACACTAAGTTATTATGGGTCGTTTTAAGTTGCGATTTGCAAATAAGGATTTAGAAGGTAAATTTAATTGGGATCAAGGAGACGTAAGGACATTCTAGAACTTAAGTTTTATCAGGGTAGCGCAGCGGAAACGTGAATTTTTGGGATACTAGAACTAAGTCTAAACTTTTGATTATCGAGGATAAGCGAATTTCGAGGACGAAATTCAATTTAAGGGGAGAAGGTTGTAACGCCTCGAAAATTTAAGGGGTCCACGCGAACCACATGCATGCATTTATTAAATTTCTTTGTATTTTAATTAAATATTTAATTGCATGGATTAATTATACTGGGCATATTTACATGTTTAAAAATATATTTTTTTCACATGGTTGCATTAAATGTATTTTTAAAGGTTATTCGAGTCGCGATCGAGGAACGGAGACCGATGGCTGAAAAATAGAAAATGTTTTTATTGGTTAATTGTTTTTAATTATTTAAATTAAGGGTGATGCTTTTTATTATTTTTGAAAATAAGGGGTATTTGATGTGATTTTTATCGGTGTTGGTTTTTTTAACAAAAACACGAGCGTTTTGGCAACTCTGCTAATAAATTCACAAACTTTGTTAAACAAAATATTTTAATTAAACATTAATGGGCTAAATGGACCTAATTAACATTGTTAATGAGCCTAAGATAGAAATTAGAGTTTGATTAGAATTTTAATTATTATTTAAAGTGCAAAACCTATCCTAACCCAAACAAAATCCCACGCCCTACACCCCAACCCAATTCAAATTCTTTCCACCAATTCTCCCTCAAATACACGGCACACACATCACCAAATTAAGAGAAAAGTTTGAAGGTTCTTCAAAGAAAATCAAGTCATCATCTCGTCGTCGCCGTTCTTAAATCGCCAACGTTTTCGTGCGTTTAAAAGGCAAAGGCACGCCATATTCTTTCTTTCAAACATCTATCACACAATAGTAATTGTTTAAGCATATTTTGAAGGAAAACATGGCACTCGAGATTGTTATTTTCGTAACTATATGTATACATGTTCTAAACTTGTGTTTTTTGATTCCAAATCCATGTTTTTATGAGTTTAAGAAGGCTGCCATGATTAGGACACAATCAAGAATTGTTTTACATGAGTTTAGGGACCTAAAACATCACCCAAAATGCTGCACACAAGAACAAACACAAGCTGGAAGCACTTTTCTGTCATGGATTTGAATGGCTCTGTTTATGGGTTTTGGTGGCTGAGCTTGGGTTCGGTTGGGACCAAGACTTGGCTAGGGTCCGTGAGGGGTCAAGGGAAGAGTCTTAGCCACGCTAGGACTCGAGACAAGAGGTTGGGAAGGAGTCCTAGTAAGGAGGCTGCGCTGGTTTCAGCAGCTGTGCAGGGAGGAAGAGGCTCGGCCATGGGGCTTGGGGCTGAGCTAGGTTAGGTCTTTAGGGTCCTAAGAAGGGGAACAAGGGGCTGGTTCAAGGTCTGGTATGGTTGGCTAGGTCCTAGCAACAGAAACGTAGGGTTTATGTTCATATGGGTTTTTTGATTGCTTCAAGTTGAATAGATGTGGCCTCGGTTTTGGAGCTTGGGTTGGTCTCGGCTTGTTCTGGGCGTGGTCCAGGGTGGTTAGGGTCACGTTGGGTCAAGGATAAACCAGCTGGAGGCGTCCTAGTTGGCTAGGAGTCTTGGTGAAGTTTAGGAGTCACACACACACATGTGCAGAATTTTGAGGCAAGTTTCAATAGGATTTTGAGTGGGCCAGGGCTGGTTCTTCGGGTTGGGCTTGGTCAAGAGGGTGCCTAGGTGGGTTGGCTTGGGTTTGGCTCGAGGTGGCTCGGCGTGGCATGAGTATTTTGGGAGATGGCTCTATGTGTTCGTATGTGTGTCAATTTCGAAAATTAAATAAGAAAAATTGAACCATGGGTCCACGGGTGTGGCTCATGACTTGGAAGGGTAGAATAAATAATAAAAATATTATGTTTAAAATTTGGGATAAAAATAACGAGTTTTGGATTTATCCGAGATTTGATCGCCGCACAGAACTCTTATTAACGAGTTAATTGAAACGCCTAGGTTTATGCTTCATAAAATTATGGAAAATTATAATTAAGCTCAAATAATTATTAAAAGCCTAAGTTTTCAATTTGGGAATTTTATATTAAGGTTTGGTTCAGTTCAGGATTAAAACGCATTAATATGTCACATTTAAAGATTAATTTAAAAGTCATCGATTTAAGCTAAATAAAAATATGAAAAAATTGATGTAGTCTTAAATAATTATTTGGGACATGTTAGAGTAAATGAAATTAAGAAAATGACAAAAACGTGAAATTTTACGTCTAGGGTTAAAACGGTCTTTTTACACCTGAAATTTAGTAAACGTCATGGCAGTGTCCTGAATGCTGTTTTACATGCTAATATGATTATTTTCAATGATTACGAAGGTTTATGAATTTTTATATGTTAATATATCAATTTTAAATGTTTATGAATTTTTAAGATGTTAATATGTTTATTTTTAATGTTTATGGATTTTTAATATGTTAAAATGTTATTATAAATGTTTATAGATGATTTTATGATTTAATATGTCAAAACGTTTATTTTAAATTTTATTTTAAATTTTTATGATGTTAAAATGTTTATTTTAAAACGTTTATGTTTTTTTATGATTTTTATATGTTAAAACGTTTATTTTAAATGTTCATGAATTTTTATGGTTTAATCTTTGACATTTAAAAGATATGTTGCATGCTTGGTTTAAAAGAAAACGATATTATATGCATGTTTTTATTGAGTGATAGAAATACGAAATGTTGAAGGACGTGAAGGGATTGTGACTAAATATGTTGGAAATATCGTGAGGGTTATGGTCCCAGTGGGAGCCTGACGATCATGTTTCCGTTGATACGAATACGATGATATGATTGGAGATGTCGTGAGGGGAGAAGGCCCAGAGGGAGCCCATTTATGGGAAAAGGCCCCGAAGGGAGCCCCGACGATCGTATTTCCAATGACACAAATATGTTAATACGTAAGGCCAAGGCCTAATTGACCGGTGAGAGTGTTGCTGGTGTCCCCGCCGCCCAGTTCTGTGGTTACATGTAGATGGATTCATCGCCCAATACGTTTGAGAATACGAGTCACAATCACGATCTGAATTCAACAAACACGAATATGAATATGAACATGAATATGAATATGAATACGAATATGAATATGAATATGTTTACGATGATAAGAAAATTATGAATACGCTTATGTTGATATGAAAATGTTTACGAAAATGTTTATGTTTAAAATGACGCATCATTATGAAAATGTTTTTATTTAAAGTTTATGCATCATGAAAATGTTAATGAAAATGGTTTTGTTTAAAGTTTCTGTTTCTTCGTGAAAACAATATTTTAAGTACAAGTATTTTTCACTGTTGTATGTGATCTGTATATGTAGTATTTATTATCAATATTATGGTGTATTGAGTCTTTAGACTCACTAGGTGTGATTGATGCAGGTGATTATGATAAAAATGTTATGGAGGTCTTGATGGTTGACTTCGCTGGACTGAAGGTGCACATAACCCGAGGAACGACGCTAGTTTTCTGCACTAGTTTATGATTTTGATTTATGTCAAGAATATTTTTACGACTGTTTATTTATGTTTATAAGAGATTTTTGAGAGGTTATAGTATGAGTTATACTTTTCAAATAATGTTTTTAGATTTGATAAAACGTTTGACGATTTTATGATTCAAACTATTTTCCTTTGATTTTTAAATGGTAGTTGGGTTTTTTATTTTAAAAATGGTGTCAAGGTATTTTAAAGTATATATATATGTATCTTTTGAATTATATAGATTAAGGAGGAAAAAAAAATTTCTAGCACGATTTAAGAAAACGAATAGCAGACGTTTCAGTTGGTATCAGAGCCAGGTTTCTGTATAGGGTTGTGCCACCATCATTGCCTGGAATCTCAGTCGTCAAGCCTCAAACTTGTAAGTTTAAATGCTTTATATGATTTTATGATGTTACCTGCATAATTACATGAATTATATGTTTACGTCTAAATTATGAACTTCTTCAATTAACTTCGAATATGACGTATTAATAAAAACATGTCCAGATCTTAGCAAGGAAAGAAAGAAGATTGCGAAACAAAGTCATTCCAATGGTCAATGTCAAGTGCTGAATCACTCGGAAGAGGAAGCTACTTGGGAAACCGAGAGGGACTTGAAGGGTCGCTGTCCAGAATTATTCGATAAGTTCTAATTTCGAGGACGAAATTGGGGAGGATTTGTAAGGTCCAAAATTAAGAAGACGTAATCCAACTGCATGCGAATCTAAGAAACATGAAAAATGAGTAATTAACTAATTTTAATTGCTAATTGATTATGTGACATGAGTGCTTATATGTTGAATATGATTTTATTATCATCATGCATGAAATTGTATTTTTAAGGAGTATTCAAGTTGCGATCGAGGAACGGAGACCGAGGGCTCGAAAAAAAATAAAATTTTTTTTTATTAAATTATTGTTTTTGATTATTTAAAATAAAGGTGATGCTTTTTATTATTTTTGAAAATAATGAGTTTTGAGCTGATTTTATACGTCGGGACGTAAATTTTATTAGTGATAGTTTTTCAACAAAAATACGAACTTTTGAGCAACCCGGCTATTAAGTTCACAAACTTATTTTACCAAAACTATTTTAAAATTTTATTTAAATCCTAATTAAGACTAATGGGCCTAACTTTTGCTTATTAGGCCTAAAGCCTTGTTAGTGATTTAATTAGTATAAATAATATATAAAAGACCCCAAAACCCTACCATGTTAACGCCTCTCACTCTTTAAAAATTCAGAAACTCCCTCCCCTAATCTCACAGCACACACGATATTACACTTTGCATATTCAAGGAATTTTTGGAGGGTGCGATGTAGAATCAAGCCAAGGTTTTGCTCCATTCTTCGTCGTCAACGTTAATTCGTGCGTATAAAACGTAAAGTCACGCCATATTCTCCTTTTACTCATCCATCTCACATAGTATTTATTTAAATGTGTTTTGAATGAAAAACAAGTAACATGTTATTTATTTTCGTTTTCCATGATCATGGAATTTTTAAAGCTTGGGTTTGGTTTCAAATTCATGTTTAATATGTGAAAAAGGGGCTGCCATGATTTAGGTTATGATCACACACTGTTTTACATGGGTTTGAAGGCCTAGAAACACACACAATCACAGCATACAAGACACATGCAAGTTGGAAACAATTTTCTGTCTTATAGTTGAGGGGGCTTGGTTTTATGGGACGGAAGGCTAGGCTTGGGGTTGGCTGGGACCAGGGCCTGGCTAGGGACGTGGTTGAGTCAAGGGAAGAGACCAGGGGCTGGGAGGAGACCTTGCCAAGAAGGACTCTACCCGAGAGCCAAGGGAGATCATGCGCATGGTGTTGCTGCTTGTGCATGGAGGAAAGGCTCAGCCAGGGGGCTATGGCTGGGCTAGGTTAGGTCCTTAGGGTCCTAGGAGGGTACTTGAGTAGATGGTTCAAAGGTTGGCTCGAGGGTTAGAGGCCTAGCATCAGAAAACGTGAGAGAGGCACCATGAGGGCAGCTTGTGCGCGCAGGTTTCTTCCTGATTCAGGTGCTTCAGGATTGGGGTTCTGGTGGTTGGGTTGGTCTGGGCTTGGTCTGGGCGTGGTCCAGGGATGTTCAGGGTTAGGTGGGTTCGGTGGTTAAGGGTTGGAAGGAGTCCTAGACTAGATAGGAGTTTCTTTTGTTCAAGGACACTACACACACACATGCAGAAACATGGGTCGAATTCCATCAAGTTTTTGAGCGGGTTAGGGTCATGTTATTTGGGCTGGGCTTGGTCAGTAGGGTCCTTATATGGGTTGGCTAGGTTTTGGCTTGAGCTGTCTCGGGCGTGGCTAGAGTAAATTGGGAGATGGCTCGGGTGGTTTGTTGGGGTGTCAATTTCAAATATTAAAGGGCAAAAATTGAATCCATGGTTCCGCGGGTGTGGGTCATGGCTTGGAAGGGTAGAATAAATATCAAAAATGCTATTTTTAAAATTTGGGGTCAAAATAACGAGTTTTGGATTTAATCGGGATTTAATCGCCGCACAGAACGCTAATTAACGAGTTAATTGAAAAGCCTAGTTTTAAGCTTTATAAAATTATGGAAAATTAGGTTTAAGCTTAAATAATTATTATGAGTCTATGTTTTTAATTTGGAAATTTTATAATAAGGTTTGGTTTAATTCGGGATTAAAACGCGTTAATACGTCGCATTTAAAGATTTATTTTAAAAGTCCTCGATTTAAGCTAACTAAAAATATGAGAAAATTCTTGTAGGCTTAAATAATTATTTGGGACATGTTAGAGTCAATGAAATTAAAAAATATATAAAAAACCAGAAATTTTACGTCCAGGGGTAAAACGATCTTTTTACACCTAAAAATTAGTAAACGTCATGGCAGTACTCTAAATGCTATTTTTATGATATTATGATTATTTTTATATGTCTATGAAATGTTCATGATTAAATTATGATTTTTAAATGTATATGAGATTTTTATGATTTAAGGAAAACATTTAAAAGACATGTTGCATGCTTGGTTTAAAAAACAAAATTATATGTTATGCATTATTTTTGTAAAGTAATGAGAATGTAAACGTTGAAGGAAAAGAATTCATTGTGACTAATTCGAAAATGTTGGAGATATCGTGAAGGTGACGGTTCCAGTTGGAGCCCAACGATCGTATTTCTATTATTATGAATATGAGGATATGAGGTAACGGTATAAGGTAACGGTAAGAATGGGAATATCGTGAGGGGAAAGGCCCTAGAGGGAACCCATTTATGGGAAAAAGTTTCAGAGGGAACCCCGACGATCGTATTTCTATTCGAAAAAGAATAGGCCAAGGCTCAGTTGATCGGTGAGAGTGTCGCTGATGTCCCCATTGCCCAGTACTATGGTTACATATAGATGGATCCATCGACTTTTGAGGTTTGTGGAAATTCACAATTAACGATCTGAATTCAAGAAAGGAAAAGGAAAAAGAAAATGTTTATGATAATGTGGTTTTTATGTCATGTTGAAGAAAAAGGAAATGTTAAAGTTTATGTTTCCATGTCATGAAAATGTTATTTTTACGTAAAAGTATTTTCGCTGTTGCATGAGATTTTATACGTATTATTTGTTATAAATATTATGGTGTGTTGAGTCTTTAGACACACTAGGTGTGATGGATGCAGGTGAGTTTGAGGGAAGACTTGATGGGTGATTTTGCTGGACTGTCAGTGCACACAACCCGAGAACCAGCGCTTCTACTTTTTTCACATTTAAGATTTATGATTCAAGATTTACGTTAGAGATTTTAAGACTATTTATTTATGCTTTTGAGAGATTTTTGAGAGGTTTAGTATCGGCTATACTTTTCAAATTTATTGCTTTTTAGGTTTGGTAAAACATGCGACGATTTCATTTTTATGACTATTTCACTTGATTTTTAAAATACTAGTTGGTTGATGTTTTATTTTAAGGGGTAAAATATTTTATAAAAGTATTTTTATGTGGTAAATGTATATGACTGAAAATCGAGTGTTTAAAAAAAATAAAAAAAAAATTTCTAGTACTTTTTAAACAATAAAAATGGCAGACGTTTTATTTTCTCTTAATCGTCTATTGAGTTTCGAGCTAGTGATCACTAATTTCTTTGGCAGAAGCTTCGATCTAGAATGCAGTATCTGGGATTTTCAAAACGCTCTTGGAGTAATATAAAGTCCTTCCCTAAGTCTTTTACTTCTTCCCATCACCTATAAATCATTACAGAGAAGTGAGCCATAGCCAGTATCTAATACCCAAAAAGTAGAGTTAATTGAAATGTTTACTTCAATGTAGAACATACCAATTTCAGAACCTTTCTTGGCAAGAGATTCTCTGCAGTTACGCCTCCAATTCGATGCTTCTTGCAGTGATGACATATATCATCAGTCTTGTCAGCCTTAACTGGTATGGCGCCACAGCGGGACTCGGAGTTTGCCTTATCAAGGGCACGTTATCTCTGTAATGATTTACAGGTGATGGGAAGAAGTAAAATAGTTAATTGAAATGTTTACTTCAATGTAGAACATACCATTTTCAGAACCTTTCTTGGCAAGAGATTCTCTGCAGTTACGCCTCCAATTCGATGCTTCTTGCAGTGATGACATATATCATCAGTCTTGTCAGCCTTAACTGGTATGGCGCCACAGCGGGACTCGGAGTTTGCCTTATCAAGGGCACGTTCTTCTTGGGATGTTGTGAAGAACACTTCTTTCCCTTCCCATGTGGACCAATCTTCGTACCAGATGAAGAACCCACAAAAAGAACCGACTTCTTTTTCTTGATGGTGGACTCAAACGTAACAAGCATATTCACCAACTCCCCAAGGGTCGGCTCTAGCTTTTTCATGTTGAAATTCACCACAAAAGGATCAAATGAGCTAGGCAGTGACAAGAGCAACACGTCAGGGGTCAACTCCGATGGCAATACAAGATCCATGACAATGAGCTTGTCCACATGCCTAATCATCTTTAGGCCATGCTCATGGACCGAAGCCCCATCTCGCATGCGTAAAGTGATTAGCTCCTTGACGGTCTCATGCCTAAGAGGTCGTGTTTGCTTACCAAATAGCTCTTTGAGATACATATGAATGTCAGAAGCATTCTTTGCAACCTCAAAACACCTATGCACCTCATCGTTCATACAAGCCTGCATATAACACTTGGCTCGCAAGTCATGGTCACACCAATCCTTGTAAGTCTTCGATTTCTCAGGAGTGCAGCTAGTCGGAGCCTCAACAGGGGGAGACTTAATAAGTGTATATGCTATCCTTTCCGAATTTAAGATAATTTTAGGTTTCTTAGTCAATTGAGGTAATTAGGTCCGATCAAAATATGTTTGTCGAGTATAGCAGATAAAGGGTTGCGAATCGAAGACATTGTCATATTTGTACTGAAAATTAAGAACAGATAAATTTTAATGACTATTTTAAAATATGTAGTAAGATATAAAGGATTGACTTTGACTTCAAAAATTTAAACTCCCACTGTTTTGACACTTTTCACTACCCTCTAGTGAAAACGGGAAACTCCGTTCCCCAATAGGTACATGTAAGGTCCAATTTGTAAATTATGATCCCGAATAATATCAATCAACCATAATTCCTAAGAAGTAGTTTCCAATTGCATTTCAATGCAACCCTCTACGTAAACTTTTGTCTCACGTTTTATTAGGATCCAATAATATGACGTCGTTCATCTTTACATGTCAAGCCTTACCCATCGATGTTGAACTTTAATGGACAGTCGCCATGAGTTCTCCCAATAATATGAACCGAAATCATGGGAGTTCCACGTAGTTCACATCACCATGTCAATGGATGTCAGAGCTTTCCGGCGTCTAGGGCTCCCCCGATAATATGAGCCGAGCACTGAGCACAGGTAGCGTTCATCATGCACCCATTGTCGATGCAAGACATTGAAATTATAAACACCTTTATAATTTCCCTTTTCGGACTTGATATTAATTTTGAATCTTATTCAAAATGAGGGTTTTCTAATTTTAAAAACGGTCTCATCATTAATTTTATTTAAAAGCTCGCAATGTTTGATCGTATGTTGCCGGATTCATGCAACTTTGTTATAATCATAATAATAAAGCACAGACTCATTATTTATAATATATAATGCTTATATTATAAATAGTAAAATTAACAAGGATGATCAATCGCCCCAACACTAATGGCCAGTGTGAGCCAAACATGTGCCTAGGTCCAATCCTAGGGAATGCATGGGATGCAAATGCATAATTACATAATCTTCCAATATTTACAAGTTTTCGATCTTTATAATCATCAAAGCCCACCATATTCCAATCTTGATCTTCCACTATCCATGGCAAATAGGGATATACCTCATGGGGTGGCAACATGCTATAAATCAAGCCCACTTCAAAATTGATAATTATTACAATCATTCAACACAAAATATCCTAGCATACACCTAGCAAATTGTGCTTGAGCTTTTTATCATCCTTAATGCATAATATCACATATCATACACCATCATTTAGTTATCACAAAAATCAATTGATCCAATATTATATATCTTGATCCAATCACTAACTGCCACGATTATAAATTAAATCAACAAAGTAAACAAATTCCTTTGTTAACTTTCTAATTAATTTATTTACAACCAAATTTCTTGTAAATAACAATTTAATATTAAATAATTAAAGTTCAACTTCAACTATTTATTTTATGAGAAAATATATACACAATTTGTATATTTAAACTTAATGGGCCAAAAGAACATTTTTCACCAAAAATATTTTGCCCATTTAAATTTCACAAAATATGTCAACCATCTTATGGTCCAACAACTTAAGGCCGATGACACTTTGATATTCCAAAAAACTTCTGGAAACCCTAGCCTTCATCTAGTTGCCAGAGCTCCGTCGCGGGATTCCGGCCAACACAATTTTTTTTTTATTTGTTTGGGGTGTTTCGGGCAGGCCATGTGGCTGCCCTTGCTGGAGGCTGCCCGAAATGGGCAGCAACCATGCGCTGAAACACACCCAAAAACCGGCCCTCGATTTGTTGCGTTGATTTCTCATGCGGTTAGATATAGGTTCTCGATATAATATCATGTATTTGCTACACAAAAAGTAACCTCAGCTCTGATACCACTTGAAAGGAGATCGGTTACGAGTGACCGGATGGGCAACAAAAGTTTCAAAAAACATATTTTCATTATCAAAACCGAGCATCCCACTAGATGTGTAGCAAAAAAAAGACACAAAACATACATATGGTGTTTAATTTAATTGTTTTACCTATCAATCTCAAATATTGATGATGGCTCTAACTAAGATAATAAACAACTTAGTTCTTCAATGTTAAACAAGTCTACAAGCTTCCCTTAAGCACACCTTGCTCAAAATCAAGCCCACCACCAACAAGCTAGAACCACATTACACTTGCACTAGAAAATGTAAGACATTTTTCTTTAAGAAGTTTGTTATCAACTCATGAAAATGAAGAAGCAAATTTTAAGAAAATTTTGGATGAAATTTCCGTCATCATGGAGAGAAGGAAGAGGGAAGCCTTTTCTTGGTTGTGTAAAAAGTATCGTGTATTCCAAAGACATGCTAGCCTTTAATTTAAAAAAAAAGTTGGCTCCCAAACTTTCACCTTCGTAGCATGTTATTAGGGTTTATAACATTTACAAAGCCCATGGACTATTATTTTAATATCTCAAACATATTAATTAAATCTTAATTGAATTTATTCAAGCCCACTAGTTAAATATTTATTTTCATTTGGGCTCTACAAGACCCAATGTCATTTAATTAATTCAACAAATGAATTAATTTAATTATTTGGACTATACTAGGTCCACTAGTGTTTAATTAATTCAAAAATTGAATTAATTTAATTAAGTCCATAACAATGTTTATGAAAATCACAATTTTCAAATACATTATTTTTTTGGGCAACTTTTAATTTAGGAATACTTCCACAAATAAAAAATCACATTCCCCTTATAGAAGTCATACTTCTAATTTTCGTTGAGCTTATTAACTCCTTTATAAGCTGTTCAACACATTGAACTAATTTCTTTCTCAACGGGATCTAGAAAGCTAGTACTTGTGTGTCCCTCAATGGTTNACAAGTCTACAAGCTTCCCTTAAGCACACCTTGCTCAAAATCAAGCCCACCACCAACAAGCTAGAACCACATTACACTTGCACTAGAAAATGTAAGACATTTTTCTTTAAGAAGTTTGTTATCAACTCATGAAAATGAAGAAGCAAATTTTAAGAAAATTTTGGATGAAATTTCCGTCATCATGGAGAGAAGGAAGAGGGAAGCCTTTTCTTGGTTGTGTAAAAAGTATCGTGTATTCCAAAGACATGCTAGCCTTTAATTTAAAAAAAAAGTTGGCTCCCAAACTTTCACCTTCGTAGCATGTTATTAGGGTTTATAACATTTACAAAGCCCATGGACTATTATTTTAATATCTCAAACATATTAATTAAATCTTAATTGAATTTATTCAAGCCCACTAGTTAAATATTTATTTTCATTTGGGCTCTACAAGACCCAATGTCATTTAATTAATTCAACAAATGAATTAATTTAATTATTTGGACTATACTAGGTCCACTAGTGTTTAATTAATTCAAAAATTGAATTAATTTAATTAAGTCCATAACAATGTTTATGAAAATCACAATTTTCAAATACATTATTTTTTTGGGCAACTTTTAATTTAGGAATACTTCCACAAATAAAAAATCACATTCCCCTTATAGAAGTCATACTTCTAATTTTCGTTGAGCTTATTAACTCCTTTATAAGCTGTTCAACACATTGAACTAATTTCTTTCTCAACGGGATCTAGAAAGCTAGTACTTGTGTGTCCCTCAATGGTTAATTGATACAACTAGCAGTGGGTTCACATCTCAATGTGATTCAAGACTAAACATGTCCTTATATGAGCGTACCCCAGTTGCTCCATTCTTACTTATCAACTCCTTGATAATAAGAATGTAAGAACTCAAGTCTGATAGTACCCAACCAACCATGTTAAACGCCTAGCAGCATCGCTTACATGATTCCCTAGGCATCAAATGATAGTGTCTGCAAGAACCATTCTATTATGGTTAGCGTACAGTACGGTCCCTTCATCTCATATATTGTGGGGACCCGTATGCTAATCATCTTCTTAATCATTCTGGGGAATAAGTAGAACAATTTAATAAACTCGGTCTAAAATTTTTTTTATACAAGTGCGGAACGTAATGGAATCAATATGATATAACATCAAAATCAAAAGTACAAGTTTTGTACGAAATACATTCATTTCAAACTAGGGTTCAACAACTACATATCAAGTGTTGAAAGCTACATCTACATCAAGTCCGGAATCACCACTCTATCTCGATCTCTCATCCTTTTCTCGACCCTGATCCTGTCCCACCTGTTGTAATGTACACATACAAACACAACAACAGCCGGATAACTCCGATGAGAAACATATCTCAGTATAAACAATGTATACATGCAATCATATAAACCAATATAAAAGCATGCAACAGATATCAATAATATGTATTTAATCTGACAACATGAATCGATATAACACAGTAAATAAACTCGTGACTCAACATCTCAGACTCCACTCTTCTCTACTCTAGGGATCCCGGTTCTTGGACATAGGCACAATATATCGAATCTCTGCAATAGAAGTCGATCCGTTCCTACGCAAACTCGATATAAACCAACCTCCAGTGTCTTGGCATATCCACCAAGGACTTAGCACCTCCGCCATTGACTAGGCACCTCCGCCCATGACTCAATACATTCTTTGTTATAACTCAATAGACTAAGCATATCACTCTCATGAATTGCAAGCATCGATGCTATAAAATAAAGTATGTGATTTAGGGAAACTCAAGTGAGATCTAACTCAAGTTTTATCCTCCCGGTCCCACATTGATTTATACCTTTCTCTTGTCAATCTGATGAAGTCGAGGTCTCGAATTAAAATTTGTCAAGACTAAATCTGGCAATGACATTCGAAAGATATTGTATCACTATTCCATTCAAACAAGACATCTCAATCTTATCAAATGCTGACGGCATAACCGTACAATCTCAAGATCTCATAATCAGTCTACAACATAATCTGATACCAAATCAGAATACTCTCAATCAAATCAATTCTGAAAATCATAACGATTTCATACGGTATCCCTTCTTCGATCCGGTTTCAATTATACGATGTCTAATATCGCAAGAACACCATATATTAAGCATATCTGATTCCTTCAATATCATATTTTCAAACTTTGCTGGAAATAAATAAAACTTACATCCGTTTGTAGCCGTTGACACTAGGAGCATGAACTACACTTAGATGAAACTTCAGCCGTACGGATCTTTCGCAAATCGAAGTCTAGTATCAAAAGAATTGGAGCTTTCCCTGGAAACTCTCGGTTTTTCCTTGCTGAAGTTTGAGGAAATGAACTTATATGATATATATATCATGCAAGTCCAAGCCATGTGGCTCTTTCTTTAAATAGCACGTCTCGCGCATATGCGCGACCCTCCGCGGCGCATATGCGCGAGACATTCTGTCTCGGCGCGTGTCTTCTCGGCAGCTCGCGCATATGAGCGCACCACCTCCGCGCACATGCGCGACATTCTCTTGACTGGGAATTGTCAAGTGCACCTGCGCGCATGTGCTCGCCCTCTCTTCGCGCATATGCGCCAAGTTCTCTGCCTGCCTCGTGCACATGCGCGCCTCGTGTCGCGCATATGCGCGAGGTGTTCTGTCCTCACACATCACGTATCCCATGCTATCACGAATCGTGCCCCAGAAATGGTCCGACTATATTCACATCATGTCATAGTCAATAATCTCAAATTAACAGAATAAAATCTCGGGCATTACGTATATCTTGACCGATTCGACACTCATTGGTATATCGAAAGTTGTCAAAGAATCGATATATGTGTCATGTCGTAGTTGCTTCGATTGTGTAATCTAATAAACCTCTTTCTTAATTACCACCAACACTCTGATCAGATAATTCAAACTACATGCACATGAGATCACATAGGATATCCATACCCGAAGGTAAGCGGTGAATCCCTGACTATAATGCATAGACTTCTATATGTTTCGACAAAACACTCAACCTTGCCACCTGATGACCCCATATGAGTCGGTAAACACGTCAAAGTGCAATGCTACATATAGAGTCACAATGTTGTCCCGAGTCATAAGGACTAATAGTGTACAACCATAAATTAGGACGTTTCCACTCGATAAGAGAGAACCACCAGAAACTTCCAATTGTACCTTCCCTCCTTGACATGCCTTCTCTGATTCCCCCATTGGAGTAGATCTTTCGGCTGCTAAGCGTGCTGAGTAAGGGATGGTTCTATCCCGACCAAGGAAGGAAAGGCGGGGGACCATTTGTGTGCATCCAGCAGGAATGGTAGTGGAAAATTCTAACCTCTTTCTTTTTTCTTTATTGATAGGTTGTGGATTCATAGCCATTTCCATTCCAAGAAAACAATCCTTCTAAAAAAAGAGGGGCGAAGCGCCCGTTTGAAGTGGCGAAGGCCTATGCTACATTAAGAAAAAAGTACGCTGAGGTTACGAAGTAACGTTAGCTGGTTAAGGAAAGCTCAGCTTATGAAATCGCTTAGCCGTTAAATTAATTAATGTTGCAGTAGTGAGGCGTCGGTACTTAGTTGCTTCAGCTGTAGATATAGACTAGGCTAAGTGACGGACTCCATCTCTTCTTTTCTCTTCACTTATACCTTACACTTCAGCTGAGTCTAACAAGGCTCAGGTGCGGAACCTTACACTGTGGACCGAGACTACGCAAAGGTAGAACAACATAGAAACTTCGCTGAATTAATCATAAACCTTGATTTTGCTACGCTCAATAAGAACCCGGAATAACGTAAATCAGTTCGTGTTCGGCTTCCAAAAAGTAAGTCGTCTTTGCCCAAGTGTGAAGTGCAGACCAATTTGTACGTTTGCTGAGAAGACGAATCAATCATTTTAGAAAAGGGAAGGGAACTTCTCACCGAAAGAGGTGAGAACCGTCGATTAACTTTTGCATCGAAGTAGTGACGAGCTGAGTATTACGACTAAAGGGGGAAAAGCTTTGCTTCGTAGACAGCTTCGATTCTTTCTGGCGACTAGCTTCTCAAATGGGTGTCTTGGTAAGAACCTTCACCATCGGTAAAATCCCTATCAATCAATAATAGGCCAGAATGGTGGCTCCTTTCGCCCAGAGGACATCGTTGGAGAATAATGTAGGGGACAGGGTGAGAACCTTCCGTTGGTTACGCCCTTGTTGTGTTGGTTCTCCCATATTTTGATATGTAGATAAATCCATATAGAGATCTATATCTTTCTATTGAGAGATAGATCTATTGAGAAAGAAAAGTTGATCTGGTTTCAAGATCTATGAACAAGAGTGATCCCTAAATATCCATTTGAAAAAAAAAAAGATGAATAGATAGGGAGAAGCCAGCTGAAGGAAGGGCGCGTTAGCGAACTTATTGAAAACTAACGCAAGAAGGGCCTTCTATTCTATTTAGATTAGTTTCTTAATAAAGACACGTTAGCGCATCTGCTTTCCTCGTCGTTAGAGCCCCCTGCCCCTATTTGATTAGTTTAGCCGTATCACAAAGGAAAGCCCTTAGACAATCTTACTAATAGAAAGGGGATGCGCTCAAATATGCGAAGAAAGCTCTTTGAGCTTCTCTTAATATTAGATTATAGAAAGGTTTGTAGAAAAGTGCTTCTTCAAGTTCCGCTTCCTGCTTTTCATTTTAATAGGACTAGGTGCTTGCTGCTCGCTCGCTATCTACTAAATGAGCCTCCACTGCCCGCCCGTCCCCTATCTTTAATCTTAAGTAAAGTGAAGTCAAATCAATGAAGTGAACAGCCCAACCTCTTTTCTTTGTTTGAAGCTTTGCTAGGAAGCTTTTACTTCTTAAAGGTTTCTTTCCCCTAAGAATTCCGAAACAAGACCTCCAACAACTAGGAAAAATCATCTCTTTGATAGCAGTCTTAGGGGAGTTCAGAAAGGATCTTGATGAAAGATGGAGACTGAAACCAGTGTGGGGGTAAGGGCAGATGTAGCCAAGTGGATCAAGGCAGTGGATTGTGAATCCATCACGCGCGGGTTCAATCCCCGTCGTTCGCCCGTCAAAAAATGGACCATTTGTTTCGGAGGCACAAGACAAACCTAGAAATCATTTTTTCTGCAAGTTATCTCGAGTTCAAACGCGTCCAAGCAATTGGTATCCGATTGAAACTTAGAAAGCATAGATTCGCATCGCCTGCTTGCTGAAAGCGAAAAAGGAATGGCCGATCATTGTATGACGTTTTTTCTAAGACCTCACTAATCAGGCTTACACTTTTGAGTTCATAATGAATGAACCCCGGACGAAGATAAAATATCCCCTCCCTTTTACTAAACCACGGGGAGCCCCGAATAGTTTACCTGATGCGATCATAGAAGGTAAAGTTCCGAGGAAAGCATGAGACCAATTAGAGTTGCCGACGGAACCAATAATGAGGGGACGATTAAATAAATTCAAGGAAGCAATACAGGGAGTCATGAGCAATAAAGAAGGGCTTTCGAGCAAGGTGCAAAGTGCCGAAGGGTTCGTGATGCAGGGGAGTAAGTTTGGGAGTCATAGGAACATTATTCAAGCAATAAATGATGGCAATTTCCAAACGCCCGCGCACAGCGAGACATAGTGTCTCGCGCACATGCGCGATGTATGCTGCGCATATGCACGAGAAGTGGCCACAGAAGATAAAAACCCCAGGGTATCGCGCACATCCGCTAGACGAGGCGCGCATGAAGGATTTTCAGAGGCACGGAACAGAGGACTCCGCGCATATGCGTGGAACTAGTGCGCGCACGAGAAAAAATTGCCCAACACAAAGACAGTGACTTCTGGGCATATGCACGAGTATTGGGAGCGCATATGTGCGCTGCGCAAATTACAAATTAGAGACTTTCCTAGTTTAGCGTTTTAATTATTTTGGCAACTAGATATTGATAACCTTTTGATATGTAAAGATAAGATGGACGAAATTTGACACACTTTTCAGATTATTAAAGATTGAATTAAATTGTTTTCGAGTTTTCTCTCAAACAACCAAAAACTTTTTGCTTTGTATCAAAAATCAAACTTATCAAAGTTTATGCTTCGTAACGTTTGTCGATCGTTCTTGTGCGGATTGTCATTGGCTTGTTCTTTGAAGTTTCGTTCGAGTTTTTGTTTGTTTTCTTTGTGATTATTTGTTGCTAAACTTGTCATAATTTAGAGGTGAAAATCGCGCACACACTTGATTCCAAAGATCGGGACAACAACGAATCCTTTTTAACGTTATTGAATTGAGGGCGCGGTTTGATTAATCGTGTTTGATTTTCGTTCGTACGAGGATTCATATCATTTGATATTAGAGCTTTGGCTAATTGAATTCAAGTAAGTTTATCGCTCTTTTATCTCGTTCTATTATCGGATATGTTTATTCTTTCGTTCTTTTTTCAGATCTGTTTTTGTTCTATCGTTATTTGTCAGTTTTTCGAAATTTGGTGATTATTTTTTTGTGATTTTTCGAGTTGTACTCAACCAAAAAAAAAAAATACAAAAATTCCGAAAATTCACCATTATTTTGTTTTGGTATTTTGTTTTATTCATTTTAGTGAATCATATTCAATAGTCTCTCACAGTTAAAAAAAAAACTATCATTTTCAAATTTCTTGTCTACACAGTCCAAGTGAGTCGATCACAATTGTTCATGATTTGAACTTTATTGTTTAATATATACAAATACAAAGCTTGAGCACAGCTTCGAGAGAACTATCAAATTTGAGTGAAAATACTTGAGTGCGAGAGAATTTTCATTGGAGTGGTCGGTGAGTATTTGTTGTGAGCAAAAAAAAAAGAGGAGAGACGAGCGAATTTTCTTTGGAGTGACCGTGAGGTTTTGGGAGAGGAATATCTTTTTTTCTACTAATGTTTTCTTGCAGGTACAAGTCCATTAGAAAATGGAGAGGAAGGTAGTAGATAGTTCGAACCAAGGTTTGTCTAAGGTTCAAATGGAAGCGTTGTTCGGTCATTTCAGTAGAATGATGAGGACCGAGGTTGAGCCATTACATGAGCGGTTGGATAGGCTTGAAGAAGAGGAGAGTATGAATTGGGCGGAGATGAGGAGAGCCAAAATGAAAATTGGGGTAGGAATGGACGAGGTAGAGGGTTTGGTAGAGGAAGAAGAGAAGCCGTACGGGGTAGACACAATGATGGGAATAGGGAAGATGGTAACATGGGTAGTATTAATATGAAGATTCCATCGTTCCATGGGAAATATGAACCGGAGGCATATTTAGAGTCGGAAAAGTGGGTAGAGTTTGTTTTTGAACGTCACCACTACTCCGAACAAAAAAAGGTTAGGTTGGCGGTGGTTGAATTTTTAGACTACGCTCTCATTTTGTGGGATCAACTAGTGACCACTAGGAGGAGGTATAGTGAGAGACCCATTGAAACTTGGGATGAGATGCAGAGGGTCATGAGGAAGAGGTTTGTGCCCAATCATTACTATAGAGAGATGTTTAAGAAGCTACAAAACTTGAGGCAAGGAGTGAAAAGTGTCGAGGACTGCTATAAAGAGATGGAAGTAGTCATGATTAGGGCAAATCTAGAGGAGGATAGTGAGGCGACGATGGCTCGTTTTCTTTGTGGTTTGAACAGGGAGATTCAAGATCAATTAGAGCTTCGGCACTACTTGGATCTAGACGAGATGGTGCAAATGGCCATAAAGGTGGAGCAACAACTCAAAAGTTGAGGAATTGGCCGCACCAATCAAATAGGGAGTTCATCATCTTCTTGACGACCAAATGTGGAGAAACGTGAGGAGAGTAAAGTGATGACCAAGCCTAAGATTGAGACCAAACAAGATACGCCTAAACAAGGAGTGCAAGGTAAATCTGAAACTCTTCTTAATCGTTCAAGGGACATTAAATGTTTTAGGTTTTAAGAGGTGGGTCATATTGCTAGCCAATGTCCTAATAAGAGGCTAATGATATTGAATGGATATGGTGAGTATGAGTATCAAAGTTAGGGGGATGACGAGGGTGATGATGATGAGATGCCTGCGTTAGAGGATCCTGATGAGGGGTATGAGACGGTTGTAGGTGAAGCACTAGTGACTAGGCGGATCATAAGTGCCCGAGGGAAGGAGGAGGATACTAAACAAAGGGAGAAATTATTCCACACTAGGTGTTTTGTAAATCAAAAGGTTTGCAATCTAATCATAGATGGGGAGACTTGTACTATTGTGGCTAGTATTGATATGGTGGAGAAATTGTGTTTACCTACATTTAAGAATCCTCAACCATATAGGCTTCAATGGTTGAATGATTGTGCCGAAGTGATGGTGAACAAACAAGTGTTGGTTTCTTTTTCCATTGGGAATTATGTTGATGAGGTGTTGTGTGATGTGGTGCCAATGCATGCTTGTCATATTTTGTTAGGTAGACCATGGCTATATGATAGGCGAGTGAAGCATGATGGGTTTAAGAATATGTATTCTTTAGTCCTCAAGAAGGAACCCATTGTTTTACTTCCTTTGTCCCCAAAGAAAGTCTTCGAGAACCAATTGAAAAAAAATAAGAGAGATTAGGCCGAAAAAAAGAGTGAACAAAAAAATGAGATGGCCTTTGAAAGAAAAAACGAAATGGCTGAACACATAAACCACATAAACCACTTGTGTTGATTCTTTACAAGGAGATCCTCCTTAACACAAGTGATATAGCTGGGTTCCTTCCGAGCATTGTTGTTTCACTTTTGCAAGATTTTGATGATATATTTCCGAAGGAGATACCTCAAGGACAACCACCATTGAGGGGGATTGAGCATCAAATTGACTTTGTGCCCGGAAGTTCATTACCAAATTGTCCAGCTCATAGAATCAATCCGGAGGAAACTAAAGAGCTTCAACGGCAGGTAAGTGAGTTGTTAGATAAAGGTTTTGTGCGTGAGTCCATGTCTCCTTGTGCTGTTCCTGTTTTGTTAGTCTCTAAGAAAGATGGCTTATGGCGTATGTGTGTGGATTGTAGGGCAATTAATAATATAACCATCAAGTATATGCATCCCATACCTAGGCTAGATGATATGTTATATGAATTTCATGGTGCATGTGTCTTTAGCAAGATTGACTTGAAGAGTGGCTATCACAAAATTAGGATGAGGAAAGGTGATGAGTGGAAAACTGCATTTAAAACAAAATACGGGTTATATGAGTGGATGGTCAAGCCTTTTGGCTTAAATAACGCTCCTAGAACCTTTATGAGGCTAATGAATCATATCTTGCGTGCATACATAGGAAAATTTGTTGTGGTTTACTTTGATGATATCCTAGTGTGTAGCAAAAACTTAGATGAGCATGTTAAACACTTGGTACATGTGCTAATCACACTAAGGGGAGAAAATTTATATGCTAACTTGAAGAAATGTGATTTTTGTTCAAGCAAACTTGTCTTTCTTGGTTTTGTGGTAAGCTCACAGGGTATACAAGTGGATGAAGACAAGGTAAGTGTTGGATCTCGGTTTTCTCGTGCCAAAAACGCAGCAGAAGTTTAAAATTTTTATTTTATTTTGACAATCAAAATATATTTGTTTGAGCACTCGTATGGTTTTACTACCAAAACATTCATAGGGTGTTAGAATTATACCTTTGATGAATTAATTCACTTGGCTCCAACTAATCCGGTATAGGCGGATATAGCTCTTGATGAATCCTTACGAACTTTCTTCAAGAACTCTTTCTTTCAATCCTTCTATCAAGTCCACGACTGGAAGATTTGTTCCTCTTTCAAATAATACTAGAATATTTGAAAGAAGTTTTTACGTAGGAGATCGAAATTTGAGAGGCGGCTCAAACTACTTTTCAAATAAGAGTGGCCGAAATTTTATGCCTTTGAGCGAGGGGATTTTCGAAATTCTTGAAGGTGGTGGCTAGGGTTTTTCAAAAATTGTGAATGAATTGTCTTTAACCCAAATCCTAATACACGTATATATAATCTTAGGGCCCATTAATTAAATTAAATATTTAATGGACTTAATCAATTAATTATTCTAGTCCAACTATTTTAATTAATTAATTAATCTTTTAAAGTCCAATTAATAACCTTAATAATATGTATGTTGGTCTTGTACTCCTACAAGCCTATTATACATATATCTATTACATTTAATTTAAATCCCTTGTAAATTCAACATTTGAATTTAATATTTAAATTATAAATTCAACTCCTTGAATTTATCACCTCCAAAATTTAATATTTAATAAACTCAACTTTTGAGTTTCATAAATTAAATCCTCAAATTTTAAAAATTCAACTTCTTGAATTTATTCTCTCCAAATTTCATAAATTCAACTTCTTGAATTTATTATCTCATAAATTCAGCTCTTTGAATTTATTTGCTCAAAATTTAATAATCATGAATTTACTCTCTCAACGGGAACAAATGATCCAGTGCTTGTGTGACCCTCAATGGTTCAGGGATACAGCTAGCCGTGGGTTCACAACTCCTTATGATTCAAGACATAATCTTTTATTCGAGCTTACCCTAATGTACCCCATTCTATGTATCAACAATTGATCATGAGAATGTCAGAAATCATATTTCTGATTAAACCCATCGAATCATGGTAAGAGCGTCTAGCAGCATCGCCCAATGATTCCCTAGGTATCACTGATAGTGCCTGCAAGAACAAGTCGATATGATTAACGTACAGTACGGTCCCTTTATCTCATATATCCCAATCGAATCTGCAACCATTTGTTCATCGAGGGCTACATAATAATTCGAGAACTATGTGACTCATATTTGAGAATAAATAGTGGCATTGCATGTACAATTGGAGAATTCTTTCTCTAACGTACATCTCATACTATGGTCAGAGATTTCATGCATTATTATTTCATCATATCACATAGGATATCTACACCCGTAGGTGAGCAGTGAATTCCCGACTACAATGCACTGACTCCTACATGTTTCGCAACTGTAACCAATCTCGCCACCTGATGACCCTCCTGGGGTCGGTAAACGAGTCAAAACACAGCCCTAGCATATAGAGTCTCAGTGTTGTCCCGGGACGTAATGACTAATGGTGTACAATCATAACCACATATTTATCTTCTCGATGAATGATAACCACTTAGAAAGTCCGAGGGAGGGTTGTTCGGTATAATCATCGTATGACTACCCATCTGCATGTTTGGACATCGCTATGCCCTTACCAAGAAACGCGGTACACAACATAACAGATGCTAATCTCGAGCTCAAGCAACATTTATCCATGTTTTATGTGGCTGAATCGACTAGGAACGAATTTAGGTTATACAGTGCTTACAAATGAGTTTCAACATCGAATTACGATTCATTTGTATTAAAGTATAATCAAGGTCTTTATCTATGTTGTTCACATGAGTATACAGATAAATAAATGACAAACCATGAAATAATGAATTATATTAAAATAAAGATTGTTTATTTTAACTGAGTCAATAAAATCCCTAGCCAACAGTTGGCTTGCCGGACATGTACTCTAACAGTAAATGCCATTCGAGATTGGCCAATGCCTACTACTGTTGGTCAAGTTCGAAGTTTTCATGGTCTTGCAAGCTTCTGTAGGATGTTTGTAAAGGATTTTAGCACACTGGCAGCACCAATGACGGCGGTGATCAAGAAGAACGGTACATTCCATTGGGGCGAGGAGCAAGAGAAGTCTTTTAATATTATTAAGCAAAACTTAATTAATGCTCCTTTACTTGTTTTGCCTAACTTTGCTAATACTTTTGAAATTGAATGTGATGCTTCAGGTGTAGGTATTGGTGGAGTTCTGATGCAAGGAGGATAGCCGGTGGCGTACTTTAGTGAGAAGCTTAATGGAGCAGCACTTAACTATCCAATATATGACAAGGAGCTCTATGCGCTTGTGAGGACTCTTGAAACGTGGCAGCACTACTTGAGGCTTAGAGAGTTTGTGATTTATACGGATCATGAATCCTTAAAGTATCTTAAGGGGCAACAGAAGTTGAACAAGAGACATGCCAAATGGGTGGCATTCGTGGGGACATTCTCATGCATTATCAAATATAAGCAAGGTAAGAAAACGTAGTGGCCGAAGCGCTATCACGAAGGTACATACTATTTTCTACCTAAGAAGATAGGTTGTGTTCAAAACTATTACCTAGGGGTGATGGACCATTTCAAGTACTTGAAAGGATCAATGACAACGCCTACAAACTCGATCTGCCAGATGAGTTCAACGTGAGTTCAACATTTAATGTTAGTGATTTTTATTTGTTTGATGTAGGTGATGAACAAGATTTGAGGACAAATCCTTTTCAAGAAGGGGAGGATGATGCGATCATAGAAGGTCAAGCTCCGAGAAAAGCATGGGACCCATTAGAGTTGCCAGCGGGACAAATCACTAGGGGACGACTAAAAAAACTCTATGAGGCACTACAGGGAGTCATGAGCAATCAAGAAGGGCTTTCAAGCAAGGTATAAAGTGCCGAAGGGTTCGTGATGCAGGGGAGTAAGTTTGGGTGTCATAGGAAAATTATTCAAGCAATAAATGATGGGAATTTCTGAACGCCCGCACACAGCGACACACAAAGCGAGACAGAGAGCCTCGCGCACATGTGGAAGCATTGCAATTAATAGGGAAAACTAAAATAATTAAAATTTTGCCATGACTTATTCACAAATAAGCTTACCTAAATAACCCTTCCACATAAATAGTCTCAAAACCCAATTCACTATATAAAAAGATTGGCAAAATAAAAATGTTTAAACAACCCTATACATCAAAACATGAGCCAATCAACTTATAACTACCATTGTTTTAATCAAAAGCCAAAATAAATATTTTTGTTCCAAAAGTTTCCCCTTCCTTTGACATATGACTTCATTCACTTCCAACAATCCCGGTCACTTCTGCTTTTCACCTGCATTACATGATATATCTGGAATGAGTTTATAAACTCAGTAAGTAGAAAGCTGGGCACAACAATGAATAAAAATAGAATTGAAGCAACATGGCTATGACAATGAAATAGCATGACTATGGCAATGAACAACATGGCTATAGCAATGAAATCAATAATATACGATCTTCAATGAATAAGTGTAAAATACAATATAGATGGTATCTTGTGTCGTAGATTAAAGCAAGTAATTGATAGTTCTGTGACTTGTGACCTGTGGCATGAGATAGGCCCTTAATGAACCTATGTAAAGTATCTCTTTTGATATAAATATCAAAACTGTGAGGGATACACCTTCATCATGATATTGGCCAATAACATGTATATAAATACTATCAATTCTTCACTTTAACCATAGAAACTTCATTGAGGCAATTTCACAAACACATTGTGGGTGTAGAATTGTCCTTAGCTCCTTTAGCAATATAATCAAGGAATTTACTAGAAAAATGAACAAAAAACATCATTTATAACAACAATTGTTCAATGGAAGGAGCAAGGACTCAAGGAACATGGCTTTTATACATAGAATCATGTGAGCATTTGAAGGGAAAGCTTCTACTTACAATCCAATATGAAATTGATTGCTAGGATGATCTTGAAGTTTTTCCTACAATATATTACACGTATTCAACCATTAAACATCACCAATCAACAAAGAAATCACCACAACTCACTTCTACCTTCATCCCCAAAAACTTGCCAAAATCTCAAAAGAAGAGGTTCCCTTACCTTGGAGCTTGAAACTTGGGTAGATTAAACTATGGAAGCTACTAACACTCTTGAAATTGAAGTAGAGAGGTGAAGGAGAGAAAACTTTGTGGAAGAAGGAGCCTTGATCGATGGAGAAGAAAAGAGAAGGAAAGAAGTGAATAGAAATGTCAAGAAGGGGTAATTATAAGAGATTCCATTGCCCAAAAATATGGAAACCCAGTTATACTATTGGACAAAGCGGCGCATATGCGCGACCTCTCCCAGCGCATATGCGCACACCTTGCTGCCCGCTCGCGCATATGCGCGGAAGCTACTGCAGAGAAATTCCGAATTGGCCAAAATGGTCAAATTAAAGTTGTAGCCTAATGTCATTTCTTGCATCTCCCACTGGTTTCATGTCATTTGGAGGTCTGAATCAAAAGTTATGCCCATTCTACTAAAATGTGTCAGTGCAGAAATGACGGTACACATAACACAATTCGGCCCAATTTTGACTCGTCTTTCTCAAGTATTTGAACAAAACTCAAAACAAGAAAGTTGTAGCCTTGGATCTTAGCTTTCTAATGAACTTGGCCTCACATCATTTGGATCAATATACAAATTATTATGCTAAAAACCTTAACAACTGCCATAATTTTCATATCATTTCTGCACTCCAATCTTCTAAAAACTATAGTCATCAAAGCATGCACTCCAAAACCTCCACCAAATCCAATACCAACACAAACTCAAACCATCCAACAACCATCAATTAACTCATAACATCAAACCTGTAATGCCCGGTTACTCGTACAAATTATAATAATGCATTTATGTGGTTTATTATGTAGTTGTTTGACTCATTAGATTTCTTGTGATGCTTGAGGTGTCAATATTGAGCTTGAACATGATTTTTATATTTTCCTTGGTGTATTGAGAATGAATATGTGTTAAAATAGTGATAGTAAGAGGTGTAGGTAGAAGTAGTGTAATGAAGTTAGTAGGAAATGAGATAAAAATATGGTAGTTCTTACGTGTTTTAGCATAATGATTTGAATATTGATCCAAATTGTGTGAGGCCATAACTATTAGAAATCTAAGATATAATGTTACAACTTTCATGTTTTGGGTTTTGTCCAAATCATTGTGGAAGACAAGCCAAAAGCGCCCCAAAGTGTGTCGTGTATACCATCATTCGTTCACAGACACATGTTGGGAGAATGGGCATAACTATTTACTGAAACCTCTAAATGACCTGAAACTAATTTGATATTCAAGACAAGACATAGGGCTACAACTTTCGTGTTTACCACTTTTCCAGATTATGAACGAAAGAGACATTTCTGGAGCGATCTTTGATGTGGCTGTGCGTAGAACGACGCCCGAGCGGTAAGAAATGACCGCCCAAGTGCCACTGGTTCTGAATTTTTGGTTTTGGACAGAATGTTCCGTGCTCGAGCAGTAGAAAATGACCGCCCAAGCGCCGCCTTGCATAGAAAAAGATAAGTTTCGACTTCTTTGAGCCATTTTCACCATTCCTTCATTCCTTTCTCAGCAATACTCAAGAGAAACCAAGGAAACTTCTTCCAAAAGCTCCCTTCTTCATTTTTTTTCATTAGTTTGAAGTTAAAAGTTAGTTCTCCATCACAAGAACCTTATAAAGGTGTAAGTTTTCTTCTCCTTTAATTGTTCTACATGTATAGGGGTAACTTTCACTTTGTATAGAAATAGTAACTGAACTATTGGTTTATTGACAGCATAGGACTGTTAAACATCGTTTCAAACAAGTATTCGTACGCTTGGACTGTAAGTTGGCATGTTCTTGAAGTAATAAATGAGTAATATTATAATTTCAAATACTTCCCATTGATTATTGTTATATGTACATTGTTAGTATCTTATTGATGAAAATATAGCACCATATTCCATTGTTATGTATTAAATATGTAAGAAACTCATGAATATTGATGATGGGTGCTATGTTATGAACATGAACATGAACATGAAAAGAAAAAGATTGATTTTTACATGATATAGAGCTTGTTGACATCATGGGTGCTTTTAAGTCTACCAAACCTATTGGCCAATATATGTTCATGGGGCGTGGGGTTGCCAAAGGTTGCTCCATGACGTCCAACACAGTAGTAGCTATATAATAAAGCAAGGTACAGGTCAACTAATGAGGCTCAAGTACAAAAATGAACATGAATATATGCTATGATATGACATGGTTTAAACATTCATTGTTGATCACGACTTGATATGTATGTTCCTTCTACGCATATTGATACGTATAAGTGCAAACTTATTGGGTTTTATAAACTCACATAACTCATGTATTACAGGATCAGGTAGTGAAGAGAAATAGGATGTCAGTTCGCCAATGGATGTTTGTGACGTGCCTCACCTCGACAAGAACCGGGACTTCTTATTGTATAGCTTCCGCATATCTATTACAATGGATTTTATGTTAGGGTTTGAACAAGTTTCACAATGTTTATGACTATATGTATAACAATATGGCGTATGGTTGTGTATGAAAATATAGTTGATGTTGTTGTTGTTAGAGTAGGTGCACGTAGAGCCAAGTATTGGCCGAGTTTTCACAATGAAACTCTATGTATAAACAGTCTTTATTTTAATAATCTTTGAAATTATTGTTTTGGCACTTCTTTATCTGTATACCCATGCATGTTGCATAGATAAAGTCCTTTAATATACAAATAGTAGAAAGAATATGAGATGCTCATATGATGAGTATCATGAAACTCATATTTGGAATACTATATATTCTAAACAGTTCCTAGTCGATTCAGCCGCCGTTAAGATGGATATATTCCGCTCGAGTTTGAGACTAGTATCTGCGATGTGAGTACCATGTTTCATTGATAGGGAATATTGTGATGTCCGAGCATGCAGATAGGTGCTCCTGGTAGAGTGCACTGAACAAACCTCCATATAGGACTTTCCAAATGGTTCTTACTTATAGAGTGGAAACGTCCTAGTTTATGGTTGTACACCATTAGTCCTTATGACTCGGGACAACATTGAGATTCTATGTGCTAGCAGTGCACTTTGACTTGTTTATCGACTCATATGGGGTAATCATGTGGCAAGGTTGGGTGTTTTGTCGAAACATATAGGAGTCGATGCATTGTATTCGGGGATTCACCGCTTACCTTCGGGTATGGATATCCTATGTGTATGTAGTATGACATCTCTCATCAGAATATGGTGGTAATTATGAAAGGGGTTTCATAGATTGCACCATCGATACAACTACAACATGACACATAGTATCGATTCATTGACAACTCTCGATATACCAATGGTCGTCCAATCGATCGGGATATATGAGTTGAAGGGACCGTACTGTACGCTAACCATAATTGAATGGTTCTTGCAGGCACTATCATTTGATACATAGGGAATCATGTAAGCGATGCTGCTAGGCGTTTAACATGATTGGTTGGGTACAATCAGACTTGAGTTCTATCGTTCTTGTTATCAAGGAGTTGATAATTAACAATGGTGCAATTGGGGTATGCTCGTATAAGGACATGTTTAGTTCGAATCACAAGGAGATGTGAACCCACAGTGTTGTCACTTTGATTGTTGCACTCCCAAGAGCAGGTTTTCCACAAGTAGTATAATTCGGTGAGTCCGATATCGTATCCACAGGGAAGCTAAAGTAATTACAAGTCCACTACAATGTCTTTTTGTTTTGTTTTTGTTTTGGTTCTTTTTAATTTTAATTGTTTGAATCTTTAATGGGTAAATTTTAATTGTTCAAATTTTAATTTAAGTAGTTGAGATTAAAGGATCCACTCTTGGTATTTTAATAAAGTTAACATTAACGAACAATATTGAAATCCACTTAATAAAATGGTTCCAATATATTAAATAATCATATTTATATTATGTTATAAATTATTATCTTATAAGTATATAATACATACCAAAACTTATAAATGTGGTCAAGTATTTATTGTGCTATATATATTTGTAAACACTAAATCAAGGTTCCCACTTTAAATGGTTGGTAAAACCAAACAAACATTTTAAATGGTACTGATAAATTAATACTATGATATATTCATATATAATAAATCAAGGAATCCAAGTTAAATGGTTGGTAAAACCAAACTAACATTTAAATGGTTCCAAGAATTTAATATTATAATATATTTATATATAATAAATCAAGGCATCCACTTTAAATGGTTGGTAATACCAAACTAACATTTAAATGGTTCCAAGAATTTAGTGTAACATATAGCAACAATAAATCAAAACTCCCACTTATAAGTAGGGTATAAAAATGCTTAAAGAAATAAATATAACATAAACAATAAATAATGATTAAATAATATAAAACATAGATTCTTACCTTTTAATAACCTTATTATCATGCCAAGAGTTTCACCTTATCATCTCAACTTTAGGAAGTTAGCTATTCATTATTCAAAGTGTAAAACTTTGAATATGAAATTAACATGCTAATTGTATTTAAATGAAGAAATAAAGGAAAAATATAGAGAGAAATATTATGAACTCAAAGGTTTGTTCATAGAATGAGGGATATCTTAATACATTACAATGCACCCCTATTTATAGCCAAATTTGGGGAGACAACCACAAATAAAATATTAATTTTTTACACATAAGTCTTCATTAGTTTCCAAGATATTATATTATATTACACATCACTTTTGAAAATCTTCTTCTCAGAATTTGCTTCTTCACATAAAAAAAAACATGTGGATAATTGAGTTGTCTAGTTGTGGTATTTTTTTCAAACCATTTGACCAAGTAATTTGAGAGATATGGTCAAAATACTAGAGCATGGTAAAACTGCCACTCCTTTGATAACTTTATTTGTTGCTTAATTTGATCCCAATTGTGAGAGAATTTTTATCTCATGCTTGTCAACAATATTGTAGATATTATAATCAACTTTCTACAGGTCCAAGAATCATCTTAATCCCATTTGCAACGTCAAGTTTATTCTTGTTTTATTGAACCTGTAAAAAATAGTAAAAACTTGTAATTACACAACAACTTATATTTTATACAATTTATTATAAAACATATAATATTTAAACATTTAATAAAACAAAAACTATATAATTATATTATAAAACATTTAATTAATGTAAAATTTTTATGTTTATCACACGGCTAGTTGTATCAATGAACCATTGAAAGTCACACAAGTGCTAACTTTGTAGATCCCGTTGGGAAGTAAAATAGTTCAATGTGTTGAACGGGTTATAAAGGAGTTTTTAAGCGTAAAGAAAAATAGAAGTACGACTTCTATTAGGGGAATGTAACTTTTAATTTGTGGAAGTGTTCCTAAATTAAAAGTTGGCCAAATAAATAATGTATTTGAAAATTGTGATTTTCATAAACATTATTATGGACTAAATTAAATTAATTCTATTGTTGAATTAAATAAACACTAGTGGACCTATTAGAGTCCAAATAATTAAATTAATTCAAGTGTTGAATTAATTAAACAACATTGGGCCTTGTAGAGACCAATTAGAAATTATTATTAAACTAGTGGGCTTGAGTGAAATCAAGTAAAGCTTAAATGGTCTCAAATGTGTTTAAAACATTTAAATAAGAGTCAATGGGCTTTGTAATTGTTACATGCCCAAATAAAAATAATGTGCATGAGGAGGTGAAGAGTTGGGAGACCACTTTTTCAATATTCAAGACTTGGCATGCTAAAAAAGGTTTTAGCTTTTTACACAACCAAGACAAATCATTCTCCCCTACACCATACACCATAGTGGCCAAAATTTCACACACATATTCTCTCAAATTTTTGTTCTTCAATTGTTGAGGAAATCCTACACTTCTCAAAGATAAATGTTCTAATTTTTCTAGTGCAAAATTAGAGTGGATATACCTTGTTAGTGGTGGACCGTATTTTGAAGGAATGAAGAAAGCTTGTAGATTGTCTACCTTCAAGAGCCAAGTTGTTTACAACTTGGTTAGAGCCATAACATCAATCCTTGTGATTGATAGGTAAAAATTCTAAACACCCTATGTATGACATTTGTGTGTTTTCGTATTTGCTACACATTATAGGCTTAAGGTGTTCGTTTTTCTTGCTACAAAAATTATTTTGAAACTTCCGTTGCGCATACGGGTACCTTAATCGATCCCCTTTAAAGTGGTATCAAGGGCTAAAGATACTATTTTGTGTAGCATATACTTGATATTATATTGCGGTCGATTTCTAACCACATGAGATGAAATTTCGCAACAAAAATTGAGGCCGTCGTGGGGCGGTTTCGGGCAGCATGTTGCTGCCCATTTTGGGCAGCTCGGGCTGCCCGAAGGGCTGCCCATTTCGGGCAGCAAGGGCAGCCCGAGGGGCTACCTGAACAGCCCCATGTTTTTAAATTTAAAAAATATTTTAAGTTGGCCGGAATCCGGCAACGGAGCTCCGGCGATGGCGATGACGACTAGGGTTTCCAAAAGTGTTTTGGATTATCTAAGTGTCATGGACCTTGAAGTTGTTGGGCCATTAGATGGCTAACATATTTGTGAAATTTAAATGGGCCAAAATGTTTTTGGTGAAAAATGATTCCTTGGGCCTTTAAGTTTAAATTTACAAAGGTTGCAAATATTTTCTCATGAAATAAATAATTGAAGTTGGACTTTAATTGTTTATAGTAAATTGTGATTTATAAGAAATTCGGTTATAAATAAATTAATTATAAAGTAGACAAAGGAGTTTGTATACTTTGTTAATTTAGTTTATAATCGTGGCGGTTAGTGATTGGATCAAGATATATAATATTAGATCAATTGATTATTGTGATAATTGATTGATGGTGTATGATATGTGATATTATGCATGAAGGATGATCAAAAGCCCAAGCTCAATTTGCTAGGTGTATGCTAGGATATTTTGTGTTGAATGATTGTAATAATTATCAATTTGTAAAGTGGGCTTGGTTTATGGCCCGTTCCCACCCCCATGAGATGTATCCCTATTTGCCATGGATATTTATTTGTAAATATTAGTATAGTTGAAGATCAAGATTGTAAGATGGTGGCCTTGATAATTATGAAGATTGAAGACATGTAAATATTGGAAGCTTATGTAAAATTTGCATTTGCATCCCATGTATTTCCCTAGGATTGGACCTAGGCCCGTGTTTAGCTCACACGGGCCATTAGTTTTGGGGCGATTGATCATCTTTGTTTTGTTTACTGTTTATAATATATGCATGATATGATATAAATAATGAGTATGTGCGTTATTATTATGATAATAACAAAGTTGCATGAATCCGGCAATCATACGATCAAACATGGCGAGCTTTTAAATAAAATTAATGATGAGATCTTTCAAAATTTAAAAAAAACCCTCATTTTGAATAAGATTCAAAATTAATATCAAGCCCGAAAAGGGGAATTATAAAGTTGTTTATAATTTCTATGTCTTCCATCGACAATGGGTGCATGGTGAACGCTACACGTGTTCCGGGCTCGGCTCATATTATTGGGGGGCCTTGGACACCGGAAAGCTGTGACATCCATTGACATTATGATGTGAACTACGTGGAACTCCCATGATTTCGGCTCATATTATTGAGGGAACTCATGGCGACCGTCCATTAAGGTTCAATATCGATGGGTAAGGCTTGACACGTAAAGATGAACGACGTCATATTATTGGGTCCTAATCAAACGTGAGACAAAAGTTTACGTAGAGGGTTGCATGGTGATGCAATTGGAAACTACCTTTTAGGAATTATGATTGGCTGATATTATTCGGGATCATAATTCGCTAATTGGACCTTACGTACCTACTAAGGAAAGGAGTTTCCCGTTTTCACTAGAGGGTAGTGAAAGATGTCAAAACAGTGGGAGTAAATATTTATAAGGTAAAAGTCCATACTTTATATCTTACCAAATATTTTAAAATAGTCAATAACATTTATCTGTTTTACTTTTCAGTACAAATTTTGACAATGTCTTCGATTCGCAATCCGCTATCTGCAATACTTGAAAAACACATATTAACTGGACCTAATTACCTCACTTGGCTAAGAAACCTGAAAATCATCTTGAATTCGGAAAGGATAGCATATACATTTACTGAGTCGCCCCCTGCTGAGGCTCCGGCTGGCTGCACTCCTGAGGAATTGCAGACTTACAAGGACTGGTGTGACCATGACTTGAAAGCCAAGTGTTATATGCAGGCTTCTATGAATGATGAGCTGCAGAGGCGTTTTGAGGACGCAAAGAATGCTGCTGACATTCATTTGCATCTCAAGGAGCTCTTTGGAGAGCAAACACGTCCTCTTAGGCATGCTACCGTCAAGGACCTGATCACTTTGCGCATGCGAGATGGGGCTTCGGTACATGAGCATGGCCTGAAGATGATTGGGCTCGTGGACAAGCTCGTTGGCATGGAACTTACGTTGCCTTCAGAATTGACCACCGACGTGTTTCTCTTATCGCTGCCTAGCTCATTTGATCCTTTTGTGGTGAATTTCAACATGAACAAGATTGAACCGACCCTTGAGGAGTTGGTGAGTATGCTTGTTACCTTTGAGTCCACCATCAAGAAAGAGAAGTCGGTTCTTTATGTGGGCTATTCATCTTGTACGAAGACTGGTCCACCTGGGAAGGGAAAGAAGCGTTCTTTCCAACGTCCCAAGAAGAACGTGCCCTTGAAGAGGCAAGCTCCGAGTCCCGCTGTGGAAGCCATACCAGTGAAGGCTGACAAGACTGCTGATATTTGTCTTCACTACAAGAAGCCTGGACATTGGAGGCGTAACTGTAGAGAATATCTTTCCCAGAAGGGTTCTGGAAACGGTATGTTCTATATCGAAGTAAATATTTCAATTAACTCTACTTCTTGGGTATTAGATAACGGATGTGGCTCACATCTCTATAATGAGTTGCACGTGATGGGTAGAAGTAGGAGACTAAGGGAAGGTGAGACCTTCTTGAGGCTGGGCAATGGAGCAAGAGTTGCTGTCAAGGCTATTGGAGATGTTTACTTGATTTTGAACAATGATTTTAAGTTAGTTTTAAGATATGTTTTGTCTGTACTCGATTTGGTGAAAAACATTATTTCGATTTCTACGATTGATAAAGATGGATATTCTTGTTTATTTAGCAAATGTGTTTGCAACATTTACAAGAATGAATGTTTGATTGGTACTGGATAACTTGAAAACGATCTCTACAACTTAAAATTGAAAGATATTCCACTAAACAATGTCCAAGCAATAACAACAACAAACAAGCAAAAACAAGATACTTTAAATTCGGCAAAATTATGGCATGCTCGATTAGGACATATTTCCCTAAGAAGGATGAACAAGTTAGTGGGAGTGAGCAGGTTTGATATGTCTGATATTAATGCTCTCACGACTTGTGAATCCTGTATAAAAGGAAAGATGACCAAAATTCCATTTAAGGGCCATGTGGAGCGAGCAAAAGAGTTATTGGATTTGATCCATACAGATGTGTGCAGTCCGCTTAGCATCACAACTAAGCATGGACATGCCTACTTCATCACTTTTACCGATGAATTTTCGAGGTATGGGTATGTGTATTTGATGAAATACAAGTCTGAAGCCTTTGAAAGGTTCAAAGAATTCAGAAGTGAAGTAGAGAAACAGTTGGGACGAAGCATCAAGACACTTCGATCGGATTGAGGTGGTGAGTACTTGAGTGCCGAGTTCCCAGAGTATCTTAGGGAGAATGGGATTCTCTCGAAGTGGACTCCGCCCGCTACACCGCAGTTGAATGGTGTTTCGGAGCGTCGTAACTGGACTTTGATGGACATGGTTTGGTCTATGATGGGGTTCACGGAATTGCCGCCATCCTTTTGGGGATATGCGCTTGAGACAGCGGCACTGTTGTTGAACAATATCCATTCAAAGGCAGTTGATAAGACACCATATGAGATATGGATGTGTAAGCCTCCCAAATATTCTTACCTTGGAATATGGGTGTGCCCTGCTTATGTGAAGCAAGTAGTGGGAGATAAATTGGATAGTCGATCAATTTTATGTTACTTTATTGGATATCCAAGGAATTCAGTTGGATATTATTTCTATTATCCCTGAGAAACAAAGGTGTTTGTTTCTAGGAATGCAACCTTTTTGGAAAAAAAATTTCTATTAGATAGAAAAGGAGAAATGATAGAACTCGAAGAGGTTATAGAGACACCCACAATTATAGATTCAACACCCGAAGAGCCAAGAGAGGAGATACAAGCTCCTAGAAGATCCGAGAGAGTCTCGAGACCACCTCTGAGGTATGGTCTGCTTCTTGAAGAGGGCCATGATGATCTTATCCATGGATGTGATACAAGGACCTTCAAAGAAGTGTTATCTGATGCCGATTCATCCAAGTGGCTTGAAGCGATGGAATCTGAGATGAATTCCATGCATTCGAACCAAGTGTGGAACCTTGTGGATCCACCTGAGGGAACTGTTCCCAGAGGGTGTAAATGGATTTACAAGAGGAAACTTGGGGCGGATGGGAAGGTATTGAATTTCAAGGCGCGGTTGGTGGCAAAAGGATATACTCAAAGACAAGAAGTTGACTTTGAGGAAACCTTTTCTCCAGTTGCAATGTTCAAGTCGATAAGGATATTGCTAGCCATAGTTGCATGGTATGACTATGAGATATGACAGATGGATGTCAAGACAGCCTTTCTTAATGGGGATATTAAGGAAGAGATTTACATGTCTCAACCTGAAGGGTTTACATCTATCGGAAGTGAGCATATGGTATGCAAACTTCAGAGATATATTTATGGTCTAAAGCAAGCATCTAGGAGTTGGAACCTCAGATTCGACAATCAAAGAGTTTGGTTTTACTAAGAATCCTGAGGAACCCTGTGTATAAGAAGGTCAGTGGGAGTGCTGTGACATTCCTGGTGCTTTATGTTGATGACATTTTACTCATTGGGAATGATGTAGGAATATTGCAATCAACTAAAATATGGTTAGCAAGTAAGTTCTCGATGCAGGACTTGGGTGAAGCATCTTTTGTATTGGGAATACAGATCTATAGAGATAGATCAAGAAGATTGCTTGGTCTCACCAAGTCCATATACATTGATACCATCGTGAAGCGGTTCTCGATGGATGAGTCCAAAAGAGGACATCTACCAATGTGTCATGGCGTGTCCCTATCCAAGTCTTTGTCTCCCAAGACTGATGCAGAGATAGCGGCGATGACAAGCATTCCTTATGCATCTGCAATTGGTAGCATCATGTATGGGATGATATCTACACGTCGTGACGTGGCTTTCGCACTAAGTGTAGTGAGTAGATATCAATCGAACCCTGGTCTTCCACACTGGAAAGCTGTGAAAGACATCCTCAAGTTTTTGAGAAGGACCAATAAGTTGTTTTTGGTCTATGGGGGGTGGAGAACTGAAATTGGAAGGTTATACCGACTCTAGTTTCCAAAGCGATATCGATGACTCGAAGTCAACCTCTGGGTTCGTATTCATGCTCAATGGTGCTGCTGTCTCTTGGAAGACTTCCAAGCAAGATAGTACTGTGGATTCCACCACTGAGGCCGAATACATTGCTGCATCAGCTGCAGCAAAGGAGGCTGTTTGGATAAGGAATTTCGTCCAAGAGTTAGGCGTCATTCCTAATGGAGTTGCTCCTGTCCCAGTGTTTTGTGACAACACGGGAGCTATAGCTCAGACAAAGGAGCCAAGGTCTCATCAGAAGTCCAAACACGTATTGAGAAAGCACCACATCCTCCGAGAGATTGTGGAAAGAGGAGAAGTGTCGATTGACAAAGTCGACTCCGCAGATAATGTTGTTGATCCGCTAACTAAGCCTTTACCTGGACCATTATTCCAGAAGCATCGCGAAACGATGGGTTTGAAGCATATGGGTAGTTGGCTCTAGTGCAAGTGGGAGATTGTTAGAGTAGGTGCACGTCGAGCCAAGTGTTGGCCAAGTGTTCACAATGAAACTCTATGTATAAACTGTCTTTATTTTAATAATATTTGAAATTATTGTTTTGGCACTTCTTTATCTGTATACCCATGCATGTTGCATAGATAAAGTTCTTGAATATACCAATATTCGAAAGAATATGAGATGCTCATATGATGAATATCATGAAACTCATATTTGGAATACTGTAAATTCTAAACAGTTCCTAGTCGATTCAGCCGCCGCTAAGAAGGATATATGCCGCTCGAGTTTGAGACTAGTATCTGCGATGTGAGTGCCATGTTTCATTGGTAGGGAACATTGTGATGTCCGAGCATGCAGATAGGTACTCCTTGTAGAGTACACTGAACAATCCTCCATATAGGACTTTCCAAGTGGTTCTTATTTATCGAGTGGAAACGTCCTAGTTTATGGTTGTACACCATTAGTTCTTATGACACGGGACAACATTTAGACTCTATGTGCTAGCATTGCTCTTTGACTTGTTTACCGACTCATATGGGGTCATCAGGTGGCAAGGTTGGGTGTTTTGTCGAAACATATAGGAGTCGATGCATTGTAGTCGGGGATTCACCGCTTACCTTCGGGTATGGATATCCTATGTGTATGTAGTATGAAATCTCTCATCAGAGTATGGTGGTAATTATGAAAGGGGTTTCATAGATTACACCGTCGATGCAACTACAACATGACACATAGTATCGATTCATTGACAACTCTCGATATACCAATGGTCGTCGAATCGATCGGGATATATGAGTTGAAGGGACCGTACTGTACGCTAACCATAATTGAATGGTTCTTGCAGGCACTATCATTTGATACATAGGGAATCATGTAAGCGATGCTGCTAGGCATTTAACATGATTGGTTGGGTACAATCAGACTTGAATTCTATCGTTCTTGTTATCAAGGAGTTGATAATTAAGAATGGAGCAACTGGGGTATGCTCGTATAAGGACATGTTTAGTCCGAATCACATGGAGATGTGAACCCACGGCTAGTTGTATCAATGAACCATTGAGGGTCACACAAGTGCTAACTTTGTAGATCCCGTTGGGAAGTAAAATAGTTCAATGTGTTGAAGGGCTTATAAAGGAGTTTATAAGCGTAAAGAAAAATAGAAGTACGACTTCTATTAGGGGAATGTAACTTTTAATTTGTGAAAGTGTTCCTAACTTAAAAGTTGGCCAAATAAATAATGTATTTGAAAATTGTGATTTTCATAAACATTATTATGGACTAAATTAAATTAATTCAAGTGTTGAATTAATTAAACACTAGTGGACCTAGTAGAGTCCAAATAATTAAATTAATTCAAGTGTTGGATTAATTAAATTACATTGGGCCTTGTAGAGCCCAATTAGAAATAATTATTAAACTAGTGGGCTTGAGTAAAATCAAGTAAATGTTAAATGGTCTCAAATGTGCTTGAGACATTTAAATAAAAGTCCATGGGCTTTGTAATTGTTACATGCCCAAATAAAAATAATGTGCATGGGGAGGTGAAGAGTTGGGAGACGACTTTTTCAATATTCAAGGCTTGGCATGCTAAAAGGGGTTTTAGCTTTATACACAACCAAGACAACTCATTCTCCCCTACACCATACACCATAGTGGTCGAAATTTCACACACATATTCTCTCCAATTTTTGTTCTTCAATTGTTGAGGAAATCCTACACTTCTCAAAGATAAATGCTTTAATTTTTCTAGTGCAAAATTAGAGTGGATCTACCTTGTTAGAGGTGGACCTTATTTTGAAAGAAAGAAGGAAGCTTGTAGATTGTCGACCTTCAAGAGTCAAGTTGTTTACAACTTTGTTGGAGCCATAACATCAATCCTTGTGATAGATAGGTAAAAATTCTAAACACTCTATGTATGACATTTGTGTGTTTTCGTATTTGCTACATATTATAGGCTTAAGGTGTTTGGTTTTCTTGCTACAAAAATTATTTTGAAACTTCCGTTGCGCATACGGGCACCTTAATCGATCCCCTTTCAGTTGTATATATGGTATTGCTTGGGTTTGTGGTTTAGACAAAAATGTAAGGACATGATGCCAAAATTTTTATAAACCGTCAAATTGATGCCCCTTGTTTCAATTGCTTCATAATATAGTTAAATCATTCAAATCCTATTTTGATTATGGTAATTATGTTAAGTATAGAGTAAGGGTGTGACAAAACCATTACAACATGAATCATCCATTCGAATACCCTAACCAACAATATAACATTAAAGACAATGGCATAACATGAACTATCATACTTCCATTCACTATAAGCATTAGCCATAGCCAAGCATATACAATATTAATAACATATTGACCAATACTTCTCTCAACCAATAAAATGAACCATGGAAATATCATGACCAAAATTTATAAAAATTTCATCCTCGAAATTTACATACCTTAAAATAGATCCGGATAACGTTGCCTCATCTCCTCCTCCGGTTCCCATGTAGCCTCTTCAATCACTTGATTCCGCCATAGAACTTTCGCAAGTCCAATTTCTTTGTTTCTTAACACTTTTACCTTGTGATCAAGAATTTGAACCGGAACTTCTAAGTAGCTCAAATTAGGCAAAAGGTCCAAAGATTCATGCCGAAGAACATGGGATGGATTAGAGAGGTACTTACGGAGCATAGAAACATGAAAGACATTATGTACCCGATCCAACTCTGGTGGCAAAGCAAGACGATAAGCTCGATCACCAATCCTATCCAAAATCTCGAACGACCAAATGTATCGAGGACTTAGTTTGCCCTTCGTACCAAAGCGCATAACTCCCTTCAAAGGGGCTATCTTAAGGAAAACATGATCACCTACCTAGAACTCCAATGGCCTTCTACGAACATTTGCATAACTTGTTTGTCGTGATTGAGCTGTCTTCATTCGTTCATGTATCAATTCCACAACATCTGCTGTTTGTTGAACCAACTTCGGGCCCAACATTTTTCTTTCTCCAACCTCTTCCAATACAACGGTGATCAACACTTCCGCCCATACAGAGCTTCATAGGGTGTCATGTCAATGGTTGATTGATAGTTTTTATTATACGTGAAATCCACCAAAGACAACTTGAAATCCCAAATCCCCGGGAAATCAATCGTGGAAGCCCTTAACATATCCTCCAGAATTTGAATAACCCTTTCGGATTGGCCGTCACTTTGAGGATGATAGGTTGTGCTAAAGTCTAACTTCGTACCTAAGGCTCTATGTAGACTCTTCTAGAACTCATATGTAAATCTTGGTTCACGATCTGAAACTATCGACACTGGTATCCCATGAAGTCTCACAATTTCTTGAACATAAGCCTCAGCATATTGATTCATAGAATATGTCGTTTTAACAGGAAGAAAATGTGATGACTTTGTCAATCGATCCACGATCACCCAAATAGAATTTTAGCCCTTCTGAGTTCTTGGCAACCCAACAACAAAATCCATGGTAATGTGTTCCCATTTCCACTACGGTATGGGTAAGGACTGCAACAATCCCGCTGGCTTCTAATGCTCAATCTTAACCTGTTGGCAGGTTTGACATTCAGAAAAAAATAACATGATATCTTTCTTCATACCTGGCCACTAGTAAATACGTCAAAGATCCTGATACATCTTGGTACTGCCAGGGTGGACCAAATATGGAGATGTATGTGCTTCAATAATAACATCTTTCCGAATGTCATCACCCAAAGGAACACATATCTTAATTCGAAAGATCAACAAACCATTTCGATTCAACCCAAACTCATAAACTCCTGCTAATTCACTCTTTCTCTTTAGTTCCAACAATTGATCATCGGACTGTTGTTCCTTCAAAATTCTGTCAAACAAAGTTGAGCGGAGAACCAATGCAGATAATTGAGCCACTGTACCTGGAGATACAAAAGTGATCTCATTTCTTTGCAGATCAAGCAACAATGGTTTCTGACATATGGAACTCAATACAGAACTCGACTTGCAACTCAAAGCATCAGCAACCACATTAGATTTACCAGGATGATAGCTAATGGTACACTCATAGTCCTTCACAAGTTCAAACCATCTTTGCTGCCGCATATTCAACTCTCTCTGTGAAAACAAATAACTCAAAGTTTTATGATCTGTAAAAATTTCACACTTCTCACCATAGAGGTAATGCAGCCAAATTTTTAAGGCAAAAACCACCGCCGCCAATTCTAAATCATGAGTGGCATACTTTTTCTCGTAGTCCTTCAACTGACGAGAAGCATAAGTTATCACTTTTCCACGCTGCATCAGTACAGAAATGAATCCTTGTACGAACGAAAAGCAAACATGATTTAATTGGAATCGCGCCCTTTATTCAATAACGAACAAGGATCGATGTTGTCCCGATCTTTTGATTCAAGAAATACGTGACCTCAACCCCTAAACTACGTGGTTTAGTAATAAACGATCACAAAGAAACAACCGGACTCAATCAAACCTTCAAAGAACTCTTATTTGACAATCCGCGTGACAAGCGATCGAAAAACGCCACAAAGTTATAAACTTTGATAAGTTTTATTTGGAGAATAAAGCAAGGCTTTGAATGTTTGAGAGAAAACTCTAAAACTTTGATATTCAATCAATATTAATCTGCATAAATGTTCACAAAATTAGTCCATATATTTTACATAATCAAAAGATATCAAATCTACTTGCCAAAATAATTAAACTCTAAATTATGAAAATAAATATCTGTCGCGCGCATATGCGCGGCCCAACTCGCGCATATGCGCCAATGTCTCTGCCTTTAGCTTTTACGCCTCTTCCACGCATATGCGCGGAGTCTCCTGTTCTGCATCTTTGGTGGGTAATACATCTCACGCATATGCGCGCCCTATACCCGCGCATATGCGCGAGACCTTCTGTCTCGGTGTTCTGGAATTTTCATGAACTTCATTATCTATTAATGAATAATGTTCTTATGACTCCCAAACTTACTCCCATGCATCACGAAGCCTTCCGCACTCTGCACCTCGATTGCAAGTCCTTCTTCTTTGCTCATAAGCCCATGCAACGCTTTCTTAAACCTCTTCAGTCGTCCCCTCGTGATTGGTCCCTCCGGAAACTTTAAAGGATTCCATGCTTTCCTTGGGGCTTGACCAACCGTGTTCGCATCATCCTCCCCTTCTTAAAAAGGATTTATCCTCAAATCTTGTTCATCACCTACATCAAACAACGAAAGATCACTAACATTAAAAGTAGAACTGAAGTTATACTCACTTGGTAGATCGAGTTTGTAGGCGTTGTCAGTGATCCGTTCGAGGACTTGAAATGGTCCATCACCCTTTGGTAGTAGCTTCGAGCGTCTCTTCTCGGGGAACCTTTCCTTCCTCAAGTGTAGCCACACCTAATCACCCTTCTCAAACACCACCCTTTTTTTTCCTTTGTTGGCTTGCTTTGTGTATTGTTCATTCTTCTTTTCAATATTAGCTTTGACCTTCTCATGCAAACTCCTAACAGATTCAACCTTCTTTTTCCCATCCATGTTTAACCTTTCACTCACAGGTAAAGACATCAAATCCAACGGAGTCAAAGGATTAAAATCATATACAATTTCAAACGTTGAATAATTTGTAGTAGAATGCACACAACGATTATAAGCAAACTCAAAAAATGGCAAACAATCCTCCCAATTCTTTAAGTTTTTCTTAAGAATAGCACGCAAAAGTGTTCCTAAAGTCCTATTTACCACTTCAGTTTGTCCATCCATTTGAGGATGATATGTAGTAGAAAACAACAATTTTGTGCCAAGTTTAGCCCATAACGTTTTCCAGAAATAACTCAGAAACTTAACATCACGATCAGAAAGAATAGTCCTAGGTATGTCATGCAACCTAATGACTTCTCTAAAGAACAGATCCGCAATGTTAGATGCATCATCAGTTTTGTGAGAAGCAATAAAATGTGTCATCTTCGAAAACCTATCAACAACAACAAATATTGAATCCCTCCCCTTCTTAGTCCTAGGCAACACCAAAACAAAGTCCATAGAAATATCAACCCAAGGTTCACTAGGGACTGGATGTGGTGTATACAATCCATGTGGTTGTGTTCTATATTTAGCTTGCCTACAAGTTAGCACTTATCACACACACGCTCAACATAACGTTTCATATGTGGCCAATAAAAATGTTCATGCAATGCACTTAAAGTCTTAGCCACACCAAAATGTCCCATCAAACCACCCCCATGTGCTTCCCTAACAAATAATTCATGAATGGATGATCTAGGGGTGCACAACCTATCTTCTTTAAACAAAAAACTATTATGCAAATAGAATTTTTCATGTTGACCACGCATACAAGTTTCAAACACACTCTTAAAATCCTCATCTAGCACATACAACTCCTTGACATGCTCAAACCCCAAAATTTTAGACTCCAAGGTAGAGAAGAGTATGTATATTCGTGATAGTGTGTCGGCCACTACGTTTTCCTTGCCTTGCTTATATTTGATAATTTAGTGGAATGTTTCCACAAACGCCACCCACTTGGCATGTCTCTTGTTTAACTTCTGCTGCCCCTTAAGATGTTTTAAGGATTCATGATCTATATGAATCCTAAACTCCCTAGGCCTCAAATAGTGATGCCACGTCTCAAGAGTCCTCACAAGTGCATAGAGCTCCTTGTCATATGTCGGGTAATTCAGTGCTGCTCCATTAATATTCTCCCTAAAGTATGCCACAGGCCGTCCTACTTGCATCAACACTCCACCAATACCTACACTTGAAGCATCACATTCAATCTCAAAAGTATTAGAAAAATCAGGTACAACAAGTAAAGGAGCATTAATTAATTTTTGCTTAATAGTATTAAAGGACTTCTCTTGCTCCTCGCCCCAATGAAATGGAACATTCTTCTTGACTATCGCCGTCATCGGTACTGCCAACTTGCTAAAATCCTTTACAAACCTCCTATAGAAGCTTGCAAGACCATGAAAGCTTCGAACTTGATCGAAAGTAGTAGGCGTTGGCCAATCTCGAATGGCACTTACCTTGTCTACATCCACTTGTATACCCTTTGAGCTTACCACAAAACCAAGGAAGACAAGTTTGCTTGTACAAAAATAACATTTCTTTAAGTTATCATACAAATTTTCAGCCCTTCGTGTGATTAGCACAAGTCTCAAGTGATTAACATGCTCATCCAAGTTTTTGCTATACACTAGGATATCATCAAAATAAACCACAACAAACTTTCCTATGGGTGCACGCAAAACATGATTCATTAACCTCATAAAGGTGCTAGGAGCGTTAGTTAAGCCAAAAGGCATTACCATCCACTCATATAACCCGTATTTGGTTTTAAAAGCAGTTTTCCACTCATCACCTTCCCTCATTCTAATTTGGTGATAACCACTCTTCAGATAAATTTTGCTAAAGACACAAGCACTATGCAATTCATCTAACATATCATCTAGTCTAGGTATAGGATGCCTATACTTAATGGTTATATTATTGATTACTCTACAATCTACACACATACGCCATGAGCCATCTTTATAAGGAACTAGTAAAACAAATACAGCACAAGGATACATGGACTCACACACAAAACCCCTATCTAACAACTCACTTACCTGCCGTTGAAGCTCCTTAGTCTCCTCCGGATTGCTTCTATAAGTTTGACGATTTGGTAATGCACTTCGGGGCACAAAGTCAATTTGGTGCAAAAGTGAAACAACAATGCTCGGAAGGGACCCGTCTATATCACTTGTGTTAAGGAGGATCTCCTTGTAAAGAATCAACACAAGTGGTTCATGTGTGTGCAACATATGTTTCAACTCAGTCTTTTGGGCCATATATGTTTTTTCTTTTTGTCCTCTTTCCTCTCATTTTCTTTTCTCTCATTTTCTTTCCTCTCTTTTTTGTTTTGTATTTCTATCTCACTTTTTTTATCACTCCTCTTTTCAGCCATGTCATTTTAATTTCAAAGGCCATCTCACTCTTTTGTTCACTCTTTTTTTCGACCTCATCTCTCTTTTTTTTTTCAATTGGTCTTCCAACACTTGCTTTGGGGACAAAGGAAGTAAAAAAATAGATTCATTTTTTGAGAACAAAAGAATACATATTCCTAAACCCATCATTTTTCACTTGCCTATCATATTTCCATGGTCTCCCTAACAAAATATGACAAGCATGCATTGACACCACATCACATAACACCTCATCAACATACTTCCCAATTGAAAAAGAAACCAATACTTTTTTGTTCACCTTCACTTCCGCACAATCATTCAACCATTGAAGCCTATATGGTTGAAGATGATTTAATGTAGGTAAACCCAATTTATCCACCATCTCAACACTAGCCACATTAGTACAAATTCCTTCATTTATTATAAGGCTGCAAATCTTACTATTCACAAAACATCTAGCATGGAACAAGTTTTCCCTTTGGTTAGTCTCCTCTTTCTTGACTTGGGCTCATATGAATCCTCGTACGAAGAAAAGCAAACACGATTAAATATGAATCGCGCCCTCAATTCAATAACGAACAAGGATCGTTGTTACGATGTCCCGATCTTTTGATTCAAGCAATGACGTGATCTTCAACCCTAAACTATGTGGTTTAGTAATAAACAATCACAAACGAAACAATCAAAACTTAATCGAACCTTCAAAGAACTCGTGATTGACAATACGCGTAAGACACGATCGACAAACGCCACAAAGTTGAAACTTTGATAAGTTTGATTTGGAGAACAAAGCAAGGCTTTGAATGTTTTGAGAGAAAAATCTAAAACTTTGATAAAATATCAATAATAATATGAATAATGATTATAATTTTCATGCCAATATTGTTTACATACCCAAAAGATAACAATATCTAGTTGCCAAAATAATTAGGACTCTAATCAAGGAAACAAATAATTTCTCGCATCTGACTCGCGCTCGGGCGGTAGGATATTACCGCTCGAGCGCCGAGGGTTCTGGACTATTCGCACTCGGGCGGTAGAATGTGATCGCTCGGGCGCCGAGTGTTCTGGAAATCACCTCTTGGACAGTACGTCTGCCGCTGGGGCGGTAGTTTTTTATCGCTCGGGCGCGGAGCAATCTGGCCATTTTCTTCGTTCATCACTTGAATGGTGTTTCTATGACTCCCAAACTTACTCACATGCATCACAAACCCTTCAGCACTCTGCACCTTGCTTGTAAGTCCTTCTTCATTGCTCATAAGCCCATGCAATGCCTCTTTAAACCTCTTCAGTCGTCCCCTCGTGATTGGTCCCTCGGGCAACTCTATGCGATCCCATGCTTTCCTTGGGGCTTGACCAACCGTGTTCGCTTGATGGGCACTCATGATCTGCCTAGTCACTAGCGCTTCACCTACAACCGCTCCATATCCCTCATCAGGATCCTCTAACGCAGGCGTCTCATTATCATCACCCTCGTCATCACCCTCACACTAACGTCCGAAAAACCAACCTACGTAAACCACATGCATGCAAAATTATTTTAATTGCTCAATTGTTTTATTTAATTATTTTTAAATGCTTGCATGATATTTTATTAGATGATTAAATGTGGTTGCATAATTAAATGATAATATGACATGATTTCATGAAATTAAAGATTTTACCCAAATATTCGATAATAGGCAGGGGAAGGAGACCGGGGACGACCAAGACAAGAATATTTATTATTCATTAAATAATAGCGAGGCTTCCTAATATGATTTAAAAATTATTTAATTTTCCTAAAAATGTTGGAGTTCGAATTATTTTACGAGTGGAACTTGATTTTTCCCGGAAAGCCGATTTTGGGCAAACAAGGAGTTTTAAAAGATCAAAAATATTATTTTATGGAAATTAATTTTATGAACTCTTATTATTTAATTAATTAAGTGTTATTGGGCCCAATTTAATTAATTTAAGTAGGCCCAATTACTCTTAAGTTGCAAGCCCAAACCAAAGCACATTTAACGTGTTAATTTAATTATAAATTAGTGTTTTAGGTCTTCTAAACCTAATAATTCAGCCTCCATCAGCCGATTTCACCCTCAAGCACACACCACAATTTTTGAAAAAATTGGAGGAAAAGAAAAGCTTGTGTTCTTCGTCGTCCGGTCGTCCAACGTCGCACCCTCGCCAACGATCGAATAATTGAGCGTTATAAATGCAAAGGCACGTTTCCTAAACTCTTTTAACATCATACAAATCATATTATGCATAATTTAATTGTTGATGCAAGAATAAAATATGTATTCGATAATTTTTGCGGTAAAACGTTTATTTTAAAAAATACGTCGATTTTACGTTTATTCGAAAAACGTTACGAATCCAAGGGGGTAAGCTGCCAATACATGATAAAAATATGATTAATTTATGGGCAAAACATGATAAAATAATAGGGGAACAAGGCTGGAAGAACCGTGGAATTTTCTAAAAATCAATTCACGCATGGCTTAGTTCATAAGGGTTGGTTACTAGGCATGGGGGGCTGGGCTGGTTGGGGCTTGGCTAGGGTCGTGACTAGGTCCTAGGAGGGCTAGGGCTCGAGCCATGGGCTGGGGAAGAGTCCACGTGAAGTGGGACTCTCCCCCATGGCACGCGCAGGTGCTCTTCGGGAAAGACGGGGGCGGCGAGGCTGGCTTGGACGAGCCAGGCTGGTACTTTAGGGTCTAGGGAGATGGTCAAGGGTTGTGACAGGGGCTGGAGTGGCTGGGAACGACGTGGCTCGAGCCATAATCAGAAAGCGTGAGGAACCGTAGGAAGCTAGTTAACGCGCAGGTTGTGTTTCTCTGGTTCAGAAGCTTCGCTGGTGGGTTCCAGGGTAATGGCTGGTCTGGGTCGAGTTTGGGCGTGGTCTAGGGTCGGTTAGGGTCATGGTGGTTCAGTGGTTTGAGGGCTGGACGAGTCCTTGATAGCTAGGAGTCTTGGGCTTGGTCAAGAGGGTGCCTAGGTGGGTTGTCTCGGGTTTGGCTTGAGGTGGCTTGGGCGTGGCTCGAGTATTTTGAGAGATGGCTCGGTGTGTTCGATTATGTGTCAATTTCAAAAATTAAATAACTAAAATTGAATCCATGGGTCCACGGGTATGGCTCATGACTTTGAAGGGTAGAATAAATACTAAAAATGTTATGTTTAAAATTTAAGATCAAAATAATGAGTTTTGGAATTTTCTGGGATTTAATCGTCACGCGAAGCGTTAATTAACGAATTAATTGAAAAGCCCAGTTTTAAGCTTTATAAAATTATGAAAAATTATGTTTAAGCTTAAATAATTATTAAAAGTCTAAGTTTTTAATTTGGTAATTTTATATTAAGGTTTGGTTTAAATCGAGATTAAAACGCGTTAATATGTCTTATTTAAATATTAATTTCAAAGTCATCGATTTAAGCCAAATAAAAATATGAGAAAATTTGTATAAGCTTAAATAATTATTTAGAATAAGCCCATGTCATTAAAAGTGCGAAAAAGATAAATTCGAGAATTTGTACGTCCAAGGGAAAAACGGTCTTTTTACACTTAAGGAAATACGGAAACGCTTGGCAGCGTCTCGAAGTATCATAACGCATGTTAAATGATTTTTTATAATTTAAAATGATGATTTTGATGATAATATGTATTTTTATGATTTATGGTAAAGCTGCGCAATTTATACTGTTTAAAATGCTATTTTTGGAAAGCTATGTTATTTTATGATTTTAAAAGAAAAGGAAAAATATTTTGAGATATGTGAATTAACTGTGACAAATGATATGATTTATGATATATGATTTTGTGGAGATGACGTGAGGGCCAAGGCCCCAGAGGGAATCCATATTCGGGACAAGGCCCAGAGGGACCCCGTCTATGGGAAAAGGCCCACGAGGGATCCCGACGATCGTATTTCTAGGGTGGAGCCTATTGCCCACCCCCATGGGCCATGTGGAGCTAAGATTGCAGTCGACTAAAGGATAAAAGCTAGTCACTTTCAAGGATCAAACTTCACCCAAAAAGATATATGATTGAAAGCTTATGATAAAAATGATTTTATGATATGTGATTTACGATTAGGATTAAAGCTATTTTTAAAATGATTTATTTATGCTTAAAGTTATTTTAAAATGATTTTTCTATTTATGATTTAATTATGCTTAAATGATTTTTAAAGGAATTTAAAATGATTTATTTATTTTCAAAAGGTATTTTAAATAAAAATATGATTTTTAAATACATGTGCTTGTATATGTATTATTTGTTATCTATGTTTAGAACGTGCTGAGTCATTAGACTCACTAGGTTTGTAGGATGCAGGATTTGATGATTTTTGGAGGCGGTGACGATTGAGTCGATCGAATGCAGCAGTACACACCCTAGGGCCTTTATGTTTCCGCACTAGTTTATTAGATTTAAGATTTAAAGATTTATGTTAATGATTTTTATTAGAGAATTCTTATGCTTTATTTTTATTGTTAGTAATCTTTCAAAGGTCAATTTAGGATGTTTTGGTTAGGTGATGATTTAGGATTTATTTTATGCACTTGAGTTTTAAATTGTTAATTTATTAAGATTCATGATTATGTTAAATTATTTTATTTAGAAATTTAGAAATTATGATTTAAGATTAGAAAGAAAAAAAAATCGAGGTCGTTTCAGTTGGTATCAGAGCCAAGGATCCCCAAAGGGTTGTGTACTGTCACTTCGAGAAGCTCAAGAAGTCACGTCTCAAATATGTGAGTTTTACTTCTTTATATTTTATATGCTAAAATTTTTTTAAATGATTATATGATATATGATATAAATGATAGTTGCATACTACATGAAAAAAAAATTTTAAATGCATGTTGGTTACGTGGTTGGACGACGTGTACAGAGATGCCTCCTAGAAGGATTTTGCGTAGGACTGATGAGGTTAGACAGGAGGGGACTGACGAGGTTAGACAGGAGGGGAATATTCCACGGCCTCCACCTGTTCAGGATGCTAGTGCCCGTGTACTAGCCGGTATGGCCCGTTTCTTTGAGCAACATGTAGGAGATGGAGCAAGGGTTAGACCAGAGGCAGTTTATGAGAGATTTAGGAGGATGCACCCCGACGAGTTTCATGGCACTACTGATCCATTCTTTGCTGAGAGATGGATTCGATCTTCAGAGGTGATTTTTCGCTACATGGACATGGCGGACGCTGACCGAGTTCGCTGTACCATTAATCTACTGAAGGGCGCCGCTTCCTTATGGTGGGAGGGAGCAGAGCGAGGAGTGAACATGGCGACTTTGACTTGGGAGGAGTTCAAGAGGGTATTCTATGACAAGTACTTCACATCCGATGTTCGTTCTAGGCTTAAGAGGGAGTTTATGAGTCTCCGTCAGGGAGATTGGTCGGTTGCCGAATTTGTCCAGAAGTTTGATAGGGGATGTCACTTTGTGCCTTAATTGCTAGTGATGCGGCGGAGAAATTACGACACTTTCTAGATGGTTTGAGGCCGACGATCCGACGTGATGTGATGCTTGGCGATCCTACTGATTATACTACTGCCGTGTCCAGAGCCGTCAGAGCCGAGCAGTCACTCAAAGATATTGATTGGGAGATGCAGCGAAAGAGGAATCGTACTCAGCAAGCCAATCAGAGCAATAAGAAGCCTATTACGGGACCACCAAAGCAACCAGAACCACTAAAACCACAAGGGCAACCACCAAGAGGAAATGTTCCAAAGGCTGATGACAAACCACTGTGCAAAGAGTGCAATCGTCCACATTCCAGTAAGTGCTTGTGGGGCACTTACAAGTGCTTGAAATGCGGAGATTCGGGACACAAGGATAAGGATTGTCCAGCGTTCAAGCAACCCACTACTGGAAGACTCTATGTGATGCAAGCTGCAGAGGATGAGACAGAGCCGGCACTACACTGATTTCGAGGTAACCTAGCTGTTTGACATTTTTCCGATGCTTTTCTTGCATGAAATGTTAAATTGGGTTAGGGGAATTGTTTGGGATGTCGAAGAACTTAGAAGGATAGGGTGCATGCACTACTTGAGACGGATTTAGGAGTAAACTTTGGGAAATTTTTGGGTTAGTATTATGATTTCCAAGATTTTGAGGACCGAATTGAGGAGTAAGATTTAAGTTAGAGGTTAAGTTGGCGGTGGATAAAGAAATCTAAGCTTTACAATCATCAAGCCAAGGAAATTTGGAGGACGAAATTTAATTTAAGGGGGGGAGAATCGTAACGTCCGAAAACCAACCTACGTAAACCACATGCATGCAAAATTATTTTAATTGTTTAATTGTTTTATTTAATTATTTTTAAATGCTTGCATGATATTTTATTAGATGATTAAATGTGATTGCATGATTAAATGATAATATGACATGATTTCATGAAATTAAAGATTTTACCCGAATATTCGATAATAGGCAGGGGAAGGAGACCGGGGACGACCAAGACAAGAATATTTATTTTTCATTAAATAATAGCGAGGCTTCCTAATATGATTTAAAAATGATTTAATTTTCTTAAAAATGTTGGAGTTCGAATTATTTTACGAGTTGAACTTGATTTTTCCTGGGAAGCCGGTTTTGGGCAAACAAGGAGTTTTAAAAGATCAAAAATATTATTTTATGAAAACTAATTTTATGAACTCTTATTATTTAATTAATTAAGTGTTATTGGGCCCAATTTAATTAATTTAAGTAGGCCAAATTACTCTTACGTTGCAAGCCCAAACCAAAGCACATTTAACATGTTAATTTAATTATAAATTAGTGTTTTAGGTCTTCTAAACCTAATAATTAAGCCTCCATCAGCCGATTTCACCCTGAAGCACACACCACAATTTTTTAAAAAATTGGAGGAAAAGAAAAGCTTGTGTTCTTCGTCGTCCGGTCGTCCAACGTCGCACCCTTTCAAACGATCGAATAATTGAGCGTTATAAACGCAAAGGCACGTTTCCTAAACTCTTTTAACATCATACAAATCATATTATGCAAGATTTAATTGTTGATGCAAGAATAAAATAGGTATTCGATAATTTTTACGGTAAAACGTTCATTTTAAAAAATACGTCGATTTTACGTTTATTCGAAAAACGTTATGAATCCAAGGGGTTAAGCTGCCAATACATGATAAAAATATGATTAATTTATGGGCAAAACATGATAAAATAATAGGGGAACAAGGCTGGAAGAACCGTGGAATTTTCTAAAAATCAATTCACGCATGGCTTAGTTCATAAGGGTTGGTTACTGGGCATGGGGGGCTGGGCTCGGCCAGGGCTGGTTGGGGCTTGGCTAGGGTCGTGACTAGGTCCTAGGAAGAGTCCTAGGAGGGCTAGGGCTCGAGCCATGGGCTGGGGAAGAGTCCACGTGAAGTGGGACTCTCCCCCATGGCACGTGCAGGTGCTGTTCGGGAAAGAAGGGGGCGGCGAGGCTGTCTTGGACGAGCCAGGCTGGTACTTTAGGGTCTAGGGAGATGGTCAAGGGTTGTGACAGGGGCTGGAGTGGCTGGGAACGACGTGGCTCGAGCCATAATCAGAAAGCGTGAGGAACCGTAGGAAGCTAGTTAACGCGCAGGTTGTGTTTCTCTGGTTCAGAAGCTTCGCTGGTTGGTTCCAGGGTAATGGCTGGTCTAGGTCGAGTCTGGGAGTGGTCTAGGGTCAGTTAGGGTCATGATGGTTCTGTGGTTAGAGGGCTGGACGAGTCCTTGATAGCTAGGAGTCTTGGGCTAGGGAAGAGGGTCATGCACAGATTTTTTTTTCTTCGGTTCCAGGTTAGTTCGAGCAATCCAAGGCTAGTTTCAGGGGCTTGGGCTTGGTCAGGAGGGTGCCTAGGTGGGTTGGCTCGGGTTTGGCTCGAGGTGGCTTGGGCGTGGCTCGAGTATTTTGAGAGATGGCTCCGTGTGTTCGATTATGTGTCAATTTTGAAAATTAAAGAACTAAAATTGAATCCATGGGTCCACGGGTGTGGCTAATGACTTGAAAGGGTAGAATAAATAGTAAAAATGTTATGTTTAAAATTTGGGATCAAAATAATGAGTTTTGTAATTTTCCGGGATTTAATCGTCGCGCGAAGCGTTAATTAACGAATTAATTGAAAAGCCCAGTTTTAAGCTTTATAAAATTATGAAAAATTAGTTTAAGCTTAAATAATTATTAAAAGTCTAATTTTTTAATTTGGGAATTTTATATTACTGTTTGGTTTAAATCGGGATTAAAACGCGTTAATATGTCTTATTTAAATATTAATTTAAAAGTCATCGATTTAAACCAAATAAAAATATGAGAAAATTCGTGTAAGTTTAAATAATTATTTAGAATAAACCCATGTCATTAAAAGTGCGAAAAAGATAAATTCGAGAATTTGTACGTCTAGAGGCAAAACGGTCTTTTTACACTTAAGAAAATACGAAAACGCTTGGCAGCGTCACGAAGGATCATAACGCATGTTAAATGATATTTTTTTATTTAAAATGACGATTTTGATGATAATATGTATTTTTATGATTTATGATAAAGCTGTGCGATTTATACTGTTTAAAATGCTATTTTTGGAAAGCTATGTTATTTTATGATTTTAAAAGAAAAGAAAAAATATTTTGAGAGATGTGAATTGACTGTGACAAATGATATGATTTATGATATATGATTTTGTGGAGATGACGTGAGGGCCAAGGCCCTAGAGGGAACCCATATTCGGGCCAAGGCCCCAGAGGGAACCCGTTTACGGGCCAAGGCCCAGAGGGACCCCGTCTATGGGAAAAGGCCCCCGAGGGATCTCGACGATCGTATTTCCATGATGGAGCCTAGTGCCTACCCCCATGGACCATGTGGAGCTAAGACTGCAGTCGACCAAAGGATAAAAGCTAGTCACTTTCAAGAATAAAACTTCACCCAAAATGATATATGATTGAAAGCTTATGATAAAAATGATTTTATGGTATATGATTTACGATGAGGATTAAAGCTATTTTTAAAATGATTTATTTATGCTTAAAGTTATTTTAAAATGATTTTTCTATTTATGATTTAATTATGCTTAAATGATTTTTAAAGGATTTTAAAATGATTTATTTATTTTCAAAAGCTATTTTTAATAAAAATATGATTTTTAAATACATGTGCTTGTATATGTATTATTTTTTATCTATGTTTAGAACGTGCTGAGTCATTAGACTCACTAGGTTTGTAGGATGCATGATTTGATGATTTTTGGAGGCGGTGACGATTGAGTCGATCGAGTGCAGCAGTACACACCCGAAGGCCTTTATGTTTCCGCACTAGTTTATTTGATTTAAGATTTAAAGATTTATGTTAATGATTTTTATTAGAGAATTCTTATGCTTTATTTTTATTGTTAGTGATCTTTTCAAAGGTCAATTTAGGATGTTTTGGTTAGGAGATGATTTATGATTTATTTTATGCACTTAAGTTTTAAATTGTTAATTTATTACGATTCATGATTATGTTAAATTATTTTATTTAGAAATTTAGAAATTATGATTTAAGATTAGAAAGAAAAAAAATCGAGGTCGTTTCACTCACTTTGAGACTCATATTCATCACAGCCATTCAAAATCATCACCCTCTTATTAGGACATTGGCTAGCAATATGACCAACTCCTTTACACATAAAACATTAAATGTCCCTAGAACGATTAAGAGGAGTTTCGGATTTACCTTGTAATCCTTGTTTAGGCGTCTTTTGCTTGGTCTCAATCTTTGGCTTCATCACTAACTTACTTTCATCACGTTTTGCCACATTTGGTCGCCAAGAAGATGACGAACCCCCAGTTTGGTTGGTGAGACCAACTCCTCGCCTATTGAGTTGTTGCTCCACCTTTATGGCCATTTGCATCATCTCGTCTAGATCCAAGTAGTGCCTAAGCTCCACTTGATCTTGAATCTCCCTGTTCAAACCACAAAGAAAACATGCCATCGTCGCCTCACTATCTTCCTCTATGTTTGATCTAATCATGACTACTTTCATTTCTTTATAGTAGTCCTCAACACTCTTTATCACTTGTCTCAAAGTTTGTAGCCTCTTAAACATCTCCCAATAAAAGTGGTTGGGCACAAACCTCTTCCTCATGAGCCTCTTCATCTCATCCCAAGTTTCAATTGGTCTCTCATTATACCTCCTCCTCCTAGGGGTCACTAGTTCATCCCACCAAATGAGAGCATAGTCTAGAAATTCAACCACCGCCAATCTAACCTTCTTTTGTTCGGAGTAGTAGTGACATTCAAACACAAACTCTACCCTCTTTTCCCATTCTAAGTATGCCTCCGGGTCAGATTTTCCATGGAATGATGGAATTTTCATCTTAATACTACCCATATTACCATCCTCCCTATTCCCATTATTGTACCTACCCCGTTCGGCTTCTCTTTTTCCTCTCCTAAATCCTCTACCATTCCTACCCCAATTCTCATTTTGGCTCTCCTCGTCTCCTCCCAAATCATATTCGTCATCTTCTCCTCCTCTACCCATATCTTTAGGCTTATTGATATAAATCCACCTAACTCCACCTCAAAAGCTAGCTTATGAGAGGTGGATTGTGAATTCATATATATTTTACCCAAGACAACTCTTGCTAACCGATGTGGGACACATCATTCCCGACCCCTGTAGACTGCACGTCCTCGTGCCAACTCCTTCGTTAACCCGCACTCCAGGGCACTTCCAAGAACATGCACTCACACGACCAGTCAAGAGTATGGCTCTGATACCATATGATATCAATCCACCTAACTCCACCTCAAAAGCTAGCTTATGAGAGGAGGATTGTGAATTCATATATATTTTACCCAAGACAACTCTTGCTAACCGATGTGGGACACATCACTTATAAGTACTCCCACTAGCACTAACTTCAAGCTTATCCAACCGCTCATGTAAGGGCTCCAACTCGGTCCTCATCATCCTACTAAAATGACTGAATAATGCCTCCATTTGAACCTTAGACAACCCTTGGTTCGAATTATCTCCTACCTCCCTCTCCATTTAATTTTGGACTTGTACTTGCAAGAAAATGTTATTAGAAATAATAGATATTCCTCACCCAAATGCTCACGGTCTCTCTCCTCTCTTTTTTTTTTCTCACAACAAATACTCATTAATCACTCCATAGAAATAACGCTCGCACTCAAGTATTTTCGCTCAAATTCGAGAGTTCCCTCAAGGTGCTCAAGCTTCGTATTTTGATATATAAAACAATCAAGTTCAAACTCGTGAACAATTGCGATCGACTTACTTGGATTGCGTAGACAAGAAATTTGAAAATAAATTTATATTTTTTGGACTCTGAGAGAATATTGAATATGACTCACTAAAAAAAAGAAAAAAAAATATCAAAAAGAAATAATGGTGAATTTTTGGATTTTTTGTACTCTTTTTTTTTTCCGGTCTTGCACAAGGATGATGTGCACACAAAATATCCAAGAAAAATATCAAAATTTCAAGAAACACAGTTTCACGAAAGTTGAAAAACGATAGAACAAAAAGCAAATCTGAAAAAAGAATGAAAGATAAACAGATCTGATAATTAGAAAGAAAGATAAACTTACTTGAATTCAATGAGCCAAAGCTCTGATACCAAATGATATGAATCCTTGTACGAAAGAAAAGCAAACACGATTTAATTGGAATCGAGCCCTCGATTCAATAACGAACATGGATCGATGTTGTGCCGATCTTTTGATTCAAGCAATACACGACCTCCACCCCTAAAATACGTGGTTTAGTAATAAAAGATCACAAAGAAACAACCGGACTCAATCGAACCTTCAACGAACTCGTCTTTGACAATCCGCGTGAGAAGCGATCGACAAACGTCACAAAGTTAAAAACTTTGATAAGTTTGATTTGAAGAACAAAGCAAGGCTTTGAATGTTTGAGAGAAAAATTTAAAACTTTGATATTCAATCAATATTAATCCGCATAAATGTTAACAAAATTCGTCCATATATTTTACATAATCAAAAGATATCAAATCTACTTGCCAAAATAATTAAATCTCTAAATTAGGAAAATAAATCTACGTCCCACGCATATGCGCGCCCCAACTCGCGCATATGCTCCAATGTCTCTGCCTGTAGCTTTTACGCCGCCCTCTGCCACGCATATGCACGGATTCTTCTGTTCTGCATCTTCGGTGGGCAGTACTTTTCGCGAATATGCACGCCCTATACCCGCGCATATGCGCGAGACCTTCTGTCTCGGTGTTTGGGAATTTTCATCATCTTCATCATCTATTAATTGAATAATGTTCCTATTGTAATATCCCGACCTTTTATCATGTTATTGTTGATGGTGTAATTCATGATTTCTTGTGATAAGGTATGTTTATAGATATTTTAATGGTTATTGGTTATGGATATGTTTATTGGGATGATTAATTATGGTTATTGTTTTATTGTATATTGATCCAATTGATTTGAGGTCAATTCCATTCGAAAGATAAGGTATAAGGATATAACTTTCATATTTTGTGTTTTATTCAAATCATTAGGGAAGACGAGCCAAAAGTGGCCCGAAGTGTGTCGTGTGTATCGTTGTTCCTGCACTGACACATGTTTGGAGAATGAGCATAACTTTTTTGTAATGCCCGAGAAATTGATTATCGTAACCGGATATGATTTATTGATCATGAATTGATGTGAAGGTAGTTGGACCACTCCGAGACCAAATTGGTTAACAACACATATGAGTTAGGTGATTGTCGGGCCGAACCTGTGGCGCCCGAGCGGTAGAAAAGGACCGCCCGAGCGCCAATGCATTACAAGAACTTGTCTTGGACAGAACGTCTGGCGCCCGAGCGGTAGTTCTTGACCGCCCGAGCGCCAGTGTTCAACAAAAGTATGAACCGAACAGAAGGTGCTGCGCCCGAGCGGTAAAGATTAACCGCCCGAGCGCCGCCTGAAAGGTGTGAAAAATAATGACACGTATCATTAACATGCAAGAGATATATAAGATGTTGGTTTCCTTCATTTCCTTAGGAAGAGACCGAGAAGAGCTCCTGGGAAGCTACGAGAAATCCTTACGCCTTTTATCTTATATATTTGTGATTTACGAAAGATCCGTCCGTCCGATTTTAAATCCGACTTCAGTACTGTGTTCCTATCGACGCAGGCTTCAACTGGACGTAAGTTTTACTACGTTTTGAGATGATTTGAAATTATGGTATTGCCAGAATCTTATATGATTCTTATATAATGTTCTTGATATGTTAGACATCATATAATCGAAACCGCATTTAAGAACGGATACCGTATAGAATTGTTATGAATTTCAGAGTTGATTTGACTGAGATTTGATATCAGATTTGTATTGTTATTGATTATGAGTTGCGAGAACGGATATCTGTTGATTTGTAGTGTTGGGTATATTGAGATTATGCAATTATGCTGTCGAAACAGAATTTGATTTCGTTCTGATTATATCCAGTATTGACTTGATTGGTGTATTGATATTGTACTCCTCGATATTGTCATTTCCAGATTGAGTATTGACAGGCCTTGAGTTCGAGACTTCGACAGAGTCAGATTGACAGAAAGAAAGGTATAATTCATGTGAATGCGGGAAGATACAACTCGAATTAGACTTGATTTGAGTTTCCCAAAATCACATACTAGATTGTTTAACTTTTTATATGTTTACGCTTTGTCTATTGATTTATATTCAAGCAATTAAGATAGGAGAGTCATTGGCAGAATTGCCAAATGTCTAGACGTTCGGTGACATCGACGCATCGAAGCAGATTTCCTCCGATTGTAGACACTCGATACAGACAGGTTCGAAGTCTAGGAATAAGACGTACCGCCACCACGAGTGGGAGAGTAGGTGGGAGACTTGTTACGTCTTATTCACACCGGGATCCCTAGACTTAGATATGAGTCGAGTTAAAGAATAAGAGTCGAAGAGTTTTATCTGTATTCACTAGTGTGTCATAATTACTGATTTATGTGTTATGATTTTGTATTTATTGCATGATATGCATGTATACACGGCCCTCTACATGGAAGAGGGCACGGGTCTTGCCAAGAAAAATGTGTGATTTCCAATGTGTACACGGCCCTCTACATGGAAGAGGGCACGGGTTCCGTGTCTATGGCATAAAAAACACTTTTTTAGTGTATTTTGTAGGCTTTTAAACTTAATTCTAGACCCTTCTTGTAATGCCCATGGGCTGTTCCCGATCCAACTGGCGGGAGTCGGTTATCCCATGGCCCATTACTCAATGACTCCTCCAGCCCAGGCACTGGAGTTTGTACCTCCCCAGACTCGAACCTAAGATCTCCTGGACGTATAGATACTTAGCACAAGTCTGGTACCAATTGAGCTCAGACTTGTGCTAAGTATCTATACGTCCAGGAGATCTTAGGTTCGAGTCTGGGGAGGTACAAACTCCAGTGCCTGGGCTGGATGAGTCATTGAGTAATGAGCCATGGGATAACCGACTCCCGCAAGTTGGATCGGGAACAGCCCATGGGCATTACAATAAAAAGGCGCATGAGTTTAAAAGCATAAGAAAAAATAGAAGTATGACTTCTATGAGGGAAACGTAACTTTTAATTTCTGGAAGTGTTCCTAAATTAAAAGTTGGCCAAATAAATAATGTATTTGAAAATTGTGATTTTCATAAACATTATTATGGACTAAATTAAATTAATTCAAGTGTTGAATTAATTAAACACTAGTGGGCCTAGTAGAGTCCAAATAATTAAGTTAATTCAAGTGTTTTAATTAAATATTATTGGGTCTTGTAGAGCCCGATAGAAAATAATTATTTAACTAGTGGGCTTGAGTAAAATCAAGTAAAGTTTAAATAGTCTCAAATGTGTTTGAGATAATTAAAATAAAAGTCCATGGGCTTTGTAATTGTTACAAACCCAAATAGAGAAGCATGCAAAGGAGGTGAAGGGTTGGAGACAACTTTTTGTATAACCAAGACTTGGCATGCAACTTTTTGCTTTAACTTTTTCCACAACCAAGAAAAGTCTTCTCTTCTCTCCTCCCCACCCCTTTGGACGAAAATTTGAAGCCAAAAATTCTCCATTTTTCTTTCTTCAATTGTTGATGAAAGCACACACTTCTCAAAGAAAAATGCTCTAATTTTCTAGTGCAAAATTAGAGTGGATCTACCTTGTTAGTGGTGGACCTAATTTGAAGAAAGGATTCCAAAAGAAAGGTGAAGCTTGTAGATTGTCATCCTTTGAAGAGCTTAGTTGTTTGACAACTAAGTTGGAGCCATCATCAATCCATTGTGATTGATAGGTATATTTTCTAAAACACCCTATGAATGTCGTATTGTGTTTTTGTATTTGCTACACTTGAAAAATGTGGTGGCCGAAAATTTTCCTTCAAAATTTTGATTTTTAAACTTCCGTTGCGCATTCGAGCACCGTTACCGATCCTCTTTCAGAGAATTGATTCCATTTCATTGCCATTGATGTACTATTCCTTCCTTTCTATTTTAACGTGAGCTTATGTGTAAGACTTGCCTCCCAAGCGAAAGACTATTGAAGGGGACGATAGGACCCCTCCCATTTATTTACATTTAAATAAATTATGGAATTATGCATGTTGGTTACGTATGGGTTATTTATGGAACAGTATGCCTCCTAGACGCCAGTTGGATCGGGAACAGCCCATGGGCATTACACCCACAATTATAGAACCCACACCCGAAGAGCCAAGAGAGGAGATACAAGCTCCTAGAAGATCCGAGAGAGTCTCGAGACCACCTATGAGGTATGGTGTGCGGACCCGGACGTTAATTCATTTCTTAATCATTCTTTGAGAATAATTCAATCAATTAAGATAAACTTGGTCTAAATTTTTTTTTAAATGCGGAAGGTAATGGAATCAGTCTAGTATACACATCAGTATAAAAATACAAGTGTTGTACAACATACAACAAACGAAACTAGGGTTCAACTACTATATAGCAAGTGCTGAAACCTAACTACTTCTGATCCGGATCACCACGCTAACTTGTCCTTTCTCTCATCCCCTTCTTGACCCTGATCCTATCCCACCTGTTGTCATGCACACATACAAACACGACAACAGCCGGATAACTCCGGTGAGAATAAAATCCCAGTATAAACAATGTATACATGCAATGCATAAAATCATATACAAAAGCATAAACCATGTATCACAAAACATAAATCAGAATTTATGACACATTAGTGAATACAGATAAAACTCTTTGACTCGTCATCTTAGACTCGACTCATCTCTAATCTAGGGATCCCGGTTCTTGGATATTACAATATACCGAATCTCCACGATAGGAATCGATCCCTTCCTAAGCAACATCGATATAAATCAATTATCCATAGACTTGGCATATCCGCCATAGACTTGGCATATCAGCCAATGCCTACTCTCACAATGTGCAATGGGCCAATGATCACTCTGTCATAATCTGGCACCTCTGTCAGCGACTCTCACTCAATAACTATCTGCTATTCTCTGCTTTTTATTAAATCAATAGACTAAGCACATTCATTCAAATAATACAACAGTATGAAAACAATAACATACAAGTATGTGATTCAGGGAAACTTCAGTCCAATCTAACTTAAGTCAATCTCCCGGTTAACATTGATTTATACCTTCCTTTCGTCGATTTCTGGCTCTGTCGAGGTCTCAAATTCAAAGCTGTCACTATCAATCTGAAATGACATATTGAATAGGCACAAAATATCAATATTCAATTCAACTCAGATCTGTTCTGATCAATACTCAATCTAATTCAATATCGACGACATAACGGTACAATATTGATATCCCGTCAACTCAGACAACAACAGATATCAATTAAAAATCATAACCAGTAGTCAATATAATCCATACTCTGTGAAAAATCATAACAAATGTATAAACAATCTGTTCTTCTATCTGTTCTCGGTTCTACGATGTCTAATATCTCAAGAACATCATATATCAATCATATCCGATTCCTTCAATATCATATTTTCAAATCATATCAAAACATAGGAAAACGTACGTCCAGTTGAAGTCCCTGTCGATAGAAATACAGTACTGAAGTCGGATTTAAAATCAGACGGGCGGATCTCGCACAAATCACAAATATATAAGATAAAAGGACTTTTCTCACTTCCTTTCTCGGTTTCTTCTTTTCTGATTCTTGCTGAAGGCATGAAACATATATATATCACAAGTTGCATGCTAGAGAAATGTGGCACATTCTTCTTGAGTTTCAGTCGGCGCTCGGGCGGTCAAAGACTACCGCTCGGGCGCGGAAGTTTCTGTTCGAGCTCTAAAATTAATCTACTCTGGCGCTCGGGCGGTAACTTTCAGCCGCTCGGGCGCCAGACGTTCTGTCTAGATTCTTCTTTTGTGATGCATTGGCGCTCGGGCAGTCATTTTCTACCGCTCGGGTGCCAAAGGTTCTGTACAAACTTTTGGTCTTGTGTTATACCGACTCCTGGCTTCGCCATGTGAGTTCCTACAATCTTAATTCTGTCAATTAAGTAAGGTCTGATCACAGTAATAACATCTCGGGCATTACATATGGTCTGCTTCTTGAAGAAGTCCATGATGAGCCTAACCATGGATGTGATCCAAGGACATTTAATGAAGCGTTATCTGATGCCGATTCATCCAAATGGTTTGAAGCTATGGAATCTGAGATGAATTCAATGCATTCAAACCAAGTGTGGAGTCTTGTTGATCCACATGAGGGAACTGTTCCCATAGGGTATAAATTGATTTACAAGAGGAAACTTGGGGCGGATGGGAAGGTATTGACCTTCAAGGCGTGATTGGTGGAAAAAAATATACTCAAAGACAAGAAGTTGACTTTGAGGAAACTTTTTCTCCAGTTGCAATGTTTAAGTCTATAAGGATATTGCTAGCCATAGCTGCATGGTATGACTATGAGATATGACAGATGGATGTCAAGATAGCCTTTCTTAATGGGGATATTAAAGAAGAGATTTACATGTCTCAACCTGAAGGGTTTACATCTATCGGAAGTGAACATATAGTATGCAAACCTCAGATATCTATTTATGGTCTAAAGCAGGCATCTAGGAGTTGGAACCTCATATTCGACAGTACAATCAAAGATTTTGGTTTTACTAAGAATCCTGAGGAACCCTGTGTGTATAAGAAGGTCAGTGGGAGTGCTGTGACATTCCTGGTGCTTTATGTTGATGGCATTCTACTCATTGGGAATGATGTAAGGATGTTGCAATCAACTAAAATATGGTTAGCAAGTAAGTTCTTGATGCAGGACTTGGATGAAGCATATTTTGTATTGGCAATACAGATCTATAGAGATAGATCAAGAAAATTGCTTGGTCTCACCCAGTCCACATACAGTGATACCATCGTGAAGCGGTTCTCGATGGATGAGTCCAAGAGAGGACATATACCAATGTGTCATGGCGTGTCCCTATCCAAGTCTATGTATCCCAAGACTGATGCAGAGATAGAGGCGATGACAAGCATTGCTTATGCATCTGCAATTGGTAGCATCATGTAAGTGATGATATCTACACGTCCTGACGTGGCTTTTGCACTAAGTGTAGTGAGTTGATATCAATCGAACCCTGGTCTTACACACTTGAAAGCTGTGAAAGACATCCTCAAGTATTTGAGAAGGACCAATAAATTGTTCTTGGTCTATCGGGGTAGAAAACTTAAATTGGACGGCTATACCGACTCTAGCTTCCAAAGCGATATCGATGACTCGAAGTCAACCTCTGGGTTTGTATTCATGCTCAATGGTGCTGCTGTCTCTTGGAAAGGTTCCAAGCAAGACAGTACTGCGGGTTCCACCACTGAGGTCGAATACATTGTTGCATCAGCTGCAGCAAAGGAGGCTGTTTGGATAAGGAATTTCGTCCAAGAGTTGGGCGTCATTCCTAATGGAGTTGCTTCTGTCCTGGTGTTTTGTGACAACACGGGAGCTATATCTCAAGCAAAGGAGCCAAGGTCTCATCAGAAATCCAAACACGTATTGAGAAAGTACCACATCCTCTGAGAGATTGTGGAAAGAGGAGAAGTGACTAAGCCTTCACCTGGGCCATTATTTGAGAAGCATCGCGAATCGATGGGTTTGAAGCATATGGGTAGTTGGCTCTAGTGCAAGTGAGAGATTGTTAGAGTAGGTGCCCGTCGAGCCAAGTGTTGGCCGAGTGTTCACATTGAAACTCTATGTATAAACAATCTTTATTTTAATTATATTTTTAATTATAGTTTTGGCACATCTTTATCTGTATACCCATGATAGTTGCATATATAAAGTCCTTGAATAACAAATAGTTGAAAGAATATGAGATGCTCATATGATGAGTATCATTAAACTCATATTTAAAATACTGTATATTTAAAACAGTTCCTAGTCGATTCAGCCACCGATAAGAAGGATATATGCCGCTCGAGTTTGAGACTAGTATCTGCGATGTGAGTACCATGTTTCATTGGTAGGGGACATAGTGATGTCCGAGCATGCAGATAGGTGCTCCTAGTAGAGTGCACTGAACAATCCTCCATTTAGGACTTTCCAAGTGGTTCTCACTTATCAAAGTGGAAACGTCCTAGTTTATGGTTGTACACCATTAGTCTTTATGACCCGAGACAACATTGAGACTCTATATGCTAGCATTGCACTTTGACTTGTTTACCGAATCTCAAGGGGTCATTAGGTGGCAAGGTTGGGTGTTCTGTCGAAACATATAGGATTCGATGCATTGTAGTCGAGGATTCATCTCTTACATTCAGGTATGGATATCTTATGTGTATGTAGTATCAAATCTCTGATCAAAGTGTTGGTGGTAATTATGAAAGGGGTTTCATAGATTACACCATCGATGCAACTACGACATGACACATAGTATCGATTCTTTGACAGCTCTCGATATTCCAATAGTTGTCGAATCAGTTGGGATATACGAGATGAAGTGACCGCACTGTACGCTAACCATAATTGAATGGTTCTTGCAGGCACTATCATTTGATACCTAGGGAATCATGTAAGCGATGCTGCTAGGCGTTTAACATGATTGGTTGGGTACTATCATACCTGAGTTCTGACGATCTTATTATCAAGGAGTTGATAAATAAGAATGGAGCAACTGGGGTAAACTCATATAAGGACATGTTTAGTCCCGAATCACATGAAGATGTGAACCCACTGCTAGTTGTATCAATGAACCATTGAGGGCCACACAAGTACTAGCTTTCTAGATCCCGTTGAAAAGTAAAATAGTTCAATGTGTTGAACGACATATAAAGGAGTTTATAAGCGAAAGCAAAATAGAAGTATGACTTCGATAAGGAGAATGCAACTATTAATTTATGAAAGTGTTCCTAAATTAAAAGTTGACCAATTAAATAATGTATTTGAAAATTGTGATTTTAATAAACATTATTATGGACTAAATTAAATTAATTCAAGTGTTGAATTAATTAAACAATAGTGGGCCTAGTAGAGTCAAAATAATTAAATTAATTCAAGTGTCGAATTAATTAAACAACATTGGGTCTTGAAGAGCCCAAATAGAAATAATTATTAAACTAGTGGGCTTGAGTAAAATCAAGTAAAGTTTAAATGGTCTCAAATGTGTTTGAGACATTTAAATAAAAGTCCATGGGCCCTGTAATTGTTACAAGTCCAAATAGAATTGCATGCTTGGGAGATGAAAGGTTGGAGGAAACTTTTGAGTTAATGGCATGTCATGCACATGCAAATTTTTCATTTTAACTTTTTGCCAAACCAAGAAATTTTTCTCCTCTTCTCTCCACTTCAACTTGGCCGAAATTTTTATACAAAAATACTCTCCATTTTCTTCTCCACTTGTTGAGAAAAGAAAACACTTCTCAAAGAAAAATCCTCTAATTTTTCTAGTGCAAAATTAGAGGGAACTAGCTTGTTGTTGGTGGGCTTTATTTTTGAGCTAGGAGTGCTCAAAGGAGGCTTGTAGATTGTCATCCCTTAAAGAGCTTATATGTTTGACAACTAATTTGGAGACACAATCAATCTTTTATCATTGATAGGTATATTTCTCTAAACACACTATGTATGACATATTTTGTGTTATGTTATTTTCTACACTACTAGTGGGTGCTCGGTTTTTCACCTGTTGAAAAACATTTTTTGAAACTTCCGTTGGGCATCCGGGCACCGTAACCGATCCTCTTTCACTTGAAATGGTCCATCACCCCTCGGTAGTAGCTTTGAACGTCACTTCTCAGGAAACCTTTCCTTCCTCAAGTGTAGCCACACCCAATCACCATTCTCAAATATCACCTTCTTCTTCCCCTTGTTGGCTTGCTTGGAAAATTGCTCATTTTTCTTCTCAATGTTGTACTTGGCCTTTTCATGCAAACCACTAACAAATTCAGCTTTTTTCTTGCTATCCATGTTTAACCTTTCACTCACATGTAAAGACATCAAATCCAACAGAGTTTAAAGGATTAAAACCATACACAAGCTCGAATGGCGAATAACTAGTAGTAGAATGCATGCAACGATTATAAGCAAACTCAACAAATGAATTAATTATGTTGTGCATATTTGCATGTTTAAAATATATTTTTCTACATGGTTGCATTAAAATGTATTTTTAAAAGGATATTCGAGTTGCGATCGAGGAACGGAGACCGAGGGCTGAAAAATAGAAAATGTTTTTAATAAATAATTGTTTTTAATTATTTAAAATAAGGGAGATGCTTTTTCTTATTTTTGAAAATAAGGGGTTTCGAGGTGATTTTATACGCCGGGATATAAATTTTATCGGTGTTGGTTTTTCAACAAAAATATGAACTTTTTAGCAACCCGGCTATTTAATCTACAAACTATTTTACCAAAAACTATTTTAATTTTTTATTTAAATCCTAATTAGACTAATGGGCTTAATTTAATTGCTTGATAGGCCTAAGCCTAGTTAGCAAATTAATTAGCTATTTAAAAGTGTTAATCACCCAAAAACCCTTCACTTTTGCAATTGAAACTCACGGCCACCCACTTTTAAAATTCATAAACTCTCTCCCAAGACACCACACACACGGCACTACACATCCAAGCTTTGGGAAGAAAATTCGAAGGGGCTCAAGGAGAAGATAGCCTAGGTTCCGTCCCGTTCTTCGTCGTCAACAGTTTTTCGTGTGTTTAAAACGCAAAGGCACGCCATAATTCTTCCTTTACTCATCTATCACACCATAGTATTTAATTAATTGTGTTTTGCATGAAAATTAAGGGAACCTTGGTAATAATTTCGTTTTTGCATCAAGAAGGGTTTTTAAATCATGCATGTTGATCCAAAATCTATGTTTAACATGATCCTAAGGGGCTGCCATGATTAGGTAAGGTTTAAGGGTGGTTTCTACATGTTTTAAAGAGTCCTAATCACACAAATAAGCTGCACACAAGATTAGATCAAGCTGGAATCGTGGGCTGAAACCAGAAAGAAGGGCCGAGAGTTGTGTTGTCTTCATGGGTTCGATTTCCTTGCATGGGGCTTAGGGGCTCGACCTGGTCTTGAGGAGAGTTCGGTTGGGATGTGGTTAGGTCCTAGAAAGGTCCCTTGCATGGCCAGGGCTTGCGCTAAGGGGCTGGGGAAGAGTCCCCACGTGAAAGGGCTCTTCCGAGGCATACTTGAGGGTGACCGAGAGATTTGTGAGGGTGGCTCGAGAGAGGGCTGGACTAGGACGTCTAGGCTGTGGTTCAGGCTGTTCCAGAGGGGTAAGGAAGGTTGGGACTCGAGGGTGGCTCGAGCCATGGGCTGGGGAAGAGTCCACGTGATGCGGGACTCTCCCCCAAAATTGTGTGCGTGATCTGTGACAGCAGCCAGGGGGGGGTTGCTGCTGGGGCTAGGTGGCTCAGGGTAGGTTCATCAGGGTCCTAGGGTCATGATCAGGGGTTGGGCTAGGGCCTGGTGCGGCTGGCTTGCTGCTGGCTCGAAGAAAAAGGAGGGAACCGTGAGGAATCAAAGTGGACGCGAGGCTGCTGTCTTGTGCAGATGGGTTGGTGCTCGTGTCCAGGGCTTGGGGTTGGTCTGGGGTTGGTCTGGGCGTGGTCTAGGGAAGGTTAGGGTGTGATGGGGTCGGTAGTGGCTCAGCTGGTAGAGTCCTAGGATAACTAGGAGTCCTAGAGCAACTATGAAACTCACACACACATGTACAGATTTGGGTCAAGTTTCAGGAAGGTTTTGAGCGGGCCAGGGGTTGTTTTACGGGCTGGGCTTGCACAGTAGGGTCCCTAGGTGAGTTGGCTAGGTTTTGGTTCAAGGTGGCTTGGGCGTGGCTCGAGTAAATTAGGAGATGGCTCGGTGTGAACGTTAGGGTGTAAAAAACGAAAATTTAAGAAGGATAAATAGATCCAAGGGTCCACGGGGGTGGCTCATGACTTGGAAGGGTAGAATAAATCTTAAAAATATTATTTTAAAAATTTGGGATCAAAATAACGAGTTTTGGATTTATTCGGGATTTAATCGCCGCACGAAACGTTAATTAACGAGTTAATTAAAACGCATAGTTTTAAGCTTCATAAAATTATGAAAAATTAGGTTTAAGCTTAAATAATTATTATAAGTCTAAGTTTTGAATTTGGAAATTTTATATTAAGGTTTGGTTTAATTCGGGATTAAAACGCATTAATATGTTACATTTGAAGATTAATTTAAAAGTCATCGATGTAAGCTAAATAAAAATATGAGAAAATTCATGTAGGCTTAAATAATTATTTGGGACATGTTAGAGTCAAATAAATTAAGAAAATGTCAAAAACGTGAAATTTTACGTCCAGGGGTAAAACGGTCTTTTCACACCTAGAAATTAGTAAACGTCATGGCAGTGCCCAGAATGCTGTTTTATGTGCTAATATGATTATTTCAAATGTTTATGAATTTTTATGACATGGATTTTATATGTTTATGATTTAAAATGTCAAAATGTTATTTTAAATATTTTGAGGTTAAAATGATTATTTTTAAATGTTTATGAAATGTTCATGATTAAATTATGATTTTTAAATGTCTATAGGATTTTTATGATTTAAGGTTGACATTTAAAAGACATGTTGTATGCTTGGTTTCAAAAATAAAAATGATATTATATGGATAATTTTTATAAGTGATGAAAATGTAAAATGTTGAAGGAGGTGAAGTGATTGTGACTAATTCGTTAATAATGGCGATGTCGTGAGGGTGATGGTCCCAGTGGGAGCCCGACGATCGTGTTTCCATTATTGCGAATATGAGGTTATGAGGTTTGAGGAAGAATGGGAATATCGTGAGGGGAGAAGGCCCCAGAGGGAGCCCATTTATGGGAGAAGGCCCCAGAGGGAGCCCCGACGATCGTATTTCTATTCGATCATGTTAGGCCAAGGCTCAGTTGACCGGTGAGAGCGTCGCTGATGTCCCCGCCGCCCAGTACTGTGGTTATATGTAGATGGATCCATCGATCATGTCATGTCATGTCAGGAAAGTCACAATTAACGATCTGAATTCAACAAAGGAAAAGGAAAAAATGTTTATGATCATGAAAAATGTTTTATGTTATGTTATGTTGAGGAAAAAGTAAAAGGTTAAGGTTTATGTTATTCATGTCATGAAAATGTTTATGTTTAAAGTTGATGCATCATTATGAAAATGTTTTTATTTAAAGTTCATGCATCATAAAAAGGTTTACGAAAATGTTAATGTTTTAAGTTTATGCATCTTCATGAAAACGATATTTTAAGTACAAGTATTTTTCACTGTTGCATGTGATTTTATATGTATTATTTGTTATAAAGATTATGGTGTGTTGAGTCTTTAGACTCACTAGGTGTGATGGATGCAGGTTATCATGATAATGCTAATGGAGGTCTTGATGGTTGATCCGACTGGACGGAAGGTGCACATGACCCGAGGACCGACGCTAGTTTCCGCATATATGTTATGATTTATGTTAAAAGATTTTATGACTTTTATCATGATTATGAGTGGTTTTTGAGAGGTTATAGTATGGGTTATACTTTTCAAATGTTATTTTTAGATTTAGAAAAATGTTAGTTGGTTGTTTATTTTAAAATGATGTCAAAAATATTTTATGAAATTTTATGGTTCGGCCGAATGCTATGTGAGGTTTTAAAAAAAAAAAATTCATTATAGCACATTTTGAGAAAAAGAAAGGCGGACGTTTCAGTTGGTATCAGAGCCGACCTCTCCTAGTACGGTGTGGGTTCGGGGACGAACCAAGAGGAAGCTGGTGGGCATGTGAGGCCCGGGGCCGAAGAGGGCGGGGGGTGATCGCCGGTGCCATCGGTTGCACGGACAATGAGCGGCTCCTGGCAGGCTTCTAGGTGGAGGGAACATGAATGAACCGATCCCACACGGGAATGAGAGGGATTCCGAGACTGTTCAATGTAATGGACTGTACAGTTGAAGAGGGCTTACAAGATTTGATTTGTACTACTCATATCACGAAGGTGCATCTTCTTTTCGGTAGCTCATCACATAAGAACTCCAAAGTTAAGCGTGCTTGACTTAGGGCAATTTTGGGATGGGTGACCTCCTGGGAAATTTCCTAGGGTGCGTGTGAGTGAGGACATAAGCACGCTGGAAAGACTCGTCTTGGTACAGTGAGGACAGTCGTCGAATCTGGGGCGTTACAGTAAAGTTCTATTAACAACCTCAGTTTGTCCATCCGTTTGAGGATGACATGTAGTAGAAAACAACAATTTTGTGCCAAGTTTAGCCCACAAGGTGATGCTATCCTTCGAACCACGAAAAGCAAACGCACTCAAAAACGGAGTCACGCCCTCGATTAGATGAAACAAAGAAACGGTTGTGTTGTCCCGATTTTTTTGAACAAGTAAGGTTGTAATATTCACCTCTAAATCACGAAGAATTTAGCAACAAATATTAACGAGATAAACAATCGAAATTCAAGCGAACCTTCAAAGAACTCGTCTTTGACAATCCGAGTGAAGAACAATCAACAAACGCCACAAAGTATGAAACTTTGATAAGTTTGATTTGAGAAACACACAAAGGTGTATACAAAGCCAAGCTTTGAAAAGTTGAGAGAAAAACTCTAAAACTTTGATATTCAATCAATAATAATATGTATAATGTACCATAATTTCGTGCATATATGTTTACAAAATCAAAGATATCAAATCTAATTGCCCAAAATAATTAAACTCTAAACAAAGAAAAAGTCTGCGCGGTGCGCATATGCGCGCCTGTACCCGTGCATATGCGCAGAAGTCTCTGCCCGTATTATCTTCGAAATCTGTCTCTCGCGGATATGCGCGCCTCTGATTCACGCATATGCGCGGGTCTCACTGTCGCTCACAATTTTCTTCTAAGCGCCACTTTCGTTCCTTTTCACTCCCATGTAGTAGCATTACTTGGATATGCTTGATTCATCATCATTAAGCTCGAAATTCCGAGACAACAACGCTTCCTAAATCTTCTTTCTCAATTTGCACGTAACGCCCAATAATATTCACATCATACTTCCGTTCTTCAAAAATATTTGTCCTCAAATCTTGTCCACCTACACAAAACGAAGCAAGTTAGTAATAACAAGGATTATTATCAACATGCTTAACTTTAAACTCTAGTTTTTAGGCGCTATCGTTTGCTAGCTCCATCAGCACTAGAAAGCCCAATATCACTGTTGCCTTTCCGATAAACTCAACAACTTCACCAAACATCACATAATAAATTACACCAAATGCTAAAATACCATTAAGTATCACAAAAATTAAGTTCCTCCCCTTCTTAAACCTAGTTAACAACACAAAAATTTCCACACAATTGCACACCCATAGTTCATGATGCAAACATGGGTGGTCAAGCGCCAAGGAAAGCATGGGATCCTTTGGAGTTGCCGGAGGGACCAATCGTGAGAGGACGACTGAAAAAGTTCAAGGAGGCACTACATGAAGTCATGAGAAAGCAAGAAGGGGTCGTGATGCAGGGGAGTACGTTTGGAGGCCAAAGGAACATTATTCAAGCATCCTTTTGAACGACCGAGGCTACACGGACGTGTTCAAGGACCTGTACACGGGGTCCGTGTCCATTACAACTGGGAATGAAGAAATCCAGAGTGTACACAGGCCAGAGCACGGACCTGTACACGGGGTCAGTGTACATCACAGTGCCTACACAGACCCAACTCCGGACGTTTACACGGGGTCCGTGTACTAGGCGGTTTGGCGAGAATATTTTTCCTTCTTTAGTATTTTAATTTGTTTGAAAACTAGATTTGATATCTTTGGGATAAGTAAACATATTATGGACGAAAATCAACACATTATTCAGATATTATTGAGTTTTATACAAACTTTTTGAGTTTTTCTCTCAAAACTTTTGCAAGGCTTTGCTTTGTTTTCAACAAAAATCAAACTTATCAAGATTCGTTTTTGTGGCGTTTGTCGATTGATTTCATACGGATTGTCAAAGACAAGTACTTTGAAGGTTCGTCTGTTTTTCAATTCTTTTATCGTGAATATTTGTTGCTATGTTTTCTAATTTAGAGGTGAATATCACCAACCATATTTGATTCAAAAGATCAGGACAACAACTTAGATCCTTGTTCGTTATTGAATTGAGGGCGCAATTCATATTTAATCGTGTTTGCTTTTCTTACGCACGTGGATTTATATCAGTTCACTAGAAATAAGATATAAATGATGCATGACATAGGAATATAGTCGACATGTCATTCTCCCATATGCAATGCATGTATCACAATGACACTCAACCTGTCGTTTCATATGCAACCAACACAAATAATCGTGTATTATATCAATGATAAAATCGCAACAATATTCCTCATTAGCACGTAACTCATGCAATAAATATAGAAGGAAGAATTTATTCTCCTTAAAATTGTATTCATTATGAACATAAAAATTCTTATATGCATTCATGCTCTTTCCAAAGTCATCATCAAACAATTACGAATCATGCAAATAGAACATGCTAAATGTACTATCCATGTAATCATTTATCACATCGTAATAATTGAAGTCTAATGCATCTAAAATTTTGTGGCCACCAATTCCCACCAATTTAGCAACTCGTGAGACATCGAAAGCAACAATGTTCAAACTCAATGCATTGAACTTCTCATAATTCTCAAACCCACAAAACTTAGGGACAAAAGTAGAAATACGATCACTTTCCTTAAAATCAGCCCTTTCAACGTTTCCTCTAAAATCTTTAAAACTAAACAACAATGAATTAAGATAAGGAAGCAAATCATACCTCATAGTCGTTGTAGTGACAACTAACCTTACGTCGTTGCGATTGCACTTGCTTTCATATGGATCATCCCCTTGCATTCCCACACTATCAGCACTTGCTCTCCTCCTCATCATGTCATCACCATGATTCTGCAAATGAGAAATAACAATGCTCGGGATTGAACCGGCTGCATCATCACAAGGATAATAAACCACTTTGTACAAAGGTACATGAAAGGGTTTACACAAAATTAAATAAATCTCAACCTCACTCTTTTGGGCCTTTAATTTATTTTTCTTTTTCTTTTCTTTGGCCTCTTTTTCTTTTTCTTTTTCTTTCATCTAATTTTTCTTTTCTACAACCATCTCACTCTTTTGTTCACTCTTTCTTTCGGCCATTTTAAATTNTTTTCTCTCATCTCATCATTCTCTTCTTTTTTCTTTCTATGGTCATCTCACTCTTTTGTTCTCTCATTCTTTCGACCATATCACATTTTTTTTNGTACAATAGTTCCTCCTTGCTTACTCTCCTACTCCATAGTACAAAAAATAAGCACTTCTCCCCCACCTAATGATTCATCTTCCACAGCACATCGTTTAACTTCATTCGACTCACCAACTAGTGGGATACTATCATCAACAACCCTAGCCTCAACTTCATATTCAAGTTCAACTACAACATCAACATCAATTTGAGATTTAATCACAACGGACGAATCTACCATCTGCTCATCACGTGGACATTGGCTTGAAAGGTGATCGATTTTAGGTGTTCAAATGCGCAACAAAAGTTTTAAAAATTATTTTTCAACAAGGAAATCGAACACCCTCTACTAAGATGTGTAGCAAATACAAAAACACCAAAATATGTCATACATAGGGTGTTCAAAATGTTACCTATCAAACTCAAAGATTGATGTAATGGCTCCAACCAAGTTGTAAACAACTTGGCTCTTCCAAGGCAAGACAAATCTACAAGCTCTCCTTGTTCTTGAGTCCTTCCTTCAAAATCAAGCCCACCACTAACTAGGAAGATCTACCTTACACTTGCACTAGAAAATGTATGGCATTTTTCTTTGAGAAGAGTATTGTTTCCTCAACAATTGAAGAATAAAAGGACAGAAAAATCAAGGTGAGAATGTCAAGAAGTTTCGGCCATCTAGAGAATGGGAGGAGAGAAGAATAATTTCTTGGTTGTGCAAAAAGTTGTCGACTATTCCAAAGGCATGCCATGACTTGGATATTGAAAAAGTAGCTCCAACCCTTCACCTCCCTTGCATGCTTTTCTATTTGGGTTTGTAACAATTACAAAGCCCATGGACTTTTATTTAAATGTCTCAAACATATTCGAGACCATTTAAATATTACTTGAATTTACTCAAGTCCACTAGTATAAATAATTATTTCAATTGGGCTCTACAAGACCCAATTTTATTTAATTAATTCAACACTTGAATTAATGTAATTTAGTCCATAATAATGTTTATGAAAATCACAAATCTCAAATACATTATTTATTTGGCCAACTTTTAATTTAGGAACACATTAATAAATTAAAAATTACATTCTCCTCATAGAAGTCAAACTTCTATTTTTCCTTACGCTTATAAACTCCTTTATAAGCCGTTCAACACATTGAACTATTTTACTTCTTAACGGGATCTAGAAAGCTAGTACTTGTGTGGCCCTCAATGGTTCATTGATACAACTAGCTGTGGGTTCACATCTCCATGTGGTTCGGACTAAACATGTCCTTATATGAGCATACCCCAATTGTTCCATTCTTATTTATCAACTCCTTGATAATAAGAACGTCAGAACTCAAGTCTGATAGTACCCAACCAATCATGTTAAACGCATAGCAGCATCGCTTACATGATTCCATAGGTATCAAATGATAGTGCCTGCAAGAACCATTAAATTATGGTTAGCGTACAGTGCGGTCCCTTCATCTCATATATCCCGACCGATTCGACAACCATTGGTATATCGAGAGTTGTCAATTAATCGATACTATGTGTCATGTCGTAGTTGCATCGATGGTGTAATCTATGAAACCCCTTTCATAATTACCACCATACTCTGATCAGAGATTTCAAACTACATACACTTGATATCACATAGGATATCCATACCCGAAGGTAAGCGGTGTATCCCCGACTACAATGCATCGACTCCTACATGTTTCGACAGAACACCCAACCTTGCCACCTGATGACCCCATGAGAGTCGGTAAACAAGTCAAAGTGCAACGCTAGCATATAGAGTCTCAATGTTGTCCCGGGTCATAAGGACTAATGGTGTACAACCATAAACTAGGACGTTTCCACTCGATAAGTGAGAACCACTTGGAAAGTCCTTTATGGAAGGTTGTTCAGTGCACTCTACCAGGAGCACCTATCTGCATGCTTGGACATCACAGTGTCCCCTACCAATGAAACATTGTACTCACATAGCAGATACTAGTCTCGATCTCGAGCGGCCTATATCCTTCTTAGCGGCTGCTGAATCGACTAGGAACTGTTTAGAATATACAGTATTGCAAATATGAGTTTCATGATACTCATCATATGAGCACCTCATATTCTTTCTACTATTTGTATATTCAAGGACTTTATCAATGCAACTAGCATGGATATACAGATAAAGAAGTGCCAAAACAATAATTTCAAATATTATTAAAATAAAGACTGTTTATACATAGAGTTTCATTGTGAAAACTCGGCCAACACTTGGCTCGACGTGCACCTACTCTAACAATCTCCCACTTGCACTAGAGCCAACTACCCATATGCTTCAAACCCATCGATTCGCGATGCTTCTCGAATAATGGTCCAAGTAAAGGCTTAGTTAGCGGATCAGCAACATTATCTGCGGAGCCGACTTCGTCAATCGACACTTCTCTTCTTTCCACAATCTCTCGGAGGATGTGGTACTTTCTCAATACATGTTTGGACTTCTGATGAGACCTGGGCTCCTTTGCTTGAGCTATAGCTCCCGTGTTGTCACAAAACACCGGGACAGGAGCAACTCCATTAGGAATGACGCCCAACTCTTGGACGAAATTCCTTATCCAAACAGCCTCCTTTGCTGCAGCTGATGCAGCAATGTATTCGGACTCAGTGGTCGAATCCGCAGTACTGTCTTGCTTGGAACTCTTCCAAGAGACAGCAGCACCATTGAGCATGCATAAAAACCCAGAGGTTGACTTCGAGTCATCGATATCGCTCTAGAAGCTAGAGTCGGTATAGCCTTCCAATTTTAGTTCTCCACCCCCATCGACCAAGAACAACTTATTGGTCCTTCTCAAATACTTGAGGATGTCTTTCACAGCTTTCCAGTGTGGAAGACCAGGGTTCGACTAATATCTACTCACTACACTTAGTGCGAAAGCCACGTCAGGACGTATAGATATCATCCCATACATGATGCTACCAATCGCAGATGCATAAGGAATGCTTGTCATCGCCGCTATCTCTGCATCAGTCTTGGGAGACATAGACTTGGATAGGGACACGTCATGACACATTGGTAGATGCCTCTCTTTGACTCATCCATCGAGAACCGCTTCACGATGGTATCAATGTATGTGGACTGGGTGAGACCAAGCAATCTTCTTGATCTATCTCTATAGATCTGTATTCCCAATACAAAAGATGCTTCACCCAAGTCCTGCAATGAGAACTTACTTGCTAACCATATTTTAGTTGATTGCAACATTACTACATCATTTCCAATGAGTAGAATGTCGTCAACATAAAGCACCAGGAATGTCACAGCACTCCCATTGACCTTCTTATACACACAGGGTTCTTCAGGATTCTTAGTAAAACAAAACTCTTCGATTGTACTATCGAATCTGAGGTTCCAACTCCTAGATGCCTGCTTTAGACCATAAATAGATATCTGAAGTTTCCATACCATATGCTCACTTCCGACAGATGTAAACCCTTCAGGTTGAGACATGTAAATCTCTTCCTTAATATCCCCATTAAGAAAGGCTGTCTTGACATCCATCTGCCATATCTCATAGTCATACCATGCAGCTATGGCTAGCAATATCCTTATCGACTTGAACATTGCAACTGGAGAAAAGGTTTCCTCAAAGTCAACTCCTTGTCTTTGAGTATTTCCTTTTGCCACCAATCGCGCTTTAAAGGTCAATACCTTCCCATTCGCCCCAAGTTTCCTCTTGTAAATCCATTTACACCCTATGGGAACAGTTCCCTTAGGTGGATCCACAAGGTTCCACACTTGGTTCGAATGCATGGAATTCATCTCAGATTCCATTGCTTCAAGCCACTTGGATGAATCGGCATCAGATAACGCTTCCTTGAAGGTCCTTGGATCTCATCCATGGATAGGCTCATCATGGCCCTCTTCAAGAAGCAGACCATACCTCATAGGTGGTCTCGAGACTCTCTCGGATCTTCTAGGAGCTTGTATCTCCTCTCTTGGCTCTTCGGGTATGGGTTCTTCAATTGTGGGTGTCTCTCGAACCTCTTCGAGTTCTATCATCTTACCTTTTCTATCCAATAGAAATTCTTTTTCCAAAAAGGTTGCATTCCTAGAAACAAACACCTTTGTGTCTAGGGGATGATAGAAATAGTATCAAACTGAATTCCTTGGATATCCCACAAAGTAGCATAAAATGGATCGACTATCCAATTTATCTCTCACTACCTACTTCACATAAGCAGGGCACCCCCATATTCTAAGATAAGAATATTTGGGAGGCTTACCCATCCATATCTCATATGGTGTCTTATCAACTGCCTTTGAATGAACATTGTTCAACAACAGTGCCGCTGTCTCAAGCGCATATCCCTAAAAGGATGGCGGCAACTCCGTGAGCCCCACCATAGACCAAACCATGTCCATCAAAGTTCGGTTACGATGCTCCGAAACACCATTCAACTGCGGTGTAGGGGCCGGAGTCCACTGTGAGAGAATCCCATTCTCCATAAGATACTCTTGGAACTCGGCACTCAAGTACTCACCACCTCGATCCGATCGAAGTGTCTTGATGCTTCGTCCCAATTGTTTCTCTACTTCACTTCTGAATTCTTTGAACCTTTCAAAGGCTTCAGACTTGTATTTCATTAAATACACATACCCATACCTCGAAAAGTCATCGGTAAAGGTGATGAAGTAGGCATGTCCATGCTTAGTGGTGATGCTAAGCGGACCGCACACATCGGTATGGATCAAATCCAATAACCCTTTGGCTCGCTCCACATGGCCCTTAAAGGGAATTTTGGTCATCTTTCTTTTCAGAAAGGATTCACAAGTCGTGAGAGCATTAATATCAGACATATCAAACATGCCCACTCCCACTAGCTTGTTCATCCTTCTTAGGGAAATATGTCCTAATCGAGCATGCCATAATTCTACCGAATTTAGGGTATCTTGTTTTCGCTTGTTTGTTGTTGTTATAGCTTGAACATTGTTTAGTGGAATATCTTTCAATTTTAAGTTATAGAGATCGTTTTCAAGTTTTTCAGTACCAATTAAACATTCATTCTTGTAAATGTTGCAAACACCTTTGCTAAATAAACAATAAAATCCATCTTTATGTAGCATAGAAATAGAAACAATGTTTTTAACCAAGTCAGGTACAAACAAAACATCTCTCAAAATCAACTTAAAAGCATTGTTCAATAACAAGTAAACATCTCCTATGGCCTTGGCAGCAACCCTTGCTCCATTGCCCATCCTCAAGAAGGTCTCACCTTCCCTGAGCCTCCTACTTCTTCCCATCACCTGCAAATCATTACAGAGATGTGAGCCACAGCCGGTATCCAATACCCAAGAAGTAGAGTTATTTGAAATGTTTACTTCAATATAGAACATACCATTTCCAGAACCCTTCTAAGCAAGATATTCCCTACAGTTACGCCTCCAATGTTCAGGCTTCTTGCAGTGATGACAAATATCAACGGCCTTGTCAGCCTTGACTGGTGTGGCTGCCACAGCGGGACTCGGAGTCTGCCTCTTCAAGGGCACGTTCTTCTTGGGACGTTGGAAAGAACGCTTCTTTCCCTTCCCAGGTGGACCGGTCTTCATACCAGATGAAGAGCCCACATAAAGAACAGACTTCTCTTTCTTGATGGCGGACTCAAAGGTCACAAGCATGTTCACCAACCCCTCAAGGGTCGGCTCCATCTTGTTCATGTTGAAGTTCATTACAAAAGGATCAAATGAGCTAGGCAATGACAACAGCAACACGTCGGTGGTCAACTCCGAAGGCAAAATCAGATCCATGCCAACGAGCTTATCCACGAGCCCAATCATCTTTAGGCCATACTCATGGACCAAGGCCCCGTCTCGCATGCGCAAAGTGATTAGCTCCTTGACGGTAGCATGCCTTAGAGGCCGAGTTTGCTCACCAAAGAGCTCCTTGAGGTGCAAATGAATGCCAGCAGCACTCTTTGCATCTTCAAAACGCCTCTGCAGCTCATCATTCATAGAAGCCTACATATAACACTTGGCCTTCAAGTCATGGTCACACCAATCCTTGTAGGTCTGCAATTCCTCAGGAGTGCAGCTAGTCGGAGCCTCAACAGGGGGCGACTCAGTCAGTGTATATGCAATCCTTTCCGAGTTTAAGACGATTTTCAAGTTTCTTAGCCAAGTGAGGTAATTTGGTCAGGTTAATACGTGCTTTTCGAGTATAGCAGACCGCGGATTGCGAATCGAAGACATTGTCAATAAATTGTACTGAAAAGTAAACAGATAAATGTTAATTACTATTTTAAAATATTTAGTAAGATATAAAGTATGAACTTTTACTTTATAAATTTTCGCTCCCACTGTTTTGACATCTTTCACTACCCTCTAGTGAAAACGGAAAACTCATTTCCTCAGTAGTTACGTAAGGTCCAATTAGCGAATTATGATCCCGAATAATAACAGCCAATCATAATTCCTAAAAGGTAGTTTCCAATTGCATCACAATGCAACCCTTAACGTAAAATTTTGTCTCACGTTTGATTAGGACCCAATAATATGACGTCGTTCATCTTTACGTGTCAAGCCTTACCCATCGATGTTGAACCTTAATGGACGTTCGCCATGAGTTCCCTCAATAATATGTGCTGAAATCATGGGAGTTCCACGTAGTTCACATCACCATGTCAATGGATGTCACAGCTTTCCGGCACCCAGGGCCCCCCCAATAATATGAGCCGAGCCCCGAGCACGGGTAGCGTTAATTATGCACCCATTATCGATGGAAGACATGGAAATTATAAACAAATTTATAATTCCCCTTTTCGGGCTTGATATTAATTTTGAATCTTATTCAAAATGAGGGTTTTTAATTTTGAAAGGTCTCATCATTAATTTTATTTAAAAAGCTCACCACGTTTGATCGTATGTTTGCCGGATTCATGCAAATTTGTTATTATCATAATAATAACGCACATACTCATTATTTATAATATATCATGCATATATTATAAACATTAAACAAACAAGGATGATCAATCGCCCCAATACTAATGGCCCGTGTGAGCTAAACACGGGCCTAGGTCCAATCCTAGGGAAATGCATGGGATGCAAATGCAACTATTACATTAGCTTCCAATGTTTACATGTTTTCGATCTTCATAATCATCAAGGCCACCATCTTCCAATCTTGATCTTCCACTATACTAATATTTACAAATAAATATCCATGGCAAATAGGGATACATTTCATGGGGGTGGGAACGGGCCATAAACCAAGCTCACTTTATAAATTGATAATTATTACAATCATTCAACACAAAATATCCTAGCATACACCTAGCAAATTGGGCTTGGGCTTTTGATCATCCTTCATGCATAATATCACATATCATACACCATCAATTAATTATCACAATAATTAATTGATCCAATATTATATATCTTGATCCAATCACTAACCGCCACGATTATAAACTAAATTAACAAAGTATACAAACACCTTTGTCTACTTTCAAATTAATTTATTTATAACCGAATTTCTTGTAAATCACCATTTACTATAAATAATTAAAGTCCAACTTAAATTATTTATTTCATGAGAAAATATTTGCAACTTTTGTAAATTCAAACTTAAGTGCCCAAAAAATCATTTTTCAACGAAAACATTTTGGCTCATTTAAATTTCACAAATATGTTAGCCATCTAATAGCCCAACAACTTCAAGGCCCATGACACTTTGATAATCCAAAACACTTTTGGAAGCCCTAGTCGTCACCGCCGTCGCCGGATTCCGGCCAACTTACCAAATTTTTTTTTTATTAAAACCATAGGGGGCTTCCTTTGCTGCCTGAAATGGGCAGGAAATGGGCAGCAACATGCTGCCCGAAAAACCTCTCACATTGCCTTGATTTTTGTTGCAAAACTTCAACTCATGCGGTTAGAAATCGACCTCAATAATATCATGTATTTGCTACACAAAATAGTATCCATAGTTCTTGATACCACATCAAAGGGGATCGATTTTAGGTGTTCAAATGCGCAACGGAAGTTTTAAAAATTATTTTTCAACAAGAAAATCGAACACCCTCTACTAAAATGTGTAGCAAATACAAAAACACCAAAATATGTCATACATAGGGTGTTCAAAATGTTACCTATCAATCTCAAAGATTGATGTAATGGCTCCAACCAAGTTGTCTCTTCAAAGGCAAGACAAATCTACAAGCTCTCCTTGTTCTTGAGTCCTTCCTTCAAAATCAAACCCACCACTAACTAGGAAGATCCACGTTACACTTGCACCAGAAAATGTATGGCATTTTTCTTTGAGAGAAGTATAGTTTCCTCAACAATTAAAGAACAAAAAGAGAGAAAAATCAAGTTGAGAATGTCAAGAAGTTTCGGTGATAAACATAAAAATTGTACATTAATTAAATGTTTTATAATATAAATATATAGTTTTTGTTTTATTAAATGTTTAAATATTATATGTTTTATAATAAATTGTATAAAATATAAGTTGTTGTGTAATTACAAGTTTTTACTATTTTTTACAGGTTCGATAAAACAAGAATAAACTTGGCGTTGCAAATGGGATTAAGATGATTCTTGAACCTGTAGAAAGTTGATTATAATATCTACAATATTGTTGACAAGCATGAGATAAAAATCCTCTCACAATTGGGATCAAATTAAGCAACAAATAAAGTTACCAAAGGAGTGGCAGTTTTACCATGCTCTAGTATTTTGACCATATCTCTCAAATTACTTGGTCAAATGGTTTGAAAAAAATACCACAACTAGACAACTCAATTATCCACATTTTTTTTTTATGTGAAGAAGCAAATTCGGAGAAGAAGATTTTCAAAAGTGATGTGTAATATAATATAATATCTTGGAACACCAATGAAGACTTTTGTGTAAAAAAATAATATTTTATTTGTGGTTGTCTCCCCAAATTTGGCTATAAATAGGGGTGCATTGTAATGAATTGAGATATCCCTCATTCTATGAACAAATCTTTGAGTTCATAATATTTCTCTCTTTATTTTTCCTTTATTTCATCATTTAAAAATAATTAGCATGTTAATTTCATATTCAAAGTTTTATACTTTGAATAATGAGTAGCTAACTTCCCAAGGTTGAGATGAAAAGGTGAAGCTCTTGGTATGATAATAAGGTTATTAAAAGGTAATAATCTATGTTTTATATTATTTAATCATTATTTATTGTTTATGTTATATTTATTTCTTTAAGCATTTTTATACCCTACTTATAAGTGGGAGTTTTGATTTATTGTTGCTATATGTTACACTAAATTCTTGGTACCATTTAAATGTTTGTTTGGTTTTACCAACCATTTAAAGTGGATGCCTTGATTTATTATATATCAATATATCATATTATTAATTTCTTGGTACCATTTAAATGTTAGTTTGGTTTTACCAACCATTTAAAGTGGGAACCTTGATTTAGTGTTTACAAATATATATAGCACAATAAATACTTGACAACATTTATAAGTTTTGATATATATTTTATACTTATAAGAAAATAGTATATAACATAATATAAATATGATTATTTAATATATTGGAACCATTTTATTAAGTGGATTTCAATAATGTTCATTAATGTTAACTTTATTAAAATATCAAGAGTGGATCCTCTAATCTCAACTACTTAAATTAAAATTTGAACAATTAAAAATTACCAATTAAAGATTCAAACAATTAAAAGAAAAACAAAAACAAAAACAAAAACAAAAAGACATTGTAGTGGACTTGTAATTACCGTAGCTTCCCTGTGGATACGATATCGGACTCACCGAATTATACTACTTGCGGACAACCTGCTATTGGGAGTGCAACAATCAAAGTCACAACAAGTTTTTGGCGCCGTTGCCGGGGAAGTATAATTTAATTTCAAGTCTATTTAATTTTCTTTCTTTGAATTTTTTATTGTTTTTGTGTGTTTTTCTTCTTTTTCTTTTGCATTTGCATGAGCATTATTTGGTCACGTACACTTAGTGGTCGACTCATTCGAAATAACCCTTTATTTTTACAAAACATGGCGGAAGAACCCATCCAGGAAAATGAAGATGAAATTCAATCTCAACATGATCATGATAGACGAAGAACACTTAGAGATCACATGAATCCTACACGTACTAGTGCACCTTCATGTCTAGTTTTTCCCCCTGATGCATCTCATTTCAATTTTAAGCCTGGTATTATCCAACTTTTACCCAACTTTCATGGCTTAGATTCTGAAAATCCATACATGCATTTACGAGAATTTGAAGAAGTGTGCAACACATATAATGATCTAAATTGTAGCATGAACACCATTCGACTTAAGCTTTTTCCTTTTTCTTTAAAAGATAAAGCTAAAACTTGGCTACAAAATCTTAGATCGGGATCCATTCGAACTTGGGAAGAATTGCAACATCAATTTTTGAAAAAGTTTTTTCCATCTCATAGAACAAATTCTTTCAAAAGGCAAATCATCACTTTCACTCAAAAACAAGGAGAAACTTTTTATCAGTGTTGGGATAGATATAAAGAATTGCTTAATCTTTGTCCACATCATGGTTTTGAAATTTGGAGAGTTGTTTCTCAATTTTTTGAAGGCTTAAAACCTAAAGATAGGCAAATGGTTTAATTTATGTGTAATGGAACATTTGAAGATAAAGATCCAAATGAGGCAATTGAGTATCTCGGTTCATTAGCTGAAAATGCTGAAAATTGGGACACTATAGGTACAATCGAACCATCAAACAAGATTCAATCTCTCACATCTGGTGGAGGTATGTATACCCTCAAAGATGAACATGATCTGCAAGCTAAATTTACCTCTTTGGCAAGAAAAGTTGAAGCACTTGAATTGAAAAAGAATGGTCAATTAAAATCTGTTCAAGAAATTGCGTGTCACATCTGTGATACAAGTGATCATTCTACAAAAGATTGTCCCACTTTGCCTTCTTTTAAAGAATGTCTCCATGAACAAGCCAATGTTTTAAACAATCTCAAAAGGCCAAATTTTGAACCATTTTCTCAAAATTAGAATCCAGGTTGGCGAAATCTTCCAAATTTTAGTTGGAGGAATGATAATGCTGCACAATTTTCACAACCACATTTTCAAAATCAACAAAATTTTCAAAATTATACACCTTATGTTCCTCCACCTAAAAGGAATTTGGTATATATATTGTTTTCTTTCATTGCAAAGCTAGAGTCTATCAATACTCAAACTGCTCAAACCATGACAGATTTGAAAGATACTCTTGCTAAATTTGCATCTACACTTAATGTTCATGAAAAAGGTACATTTCCTTCACAACATCTGCCTAATCCCAAGGATCATCATTCACAAGCTGGAACTTCTGGAACTCAACCGATGGATCAGGTAAAATCTGTTATTACCCTTCGAAGTGGTAAGGTTGTGGAAAAATTCATTCTTGAACCTTGTGAAGATGATGATAAATCAAATACAAAGGGTAAGGAAGTGGAAACCATAACTTGCGAAGAGGAGGTTCAACAGACAGTGTCACCACCATTCCTTCATGCATTGAAAAATTCAAAAAAATCAAATTTGAATTCTGATATATATGATATTTTTAAACAAGTAAAAGTTAATATTCCTTTATTAGATACAATAAAACAACTCCAAAGGGTAAAGAAGTAGAACCCATAGCTTGCGAAGAGAAGGTTCAACAGAGAGTGTCACCACCATTCCCTCATGCATTGAAAAATACAAAAAAATCAAATTTGAATTCTGATATATATGATATTTTTAAACAAGTAAAAGTTAATATTCCTTTATTAGATACAATAAAACAACTCCAAAGGGTAAAGAAGTGGAACCCATAACTTGCGAAGAGAAGGTTCAACAGAGAGTGTCACCACCATTCCCTCATGCATTGAAAAATTCAAAAAAATCAAATTTGAATTCTGATATATATGATATTTTTAAACAAGTAAAAGTTAATATTCCTTTATTAGATACAATAAAACAACTCCAAAGGGTAAAGAAGTGGAACCCATAACTTGCGAAGAGGAGGTTCAACAGACAGTGTCACCACCATTCCCTCATGCATTGAAAAATACAAAAAAATCAAATTTGAGTTCTGATATATATGATATTTTTAAACAAGTAAAAGTTAATATTCCTTTATCAGATGCAATAAAACANTAAATTGATCTTGATGATTTTATTAGGTATCACCCGTTACCAGGATCAGAAAAAGAATTTGAGGCGAAATATGATAACAAAGACGAACCACCCATATTGGAGTTAAAACCCTTGCCAGAATAATTGGAGTATGCATTTCTTGGAGAAGATGAAACATATCCGGTAGTAATTTATTCCAAACTAGCATGTGATGAAGAAGGTAAATTAGTTGATATGCTTAAAAGACATAAAAATGCAATTGGTTGGACACTAAAAGATCTCAAGGTCATTAATCCACTAATTTGCACTCACAAAATTCACTTAGAAGAAAATGCAAAAACATCTCAACAACCACAAAGGAGATTAAATCCACACATGAAATATATTGTGAAAACTGAAGTTCTAAAACTACTTGATGTTCGGATTATCTACCCCATTTCTGATAGTAAGAGGGTAAGCCCAACACAAGTAGTTCCGAAAAAATCTGGCATCACAGTGATAAAAAAATGAAAAAGGTGATTTGTTAACAAGTCGAGTCCCATCTAGTTGGCGGATGTGTATTGATTATAGAAAATTAAATGACGCCACTAGAAAAGATCATTTTCCATTACCATTTTTGGATCAAATTTTAGAAAGAGTAGCAGGTCATCCATACTACTGTTTTCTTGATGGATATTCAGGTTATTATCAAATTCCCATTGCACTCGAAGATCAAGATAAAACTACATTCACATGTCCTTTTGGAACATTTGCATTTAGAAGGATGCCATTTGGATTATGCAATGCCCCAGCAACATTTCAAAGATGTATGCTAAGCATTTTTTGCGACATGGTTGAAAATTGTTTGGAAATTTTCATGGATGATTTAACTGTCTTTGGGAATACATTTGATAATTGTCTTGAAAATTTGGAAAAAGTTTTAAAAAGATGCGAGGAAAAAGGTCTTATTTTAAATTGGGAAAAATGTCATTACATGATTACTTCTGGAATTGTTTTGGGACATGTCGTGTCATCTCATGGAATTGAAGTTGATAAAGCAAAAGTTGATGTCATTGCCAATTTACCCCCTCCAAAAACCATTAAAGAAATTCGCTCATTTTTGGGACATGCTGGATTTTATAGGAGGTTTATAAAGGACTTTAGTTTAATCTCTAAACCCATTTGTAACCTCTTAACAAAAGACAGTGCATTTGAGTGGACTCAAGAATGTCAAAATGCTTTTGATAAAATCATTCGACATTTAACATCAGCTCCTATCATGCAACCTCCTGATTGGTCTTTACCATTTGAAATCATGTGCGATGCGAGTGATTATGCAGTCGGTGCAGTATTGGGTCAAAGAAGAAACGGTAAGCCTTATGTGATATATTATGCAAGTAGAACTTTAAACAATGCTCAAATGAATTACTCCACAACTGAAAAAGAACTACTTGCTGTAATATTTGCATTAGATAAATTTCGTTCTTATTTGATTGGATCAACAACTATCGTGTTTACTGATCATTCTGCTATTAGATATTTGTTGACCAAACAGGATGCAAAGCCACGACTGATACGATGGATTTTGTTGCTCCAAGAATTTGACATTGTGATCAAAGATAAAAAAGGAACCGAGAATGTCGTAGCCGATCATTTATCGAGACTAGTAACAGGATCATCTTGTGAAATGACACCAATTAACGATAATTTTCCTGATGAACATCTATTTTCAGTTACTACTACACCTTGGTTTGCTAACATAGTAAATCTTCTTGTGACAGGAAAAATGCCATCGCAATGGAGTTCTCAAGATAAAAGAAAATTTTTGAATGAGGTAAAAAACTTTTATTGGGATGATCCGTATCTGTTCAAGTATTGTCCGAATCAAATTTTTCGACGTTGCATACCCGACAATGAGGAAATTAGTGTCATTAAATTTTGTCATTCATAAGCATGCGGAGGACATTTTTCTTCAAAGAAAACAGCTGCAACAATCCTGCAGTGTGGATTTTATTGGCTCATTTTGTTTAAAGACACCCACGAAATCTGCAAGATTTGTGAAAATTGTCAAAAATTGGGTGCGAATTCAAAAAGAAACATGATGCCTTTGAATCCTATTATTGAAATTGAAATATTTGATTGTTGGGGAATAGATTTTATGGGACCTTTTCCACCGTCGTTTGGATACTTGTATATTTTAGTTGCAGTTGATTATGTTTCCAAATGGATATAGGCAATTCCATGTCGAGCAAATGATCATAATATCGTCATCAAATTTTTAAAAGAAAATATTTTTAGTAGATTTGGAATTCCTCGAGCCATGATAAGTGATGGGGGAACTCACTTTGTTAATAAACCATTTGCTTCATTAATGAAAAAATATGGTATTACTCACAAAGTAACTACTCCTTATCATCATCAAACAAATGGACAATTTGAATTAGCTAATAGGGAGATAAAGCAAATTTTGAGAAAAACTGTTAACTCAAATAGAAAAGATTGGTCTCTTCGACTTAATGATGCACTTTGGGCATATCGAAAAGCTTTTAAAACATCATTGAATATGTCTCCCTATAGGTTGGTTTACGGAAAACATTGTCATTTGCCTGTGGAATTGGAACATAAAGCTTATTGGGCGATCAAAACTTTAAATTCAAGCATGGATGATGCCAACAAATTGCGTAAATTGCAACTTAATGAACTTGATGAACTCAGAAATGACGCGTATGAGAATTCAAGGATTTATAAAGCAAAAATCAAATCATTTCATGATAAAACAATTCTTAGAAAATCTTTTGAGATTGGTAAAAAAGTTTTGCTTTATAATTCTCGACTTCACATATTCCCAGGAAAATTACGATCAAGATGGACAGGCCCATATGTTGTAAAGCATGTGTATACTTATGGAGCTGTGGATATTGAAAATCCTAAAAATGGTGATGTTTTTAAAGTAAATGGACAAAGGCTTAAACCATTTTTAGAAAATGAAATTTTTNTGAAAATGTTCTAAGAAAAATTTATGCAGGAAGGTGTGAAAGATTGAGATTGCTAATGCAAAAAGGAATTCCAGAAGATATTCGTCTTGTAATAGAAGCTAAGGTCCGATTAGAAGGAGAAGTTCCACAATTATTGCTCATTCGGTATTTGCCTGGATTAGGAAAAAGCACTTATGCGAAAAAACGAAGGGCCAAAAGTTTAGGGGTTTGTCATAAGTGTGCAAGATGGACTTGTGACAAACGATGCAGATCTTTGGGATGTATTTCCAATAACAGAGAAGATAAAATTGGTTTCATTATGAATGGGCTGAGTAAGGAGTCTTTAGATAACATCTTATTGACTCTTGAGACGTATTCTAGTGGACATGTGCATATTGAACTTCTCCGTTTATGGAAACAATTCCAAGATGAGCGTCATAGTCTTGGGAATCCGACTAAAAAAGACACTGTTTGCCAATTTATAAGAAAATTGGATGGGAAGCATATCTTCGACTCATAGAAGGCGTTGAAGCCGTTTCTGGACGTAAAACCAGAGGAAAATTGTGAGCCACAATCACACTACTGTTTATATGCATGTGTGTTATTATTTTTTTTACTGTTTATTCTGTTTACAACTGTGACCCATAATTTTGTTATGATAACATATAACCCCTATAAAATCTCTCATCTTTCTCACTATTTTCGCATACCAAAAAGAAAGTAAAAACATGGCTGGATCCTCTGCACAAACATTGAAAAATATTTGTGTATTTTCTGGGTCGGGTCCTAGAAAACATGAAGTGTTTGTAGAAGCAGCAAATAATCTTGGAAAGATATTGGCTGAGAGAAAAATTCACTTGGAATATGGGGGAGGTAATATTGGGTTAATGTGATCTGTTTCAACATCTGCTCATCTTGGAGGTAGTCAGGTTTTGGGTATTATTCCTACAGCTTTAGCTGAAGGAAATGTTACAGGTGTTACGATTGGTGAGGAATTAAAAGTTTCTTCTATGTATGAAATAATCACAAAAATGATTGAAAATTCTGATGCTTTTATCGCACTACCAGGTGTTTTTGGTACATTAGAAGAAATTTTTCACACTGTTTCTTGGGCACAACTTAATATCCATAATAAACCTGTGGGCTTGTTGAATATCAATAATTATTATGACAGTTTGTTGACATTTCTTGATAAAGCTGTGGAATAGAATTTCATTTCAGAAAATTCACGACGGATGCTCATCTGTGCTTCGACTGCAGACCAATTAATTGATGATTTGAAAGCTATTGTTCAAAAGCCTGATCCGATGATAACAAAGATCAATTGGTCGCAATCAAGCAATAAGAAAAGGAAGTTGGATCATTGATTTAAAAGTCGTGGATTGGTTTGCGTTTGTTTCAGTTTGTTATCTTCAATAAAATTCCAGGTGATATCTCTTTCATTATGTACTCTTTATTAATAGTTATTTTGACATTAGGGACAATGTCATATTCTGATTGGAGGGAGAACAAAACTTAAAAAAATATATTAAAAAAAAATAAATAAAATAAAATATATATATTTAAAAAAATATATTATTTTAAAATAAAACCATGTTTATTGTTTGCATCTTAGTAATTTTTGCAAAAATATCATACATTACATGTTTGAAAGGTTTAAATTAGAACATGTATTAATCTATTTAAGGATGTTTAAATTTTTATTTGAAAAAATGTCAATTTTAATATTCTGATCAATATAAAAATATGATTTATGAAATTTTTTTTAGTGATTAACCATTGTGATAAAATCAGGTATTAAATTATATGGCCCAAGATATACCTTATAAGAGTGCCTAAAATTTTAAACTCACACATATTTTGTGAGTGAGTGGAGAGGACTGAGAAAACAGCTTTCGAGCCTTTATTGATCATGAGAGAGGCTATCTATTGTTTAGATCTTGAGTTCATATTTTGAAAAAAAAATGATATTTCCTGAAGAAAAAAAAAGAGAAAAAAAAAACAAAAAGAAAGATGTTGAAGAACTATGTAATTTTTAAGTTATATGCTACGACCCATTTATCTCTCATAAAAGAAAAAAAAAGAAAGAGAGAAATTTATTGTACAAATCAAATAAATATGTGGTCAAGAAGCATAAACTTAGTCTGATTCCATGATGTAATGAAAAAAAAATCAGGAAAAAATATATAAAAAGAACAACTAGATTTTGAATCAAAGGATTTTCTATCTTTTGATTAGTTTGGCTCGTTTGTCTGTCTGCATTCTGTAAACCATTTTTCTGAGCATTATCAGTATTCCAACTCCATGAGAGAAATCGTTGCCATAAATTGAAACATTTATTAACCTGTGAGGATATGGAGTTGAGACTCTTACTAGGAATTTCTGAAGGCCCTGTACATTTAACTGCCTGAGATAAGCTTTGAATTGATCATCTCAAATTATTTCATAAATTATAATTATGATTATCTTGATATAACTTTGACAGTTTTCAAATTTAATTTAAACACCTAGATAGTTTTGATTACATTTCTATTTAAATTAAACAATATGTTTTGTATTGCTATTAACGCTTAAATTGCTAAGGACTAGCAATAAGCTGGTTGGGAGGTGTGATAAACATAAAAATTGTACATTAATTAAATGTTTTATAATATAAATATATAGTTTTTGTTTTATTAAATGTTTAAATATTATATGTTTTATAATAAATTGTATAAAATATAAGTTGTTGTGTAATTACAAGTTTTTACTATTTTTTACAGGTTCGATAAAACAAGAATAAACTTGGCGTTGCAAATGGGATTAAGATGATTCTTGGACCTGTAGAAAGTTGATTATAATATCTACAATATTGTTGACAAGCATGAGATAAAAATCCTCTCACAATTGGGATCAAATTAAGCAACAAATAAAGTTACCAAAAGAGTGGCAGTTTTACCATGCTCTAGTATTTTGACCATATCTCTCAAATTACTTAGTCAAATGGTTTGAAAAAAATACCACAACTAGACAACTCAATTATCCACATGTTTCTTTTTATGTGAAGAAGTAAATTCAGATAAGAAGATTTTCAAAAGTGATGTCTAATATAATATAATATCTTGGAACACTAATGAAGACTTATGTGTAAAAAAATAATATTTTATTTGTGGTTGTCTCTCCAAATTTGGCTATAAATAGGGGTGCATTGTAATGTATTGAGATATCCCTCATTCTATGAACAAACCTTTGAGTTCATAATATTTCTCTCTATATTATTCCTTAATTTCTTCATTTAAATACAATTAGCATGTTAATTTCATATTCAAAGTTATGCACTTTGAATAATGAATAGCTAACTTCCTAAAGTTGAGATGATAAGGTGAAACTCTTGGCATGATAATAATGTTATTAAAAAGTAAGAATCTATGTTTTATATTATTTAATCATTATTTATTGTTTATGTTATATTTATTTCTTTAAGCATTTTTATACCCTACTTATAAGTGAGAGTTTTGATTTATTGTTGCTATATGTTACACTAAATTCTTGGAACCATTTAAATGTTAGTTTGGTATTACCAACCATTTAAAGTGGATGCCTTGATTTATTATATATAAATATATTATAATATTAAATTCTTGGAACCATTTAAATGTTAGTTTGGTTTTACCAACCATTTAACTTGGATTCCTTGATTTATTATATATGAATATATCATAGTATTAATTTATTGGTACCATTTAAATGTTTGTTTGGTTTTACCAACCATTTAAAGTGGGAACCTTGATTTAGTGTTTACAAATATATATAGCACAATAAATACTTGACCACATTTATAAGTTTTGGTATATATTATATACTTATAAGATAATAATTTATAACATAATATAAATATGATTATTTAATATATTGGAACCATTTTATTAAGTGGATTTCAATATTGTTCGTTAATGTTAACTTTATTAAAATACCAAGAGTGGATCCTTTAATCTCAACTACTTAAATTAAAATTTGAACAATTAAAATTTACCCATTAAAGATTCAAACAATTAAAATTAAAAAGAAACAAAAACAAAAACAAAACAAAAAGACATTGTAGTGGACTTGTAATTACCTTAGCTTCCCTGTGGATACGATATCGGACTCACCGAATTATACTACTTGTGGACNAACATTGTACTGGACTTGTAATTACCTTAGCTTCCCTGTGGATACGATATCGGACTCACCGAATTATACTACTTGTGGACAACCTGCTCTTGGGAGTGCAACAATAAAAGTGACAACATTCGGCCTTCTAGAGAATGGGAGGAGAGAAGAATAATTTCTTGGTTGTGCAAAAAGTTGTTGAGTATTCCAAAGGCATGTCATGCCTTGGATATTGAAAAAGTAGCCTCCAACCGTTCACCTCCCTTGCATGCTTTTCTATTTTGGTTTGTAACAATTACAAAGCCCATGGACTTTTATTTAAATGTCCCAAACATATTTGAGACCATTTAAATATTACTTGAATTTACTCAAGCCTACTAGTATAAATAATTATTTCAATTGGGCTCTACAAGACCCAATGTTATTTAATTAATTCAACACGTGAATTAATTTAATTATTTGGAATCTACTAGGCCCACTAGTGTTTAATTAATTCAACACTTGAATTAATTTAATTTAGACCATAATAATGTTTATGAAAATCACAATTTTCAAATACATTATTTATTTGGCCAACTTTTAATTTAGGAACACATTCATAAATTAAAAATTAAGTCTCCTCGTAGAAGTCAAAATTCTATTTTTCCTTACGCTTATAAACTCCTTTATAAGCTGTTCAACGCATTGAACTATTTTACTTCTCAACGGGATCTAGAAAGCTAGTACTTGTGTGGCCCTCAATGGTTAATTGATACAACTAGCCGTGGGTTCACATCTCCATGTGATTCGGACTAAACATGTCCTTATATGAGCATACCCCAATTGCTCTATTCTTATTTATCAACTCCTTGATAATAAGAACGTCAGAACTCAAGTCTGATAGTACCCAACCAATCATGTTAAATGCCTAGCAGCATCACTTACATGATTCCCTAGGTATCAAATGATAGTGCCTGCAAGAACCATTCAATTATGGTTAGCGTACAGTACGGTCCCTTCATCTCAGATATCTCGACCGATTCGACAACCATAGGTATATCGAGAGTTGTCAAAGAATCAATACTATGTGTCATGTCGTAGTTGCATCGATGGTGTAATCTATGAAACCCCTTTCATAATTACCACCATACTCTGATCAGAGATTTCAAACTACATAGACATAAGATCACATAGGATATCCTTACCCGAAGGTAAGCGGTGAATCCCCGACTACAATGCATCGACTCTTATATGTTTCGACATAACACCCAACCTTGCTACCTGATGATCCCATGAGAGTCGGTAAACAAGTCAAAGTGCAACGCTAGCATATAGAGTCTCAATGTTGTCCTGGGTCATAAGGACTAATGGTGTACAACCATAAACTAGGACGTTTCCACTCGATAAGTGAGAACCACTTGGAAAGTCCTTTATGGAGTGTTGTTCACTGCACTCTACCAGGAGCACCTATCTGCATGCTTGGACATCACAATGTCCCCTACCAATGAAACATGGTACTCACATCGCAGATACTAGTCTCGAACTCGAGCGGCCTATATCCTTCTTAGCGGCGGCTGAATCGACTAGGAACTGTTTAAAATATACACTATTGTAAATATGAGTTTCATGATACTCATCATATGAGCACCTCATATTCTTTCTACTATTTGTATATTCAAGGACTTTATCTATGCAACTAGCATGGGTATACAGATAAAGAAGTGCCAAAACAATAATTTCAAATATTATTAAAATAAAGACTGTTTATACATAGAGTTTCATTGTGAACACTCGGCCAACACTTGGCTCGACGTGCACCTACTCTAACATGGCTAATATCATGCCCAACTTCTAAACACCAACAACATATGATATCACAAGTACTTGAGTTTGAGTTTTTAAATGTATCTTGATATTCATATTTGCTAGCCTCACATTCACTACTTCTGCCCACACTTCTATTCGCCTCACATCGCCTATTATCATCACGATCCACGTGCAACGCTCTATTCCGTCCAAATCTACTACTTTGCCTATTCTCATCATCATGCCTATCATAGGTCTCCTCTTCCTCGTACCTCCTATACCTTTTCACGTAAGTGCTTAAACTCCTTCTCCCATATTCTATCCAACCCTCCTAACATTGTCTGAAATTGACGATCGTCAATCGTTATACCTGCAAGAAAATGTTAGTATAAAACAATAAAAGAATAAAGTTTCCTCACCACAAATTCTCACTAGTCTCTCCAATGAAAATTCGCTCGACTCTCTTTTTTTTGTTTCTCCTCACTACAAATATCTCGCACGTCACTCCATGAAATAAACGCTCGCCCTCAAGTATTTCACTCGACTTTGAAAATTCTCTCGTAGGGTATGCTTTTGGCTCTGTAGCTTGTGTGCATCAAACTCACAAGTTCAAACTTCACGACACTTGCAAACTGAATTACACGGACTACGTAAAACAAGAAATTTGAATTTGTTTTTGTTGATTGTGAGAGTCAGTTGAATATGACTCACAAAACAGATTAGAACACAATTCAATGCTAAACAATAGATAAAAATTTTTTTTTATTGTGAGAGTCATTTAAATATGGCTCCCTCAAGAGAATAATACAAAATAACACAACTAAGTTATGGCCAATTTCGAATGTTTTTTTATTTTTTAGGATTGCACAAGGAAGGGTTGTGCAACTCGAAAAAAAGAAAAAAAATTTCGAGAATCAAAGACTCAAGAAAGACGAAGAACGAAAGGATAAAACAGATCTGATAACAAACGAAAGATAAACACAGATCTGAAAATAAAAAGGATAAACTTACTTGAATCAAAGGGAACCAAATGCTCTGATACCAAATGACGCGCTCAAAAACGGAGTAACGCCCTCGATTCGATGAAAAAAGAAACGGTTGTGTTGTCCCGATCTTTTTGAACAAGTAAGGTTGTAATATTCACCTCTAAATCACGAAGAATTTAGCAACAAATATTAACTAGATAAACAATCGAAATTCAAGGAAACTTTCAAAGAACTCGTCTTTGACAATCCGAGTCAAGAACAATCGACAAAAGCCACAAAGTGTGAAACTTTGATAAGTTTGATTTGAGAAACACACAAAGGTATATACAAAGCCAAGCTTCGAAAAGTTGAGAGAAAAACTCTAAAAGTTTGATATTCAATCATTAATAATCTGTATAATGTCCCAAAATTTCGTGCATATATGTTTACAAAATCAAAAGATATCAAATTTAATTGCCAAAAATAATTAAACTCTAAACAAGAAAAAAGTCTGCGCCGCGCGCATATGCGCGCCTGCACCCGCACATAGGCGTGGAAGTCTCTGCCCGTATTATCTTCGAAATCTGTCTCTTGCGCATATGCGCGCCTCTGATTCGTGCTTATGCGCGGGTCTCGTTGCCGCTCACAATTTTCTTCTAAGCGCCACTTTTGTTCCTTTTCACTCCCATGTAGTAGCATTACTTGAATATGCTTGATTCATCATCATTAAGCTTGAAATTCCGAGACAACAATGCTTCCTAAATCTTCTTTCACAACTTGCACGTAACGCCCGATCAGATTCACATCACAAGGTTTTCCAAAAGTAACTCAAAAACTTAACATCACGGTCAGAAACAATAGTCCTAGGCATGCCATGCAACCTAACGACTTCTCTAAAGAATAAGTCTTCAATGTTAGAAGCATCATCAGTTTTATGACAAGCTATAAAATGTGCCATTTTAGAAAATCTATCAACAACAACAAATATAGAATCCCTCCCCTTCTTTGTCCTATGCAAACCCCTAAACAAAGTACATAGAAATATCAAACCAAGTTATGCACTTATCACAAACACGCTCAATATCACGTTTCATATGTGGCCAATAAAAATGTTCATGCGAAGCACTCAAAGTTTTTGCCACACCAAAGTGTCCCATCAAGCCACCCCCATGTGCCTCCCTAGCAAGTAATTCACGAATTGAAGATTTAGGAATTCACAACCTATCTTCTCTAAATAAGAACCCATTATGCAAATAAAATTTGTCATGTGGACCATGCATACATGTTTCAAATACACTCTTAATATCCTCATCTAGCACATACAAGACCTTGACATGCTCAAACCCCAAAATCTTAGACTCCAAGGTACCTTCGTGATAGTGCGTCGGCCACTACATTTTCCTTACCTTGTTTGTACTTGATGATGTAGGGAAATGACTCTATGAATGCCACCCACTTGGCATGCCGCTTGTTCAGCTTCTATTGTCTCTTAAGGTGCTTTAAGGATTCATGATCCATATGAATCATAAACTCTCTAGGCCTCAAGTAGTTCTGCCGCGTCTCTAAAGTCCTCACAAGTGCGTGCAACTCCTTGTCGTACGTAGGATAGTTCACCGCTGCTCCATTGAGCTTCTCACTAAATTACGCCACTGGCCGTCCTTCTTGCATCAACACTCCACCAATACCTACACTTGAAGCATCACATTCAATTTCAAAAGCATTAGCAAAATCATGTAAAATAAGTAAAGGAGCATTAATTAATTTTTGCTTAATCATTTAAAAGACTTCTCTCGCTTCTCGCCCCAATGGAATGGAACGTTCTTCTTAATCACTGCCGTCATCGGCGTCGCTAGTGTGCTGAAATCTTTTACAAACCTCTTATAGAAGCTTGCGAGATCATGAAAACTTCGGACTTGACCAACAGTAGTATGCGATGGCCAATTTCGAATAGCACTTACCTTGTCTTCATCCACTTAAATCCCCTTTGAGCTTACCACAAAACCAAGAAAGACAAGTTTGCTTGTGCAAAAATCACATTTCTTTAAGTTAGCATACAAATTTTCAGCCCTTAGTGTGATTAGCACAAGTCTCATGTGATTAACATGCTCATCCAAGTTTTTGCTATACACTAGAATATCATCAAAATAAACCACAACAAACTTTCCTATGTGTGCAAGCAAAACATAATTCATTAACCTCATAAAGGTGCTAGGAGCGTTAGATAAGCCAAAAGGCATGACCATCTACTCATATAACTCGTATTTGGTTTTAAAAGCAGTTTTCCACTCATCACCTTCTCTCATTCTAATTTGGTGATAACCACTCTTCAAGTCAATTTTACTACAGGCACATGCACCATGCAATTCATCTAACATATCATCTAGTCTAGGTATCGGATACCTATACTTAATGGTTATGTTATTGATTGCTCTACAATCTACACACATACGCCATGAGCCATCATTCTTAGGAACTAGTAAAACAGGTACATATCAATTTGACATATACTCACGCACAAAACCCCAATCTAACACAACTCACTTACCTGTTGTTAAAAATGCACTCCCGGGTACAAAATAAATTTGGCATTGCACTCCCGGGTACAAAATCAATTTGGTGCCCAATCCCCCTCAATGGTGGTAGTCCTGAGGTAGCTCCTCCGAAAATATTGTTAGAGTAGGTGCATGTCGAGCCAAGTGTTGGCCGAGTGTTCACAATGAAACTCTATGTATAAACAGTCTTTATTTTAATAATATTTGAAATTATTGTTTTGGCACTTCTTTATCTGTATACCCATGCTAGTTGCATAGATAAAGTCCTTGAATATACAAATAGTAGAAAGAATATGAGATGCTCATATTATGAGTATCATGAAACTCATATTTGGAATACTGTATATTCTAAACAGTTCCTAGTCGATTCAGCCGCCGCTAAGAAGGATATAGGCCGCTCGAGCTTGAGACTAGTATCTGCGATGTGAGTACCATGTTTCATTGGTAGGGGACATTGTGATGTCCGAGCATGCAGATAGGTGCTCCTGGTAGAGTGCACTGAACAACCCTCCATTAAAGGACTTTCCAAGTGGTTCTCACTTATCGAGTGGAAAAGTCCTAGTTTATGGTTGTACACCATTAGTCCTTATGACCCGGGACAACATTGAGACTCTATGTGCTAGAATTACACTTTGACTTGTTTACCGACTCTCATGGGGTCATCAGGTGGCAAGGTTGGGTGTTCTGTCGAAACATATAGGAGTCGATGCATTGTAGTCGGGGATTCACCGCTTACCTACGGGTATGGATATCCTATGTGTTTTTCATGTATATGTAGTTTGAAATCTCTGATCAGAGTATGGTGGTAATTATGAAAGGGGTTTCATAGATTACACCATCGATGCAACTACGACATGACACATAGTATCGATTCATTGACAACTCTCGATATACCAATGGTTGTCGAATCGGTCGGGATATATGAGTTGAAGGGACCGTACTGTACGCTAACCATAATTGAATGGTTCTTGCAGGCACTATCATTTGATACCTAGGGAATCATGTAAGCGATGCTGCTAGGCGTTTAACATGATTGGTTGGGTACTATCAGACTTGAGTTCTGACGTTCTTATTATCAAGGAGTTGATAAATAAGAATGGAGCAATTGGGGTATGCTCATATAAGGACATGTTTAGTCCGAATCACATGGAGATGTGAACCCACGGCTAGTTGTATCAGTGAACCATTGAGGGCCACACAAGTACTAGCTTTCTAGATCCCGTTGAGAAGTAAAATAGTTCAATGTGTTGAACGGCTTATAAATGAGCTTATAAGCGTAAGGAAAAATAGAAGTATGACTTCTATGAGAGAAATGTAAATTTTAATTTATGGAAGTGTTCCTAAATTAAAAGTTGGCCAAGCAAATAATGTATTTGAAAATTGTGATTTTCATAAACATTATTATGGACTAAATTAAATTAATTCAAGTGTTGAATTAATTAAACACTAGTGGGCCTAGTAGAGTCCAAATAATTAAATTAATTCAAGTGTTGAATTAATTAAATAACATTGGGCCTTGTAGAGCCCAATTGGAAATAATTATTTAACTAGTGGGCTTGAGTAAAATCAAGTAAAGTTAAATGGGCTCAAATGTGTTTGAGACATTTAAATTAAAAGTCCATGGGCCCTTTGTAAATGTTACAAGCCCTTTAGGTTTTGCATGCTTGGGAGATGAAAGGTTGGAGAATACTTTTGAATTAAAAATTGCATGGCATGCAACTTTTTTGTTTTTACTTTTCTCACAACCAAGACAAGGAATTAACTCATTCTCCTCCACTCCTACTCTACCTTGGCCGAAAATTGGGTTGATTTCTCTCAAAGTTTTTCTCTCATTTTCTTCTTCAAGTGTTGAGGAAGAAATATTCTTCTCCTTGAAAAATCCTCTTAATTTTATAGTGCAAATTAAGAGGGGATTTACCTAGCAAGTGGTGGGCCTAATTTTTGAAGGTTGGAGAGCTTGTAGACTTGTCATCCTTGAAGAGCCAAGTTGTTTACAACTTGGTTGGTGCCATTCATCAATCTCTTGAGATTGATAGGTAAATTTCTTAACACCCTATGAATGTCATAGTTTGTTTTTTTGTATTTGCTACACTTGAAAACACATGGTGGCCGAATTTTTCAAAAAAAATAAAATTTTTAAACTTCCGTTGCGCTTCCGGTCACCGTAACCGATCCCCTTTCAAATATATCATCAAATTCCTGCAAAAGTGAAACAACAATGCTCGGAAGGGACCCGGCTATATCACTTGTGTTAAGAAGGATCTCTTTATAAACAATCAACACAAGTGGTTCATGTGTGTGCGTCAATTGCTTCAACTCATTCTTTCCTCTTATTTTCTTTCCCCTCATTTTTCTTTTGTATGGCTATCTCACTCTTTTTATCACTATTTTTTTCAGCCATTTCATTTTTGTTCTCATAGGCCATCTCACTTTTTAGTTCACTCTTTTTTTCGACCTCATCCATCCCTCTTCTTTTTTTTCAAGTAGTCCTCCAACACTTGCTTTGGGGACAAAGGAAGTAATACAATGGATTTCTTCTTCAATACAAATGAATACCTATTCTTGAACCCATCATGTGTCACTCGCCTATCATATTGCCACGGCCTACCCAACAAGATATGACAAGCATGCATTGGCACTACATCACATAAGACCTCAACAATGTACTTCCCAATAGAAAAGGACACCAACACTTGTTTGTTCACCTTCACCTCCGCACAATCATTCAACCATTGAAGCCTATATAGTTGAGGGTGCTTTAACGTAGGTAAACCCAACTTTTCTACGATCTCACTACTATCCACATTAGTACTTCCCCCAACTATGATAAGATTGCAAACCTTGCTATTCACAAAACATCTAGTACGGAACAAGTTTTCCCTTTGGTTAGTCTCCTCCTCCTTGACTTGGGGACTCATGATCCGCCTAGTCACTAGTGCTTCACCTACAACCGCCCCATATCCCTTATCTGGATCCTCTAACGCAGACATCTCATCATCATCACCCTCGTCATCATCCTCACTTTGAGACTCATACTCACCATATTCATTCAAAATCATCACCCTCTTATTAGGACATTGTCTAGCAATATGATCCGACCCTTGACACCTAAAACATTTAGTATCTCTAGATTCGATTAAGTGGAGTTTCAGATTTACCTTGCACTCCTTGTTTAGGCGTCTCTTGTTTGGTCTCAATCTTGGGCTTTTTCATCACTTTACTTTCATCACTTTTTGCCACATTTGGTCTCCAAGAAGATGACGAACCCCCAGTTTGGTTGGTATGGCCAACTCCTCGTCTCTTGAGTTGTTGCTCCACCTTTATGGCCATTTGCACCATCTTGTCTAGATCCAAGTAGTGCCTAAGCTCCACTTGATCTTGAATCTCCCTGTTCAAACCAAAAAGAAAGCGTGCCATGGTAGCCTTACCATCCTCCTCTATATTTGATGCGAACACGGATGGTCAAGCTCCAAGGAAAGCATGGGATCCTTTAGAGTTTCCAGAGGGACCAATCACGAGTGGACGACTAAAGAAATTCAAAGAGGCACTACAAGGGCTTATGAGCTATGAAGAAGGACTTACAAGCAAGGTGCAGAGTGCTGAAGGGTTCGTGATGCATGGGAGTAAGTTTGGGAGTCATAAGAACACCATTCAAGTGATGAATAAAGAAAACGTCTAGAATACTCCGCGCCCGAGCGGTAAAATACTACCGCCCAAGCGCCAAACGTACTGCCCAAGAGTTGATTTCAAGAACATTCGGCGCCCGAACGGTCATTTTCTACCGCCCGAGCGCGCATAGTCCAGAACCATCGGCGCTCGAGCGGTAATATCCTACCGCCCGAGCACGAGTCAGATGCGAGAAAATCTTTAGTTTCCTAGTTAGTGTTTAATTGATCTTGGTAACTTGATTTTGAGAATCTTTAGATTGTATACAATATTATGTACGAAATTTTACACACAAGACACATTATTATTATTGAGTTTATACAACAGTTTTGAGTTTTTCTCTCAAACTTTTTCAAAGCTTTGCTTTGTAATCAAAATCAAACTTATCAAAGTTTTAAATTTGTGGCCTTTGTCGATCGTTCTTGTGCGAATTGTCAAGGGCTTATTCTTTGAAGGTTCGTTATAAATTCGGTTGTTTATTTTCCGTGATTATCTGTTGCTAAATTTTTCATAGTTTAGAGGTGAAAATCACACACACTTGATTCAAAAGATCGGGACAACACATCGATCCTTGCTCGTTATTGAATAGAGGGCGCGATTCGATTTTAATCGTGTTTTCTATTTATTCGTACGAGGATTCATATCAATATTGGCTCTAATCATGACTATTTCCATCTCCTTATAGTAGTCCTCAACACTCTTTACCCCTTGCCTCAAAGTTTGTAGCCTCTTAAACATCTCCCTATAATAGTGATTGGGCACAAACCTATTCCTCAAGACCCTCTTCATCACATCCCAAGTTTCAATGGGTCTCTCATTATACCTCCTCCTAGTGGTCACTAGTTGATCCCACCAAATGAGAGCACAGTCAACCTAACCTTCTTTTGTTCGGAGTAGTGACATTCAAACACAAACTCTGCCCTCTTTTCCCATTCTAAATATGCCTCCGGGTTAGATTTCCCATGGAACGAAGGAATTTTCATCTTAATACTATTCATATTACCATCTTCTCTATGCCTATCATTGTATCTACCCCTTTCGGCTCCTCTTTCTCCTCTCCCAAATCCTCTACCTCTCCCATTCCTACCCCAATTCTCATTTTGGCTCTCCACGTCTCCTCCGAAATCATATTCCTCATCTTCGCCTCCCCTACCCACATCTTTAGGCTTATACTTACTCCCACTAGCACTAACTTCAAGCTTATCCAACATCTCATATAATGGCTCCAACTCGGTCCTCATCATCCTACTAAAGTGACCGAACAACGCCTCCATTTGAACCTTAGACAACCCTTGGTTCGAACTATCTCCCACCTCTCTCTCCATTTACTTTTGGAATTGTACCTGCTAGAAAATGTTAGTAGAAATAATAGATAATCCTTGTAAAGGCCCGTATTTCGTATTCATAATTTTTCGGAATTATTAAAATTTTTCTAAATAAATAAATAACTTGCCCCATTTATAAAATAAACATGTAAATAATTTTAACTTTAAAATAACAGCGGAAGTCAACATTGTAATTCAAACAACAAGTTAAAAATAATCCAACATGTTAAAATCGAGTTTGAATGATAAAAGGTGCATAAACTAAATCATGGGTCTTCGGGTTTACTACTGTTGTCCCAAGAACCCTCACTGGTATCCGCCCGCGGTCTCGACCTCATCAATACCTACAACAATCAAGTCTAGTGAGTCTAAAGACTCAACATGTATATATCGTGAATAACAAGTAATATATATCATAAAATCGCATGCAACGTAAAAATAAAGTATCGTAAAGCGCAATAGTGAATATCGTATCAAGAATAATTATAACTACGTGCATATCTGAAAATCATACGTAAAAGCTTTGCTCAATAGAGCTCTGTCATATCATATCATAATTTTCTGGTAGAGATAATGTTTCTAAGCTAGTAGCCCATAACATAACGTGAGCGCCTGATCAGACTAAACCACAGTATACTGGGCCATAGAGATCAATCACAGCCCTTGGACTGGATGTTCGTACCCATACATAATCGTAAACCGGTCGTAAGTCACCGGGTGGAGAGGTCCTCGGTTGCGCCTACCGACTTCCAAGCCCATAAACGTAAGGTGGCCACAAGACATATAGCATATATCTCAAAAATAAACATTTTATATTTTTATGCACGTAATATAATTATAACCTTATTTACCGAATGAGTTGGATCGCTCCCAGGCTTGCTGCGACTTAACTCTAATATGTGACACGTGCAAATAATATTATCTTGACTTAAACTTGACAATATAACCAAAAATGAGACTATTAGGACCAACCACTTGATTTTAATCATGGTATCGAACCAACCCGAACCAACATTAAACCGACGTTTAACCATGATTAAAATACCCCAAACCTACTGAAAAATATGCATAATAACTGTAAAACACGAAAATAGGTGAAGGGAATCCAAAAACATAAAACACTCATTCGAGAGTCATTTTGGCACCTTTCACCCTAAATTCTCGTACGACCTCTAAACTCAACCAAAAAACAAACGGCCAAAAACATGACTTTCCTAACTCATTGAGATACTGTCCAGTCCAATGCCATGGGCTAAAAGCCAACCAAGAACTCAAACAAGCACCAAAACCAAAGATGAAAGTTGCTGTCAAAAATCCAGTAGTGGCAACTTGTGTGTTTGTGGTGTAAACTCTAAAATTTATTGACCAATGGCTTGAACCACCACCGAAGGACTCTTACCAACATTCTAAAGCATGGCTTGGACAATAGCTAAGGGCTAAAAGCCAACCACAACCCAAGCAACCGCCTAGAACAACCACAGCATACCAATCGAAAGCATCACTTGCTGTGTAGTGAGTTGTATTGAACCATTTTACTGTCTTGTCTCGTTCCAAGGGCTATTTTATCAACCATGACTCAATCTAGACATGATGGAGTGTTGTATGAACCATGGTTATGGGCTACAAGCCAACCACAATCCATTCAACAATCAATAAACCGAAACCACACTCCTACAGAATTTCAAAATCTTAAAACCGAAGAGTTCATGTCTTGTTTATGTAGAAATCTTAAAGATCCGTGAACCCAGCTTGGAAAGGACCCCTTGGTCATGTCTTAGACATGATAAAGAAGGGTTCTAACCATGGCTACAGTCCCTAGGACAGCCAAGATTCGAACACACACCTTAACCATTCAAAGAACAAAAAACAGTGACTCATTTTGCTGCTAAGGAAGAAGCTGCTGTCATTTCTTTGTTTGTGTGTGTATGGANTAACCAAAAATGAGACTATTAGGACCAACCACTTGATTTTAATCATGGTATCGAACCAACCCGAACCAACATTAAACCGACGTTTAACCATGATTAAAATACCCCAAACCTACTGAAAAATATGCATAATAACTGTAAAACACGAAAATAGGTGAAGGGAATCCAAAAACATAAAACACTCATTCGAGAGTCATTTTGGCACCTTTCACCCTAAATTCTCGTACGACCTCTAAACTCAACCAAAAAACAAACGGCCAAAAACATGACTTTCCTAACTCATTGAGATACTGTCCAGTCCAATGCCATGGGCTAAAAGCCAACCAAGAACTCAAACAAGCACCAAAACCAAAGATGAAAGTTGCTGTCAAAAATCCAGTAGTGGCAACTTGTGTGTTTGTGGTGTAAACTCTAAAATTTATTGACCAATGGCTTGAACCACCACCGAAGGACTCTTACCAACATTCTAAAGCATGGCTTGGACAATAGCTAAGGGCTAAAAGCCAACCACAACCCAAGCAACCGCCTAGAACAACCACAGCATACCAATCGAAAGCATCACTTGCTGTGTAGTGAGTTGTATTGAACCATTTTACTGTCTTGTCTCGTTCCAAGGGCTATTTTATCAACCATGACTCAATCTAGACATGATGGAGTGTTGTATGAACCATGGTTATGGGCTACAAGCCAACCACAATCCATTCAACAATCAATAAACCGAAACCACACTCCTACAGAATTTCAAAATCTTAAAACCGAAGAGTTCATGTCTTGTTTATGTAGAAATCTTAAAGATCCGTGAACCCAGCTTGGAAAGGACCCCTTGGTCATGTCTTAGACATGATAAAGAAGGGTTCTAACCATGGCTACAGTCCCTAGGACAGCCAAGATTCGAACACACACCTTAACCATTCAAAGAACAAAAAACAGTGACTCATTTTGCTGCTAAGGAAGAAGCTGCTGTCATTTCTTTGTTTGTGTGTGTATGGATTGAAAACAATGAATCAAAAACACCCTAACAAATTCTAAATGATGTCTAAATGCAGCCTTGTATGCCTGGAATCGAGCAACGCCCTGTCAACAACACAATACACTGAAACGTGAAGCACATATCATGAGCCGAGAAACTGTACAGATTTTTCATGAGTGTTGCTGTCAAAATTCGTTTTGTCACTTGATTAATGAACATATACTGGGTTAAAATAGCTACTATAACTTGATTGTAGAGCAAAGGAATAATATATACATGTCTGGAATTTGTTTTGACACAAAAGCAAATCAATACGACAATACGACGCGACGGAACCGAGTTGGATCTCTTCCTTTGTTTGCTGCTGTTTACACAACCTAAGCTGCTGTTCTTTCTGATGTTTTTCGAGCATATGAGTGTAGATGATGTTAGGGATGAAGGTGAATGATATAGGAGGTGTTAAAGGTGTCTTGAAGTGCATTTAGTGGAGAGTTACAAGTGCAAGAATTGAATGGGTTTGAAATGATTCTCCTCCCCCTAGCTGCCGTTGCTTTTCCCTCATTTCCTACTGCATTTACACGGTTTTATTGTTTAATAGGTTGAGTAAGAATGTGGTATGTTATTGCATTTAAATTTTACTACCCATTAGAGAATTAAAAATGAGAAATGAATACCCCATGAATTGTAATTAGGAATGGTTTGAATGGAGAGTTATAAACTTTTGAATTATTTGAAATGTTGGACCCAAAATTATGATTACTAATTTGCATGGTATTTTATTGTTAAAATCTTGTATTTTAATTGCTTAAAGTTTAGCACCCTCATTATATATTTTAGTGAATTTACACATTAAACTTAGGATAGATTATTGCATGGCATTCATGATCTCAAACTTAAATATTGAAATGCTATGATTAATTTATTGAATATATTATACTAATTCATCCCCATATGTTTACATATTTTAATTTAAGCTTTAATTAAATATTAACCTAAAGAACTTATTTACCAACTTAGCTCTAATTAATTTATTAAATCCCAAAGACATTATTTTTCTTTAAATTAAATCATTCTTTGACTTAAATTAAATTTAGGAATATTTTTCTTATTATTAATCTTATCTCTAATCTCCAAACTCCGGTCCGACCTCGCGTATTTATCCTGAAAAGATAAAACTAAACATCTACTTTTAAAATAAATAATCATGATTTAAAATTATTAAAATAAACCAAACACTTCATATATATATAAAATATTCATTTTTAATATAAATAGTAGCAATTATACATGGCTTATACATAATCTGGTTTTCGGGTTCTACAACTTTACCCCCCCTTAAAGAAATTTCGTCCCCGAAATTAAAACTTACCGAATAACTCGGGATAATGACTCTTCATCTCCGGCTCAGATTCCCACGTAGCTTCCTCCTCCGAATGATTTAGCCACTTGACTTTCACTAGCTTGACCAGTTTGTTCCGAAGCCTTTTCTCTTGTCTGTCTAGGATTTGCACTGGTCTTTCCTCGAAAGACAAATTCGGAGTGAGCTGCAACGGTTCAAAGTTCAAGACATGTGATGGATTTGCCATATACTTCCTCAACATGGAGACGTGAAACACGTTGTGTATTCCGGCCAGATTCGGCGGAAGAGCAACACGATAAGCTAACGTCCCAACTCTGTCGAGGATCTCAAATGGTCCAATAAATCTCGGACTGAGCTTTCCTTTATTCCCGAACCGCATGACACCTTTCATCGGTGCAATCTTCACGAAAACATGGTCACCAACCGCAAACTCCAGATCTCTCCTCCTCTGATCCGCATAACTCTTCTGTCTACTCTGAGCAGTCCTTTGTTAGAGTAGGTGCCCGTTGAGCCAAGTGTTGGCCGAGTGTTCACAATGAAACTCTATGTATAAGCAATCTTTATTTTAATAATATTTGAAATTATTATTTTGGCACATCTCTATCTGTATACCCATGCTAGTTGCATAGATAAAGCCCTTGAATATACAAATAGTAGAAAGAATATGAGATGCTCATATGATGAGTATCATGAAACTCATATTTGAAATACTGTATATTCTAAACAGTTCTTATCAGCCGCCGCTAAGAAGGATATAGGCCGCTCGAGTTCGAGACTAGTATCTGCGATGTGAGTACCATGTTTCATTGGTAGGGGACATTGTGATGTCCGAGCATGCAGATAGGTGCTTGTAACGACCCATTACAGGCCCGTGAGGGAAAAGGCCCCTTGAGGGAGCCCAAGATCGGGATAGCCTTGGGTCGATCGGGGCAGTGAGCCGTATGGGCAGTCCACTGGGCCTGTAATGGGTCGTTACAATGCTCCTGGTAGAGTGCACTGAACAACCCTCCATAAAGGACTTTCTAAGTGGTTCTCACTTATCGAGTGGAAACGTCCTAGTTTATGGTTGTACACCATTAGTCCTTATGACCCTGGACAACATTGAGACTCTATGTGCTAGCATTACACTTTGACTTGTTTACCGACTCTCATGGGGTCATCAGGTGGCAAGGTTGGGTGTTTTGGCGAAACATATAGGAGTCGATGCATTGTAGTCGGGGATTCACCGCGTACGTTCGGGTATGGATATCCTATGTGTATGTAGTTTGAAATCTCTGATCAGAGTATGGTGGTAATTATGAAAGGGGTTTCATAGATTACACCATCGATGCAACTACGAGATGACACATAATATCGATTCATTGACAACTCTCGATATACCAATGGTTGTCAGATCGGTCGGGATATATGAGATGAAGGGACCGTACTGTACGCTAACCATAATTGAATGGTTCTTGTAGGCACTATCATTTGATACATAGGGAATCATGTAAGCGATGCTGCTAGGCGTTTAACATGATTGGTTGGGTACTATCAGACTTGAGTTCTGTCGTTCTTGTTATCAAGGAGTTGATAAGTAAGAATGGAGCAATTGGGGTATGCTCAAATAAGGACATGTTTAGTCCGAATCACATGGAGATGTGAACCCACGGCAAGTTGTATCAATGAACCACTGATGGTCACACAAGTACTAGCTTTCTAGATCCCGTTGAGAAATAAAATAGTTCAATGTGTTGAACGGCTTTTAAAAGAGTTTATAAGCGTAAGGAAAAATAGAATTATGACTTCTATGAGGGAAATGTAACTTTTAATTTGTGGAAGTATTCCTAAATTAAAAGTTTGCCAAACAAGTAATGTATTTGAAAATTGTGATTTTCATAAACATTATTATGGACTAAATTAAATTAATTCAAAGTGTTGAATTAATTAAACACTAGTGGACCTAGTAGAGTCCAAATAATTAATTTAATTCAAGTGTTGAATTAATTAAATATTATTGGGTCTTGTAGAGCCCAATAAAAAATAATTATTTAACTAGTGGGCTTGAATAAAATCAAGTAAAGTTTAAATAGTCTCAAATGTGTTTGAGATATTTAAAATAAAATTCAATGGGCTTTGTAAATGTTACATGCCCAAATAATATAATATGCATGGGGAGGTGAAGAGTTGGGAGACAACCTTTTTCAATTAACAAGGCATGTGTCTCTCATACTCACTTTAACTTTTTCAAGGACGAAGAAAAGTCATCCTCCACTTTACTCACACCATGGTGGCCGAAACTTCCTTAAGATTTCTCCTTCATTTTTGGTTCTTCAATTGTTGAAGAAACACTCTCTTCTCAAATGAAAAATGCTCTAATTTTTCTAGTGCAAAATTAGAGTGGTTCTAGTTAGTTGGTGGTGGGCTTAATATTTGAGCAAGATGTGCTCAAAAGGAAGCTTGAAGATTAGTCATCCTTTCAAGAGCCAAGTTGTTTACAACTTGGTTGGAGCCAACATCAATCTCAAGATATTGATAGGTATTTTTCTTAACACCCTATGTATGACATTTTGTGTTTTTGTATTTGCTACACATCTTAGTAGAGGGTGTTCGATTTTATTCTTGAAAATAAAATTTTTGAACTTCCGTTGTGTATTAGAACACCCTATTCGATCCCCTTTCATCCTCATCCTATCACGAATCTTGACTACTACATCAGCAGCCTGCTGCACAATCTCCGGCCCCAATTCTGCTCTCTCCCCTACTTCATCCCAATGAATAGGCGATCTACACTTACGACCGTACAGTGCTTCATATGGAGCTATACCTATAGACTACTGAAAACTGTTGTTATAGGTAAACTCCACCAATGGTAACTTTGATTCCCAACTCCCGGAGAAATCAAGGACACATGCACGAAGAAGATCCTCCAACATCTGGATAACTCGCTCAGACTGACCATCTGTCTGTTGGTGGAAAGCTGTGCTAAACAACAACTTCGTACCCATAGCTGAATGTAGACTCTTCCAAAATGAGGAAGTGAATCTAGGATATCGGTCAGACACGATAGAAACGGGAATACCATGAAGTCTGACGATCTCCCGGATATATAACTTTGCATACTGGATCATGGAGAAAGTCGTCTTAATAGGAAAGAAATGAGCTGATTTTGTAAGACGATCGACAATCACCCATATAGCATCTGACGACTTCGGCAGACCGACAACGAAGTCCATGGTGACATTCCCCACTTCCATTCGGGAATAGGAAGAGGCTTGAGCAAACCTGCTGGTCTCTGGTTTTTCGCTTTCACTAGCTGACACGTCAGACATTCGGATACAAATCGTCTGATATCCCTCTTCATTCCTAGCCACCAATATAATAACTGCAGATCTTTGTACATCTTCGTACTCCCTGGATGAATAGAGTACGGCGACATATGGGCCTCAACTAAAATATCTGCTCGAATAGAATCGCTGCTAGGAACCCATATTCTTTCTCGATATCTCACAATACCGTCTCTAACTGTGTACCAGATACTGCCCGTGGCTTCATCTCTCTGCTTCCACTTAGCCAACTGCTCGTCTGCTAACTGTCCACTGTGAATACGGTCTAGAAGAGAAGACTGAATCGTCAAAGTAGATAGACGAGGAACTTTACCTCGAGGATATATCTCAAGATCAAACCTCTGTATTTCAAACTGAAGAGGTCTTTAAACCACTAAATGAGCCATCACTGCGACCTTCCTGCTCTATGCATCCGCAACTACATTAGCTTTATCAAGATGATAGCTAATGTCACAGTCATAATCTTTCACTAGCTCCAACCAACGCCTCTGCCGCATATTCAACTCTTTCTGTGTAAATAAGTATTTGAGACTTTTGTGGTCGGTAAAGATCTGGCACTTCTCTCCGTACGAATAATGCCTCCAAATCTTCAATGCAAATACTACGGCTGCCAACTCTAGATCATGTAGGATAATTCTTCTCATGAATCTTCAACTGACGAGAAGCATATGCTATCACCTTCCAATGCTGCATCAATACTGCGCCTAACCCGAGTTTCGAAGCATCGGTATACAGAACAAAATCTCCGGGTCCTCAAGGCATGGCCAACACTGGTGCTGAAATAAGAGCTTGCTTCAATGTATCGAAGCACTTCTGACATTCCTCGCTCCACACATACTTAACATTCTTCTTCGTCAATGATGTGAGTGTTCCCTGCTATGGTGGAGAATCCCCGAATAAACTTCCGATAGTATCCTGCTAGTCCAAGGAAACTACGGATCTCTGATGCATTTTGCGGCACAACCCAATCTCTGATTGATGCAACTTTTGCTGGGTCTACCTCAATACCACTGCTAGAAACGACGTGGCCTAAGAACGCCACTTTATCTAACCAGAACTCGCACTTGCTGAACTTCGCGAATAACTTGTGCTTTTGTAGGGTCTGTAATACTGTGGTCAGATGTCTGCTGTGATCCTCTTCATTCTTTCAGTAGACGAGAATATCGTCTATGAATACTATCACAAACTAATCAAGATACGGCTGGAATATGCGATTCATGAGATCCATGAAGATCGTTGGCGCATTCGTCAAACCGAACGGCATCACAAGGAACTCGAAGTGACCATAACGAGTCCTAAAAGCAGTCTTGAGAACATCGGCGTCTCTCACCCGCAACTGATGATACCTGGAACGCAGATCTATCTTGGAGAAAACTGAAGCTTCCTGCAACGGATCAAACAAGTCTTCAATCCTCGGAAGTGGGTATTTGTTCTTCACTGTAACTCTGTTCAACTCCCGATAATCAATGTAGAGCCTCATCGAACCATCCTTCTTCTTCACAAACAAGATCGGTGCGCCCCATGGCGAAAAGCTCGGGCAAATGAACTCCTTGTCAAGAAGTTCCTGAATCTGTTTCTTGGGTTCTGCCATCTCTGTCGGTGCCAATCGGTACGGTGCTTTCGAGATCGGTGTGGTACCTGGCATAAGCTCAATAGAAAATTCCACTTCTCGCACAGGTGGTAGACCAGAAACATCATCAGGAAAAACGTCTAGAAAATCTCGGGCTATTGGAACATCGGATGCTGATTGTTTGGGTGTCTCGGGAACAGATACAAGAGTAGCTAAAAATGCTCGGCACCCTCGATGCATGAGTTTCCTAGCTTGGACATAAGGTATTATACGCGGTAAATTAAAATACCTGTCTGGTTCGAATAAGAATTGTTCCATCCCCGGCGGTCGGACTAGAACATATCTCTGCTGGAAATGAATCAAAACTCTGTTCCTGAATAGCCAGTCCATCCCCAGAATGATATCAAATTCTGGCATCGGCAGAACGATAAGATCCGCATACACAAGATACCATGAAGTTCAAGGTCTATATCTCGGATCACATTAGTAGCTGTGAGCTCCTCTCCAGAAGGCAATGCTACTGAATACGCTATGTCTAGCCCAATTGTCTTGACCTTGAGAGAATTTGCAAATGTTTCTGAAATGAACGAATGAGTAGCCCCTGAATCTATCAAGGCTTTCGTAGCTGAACCGACTATAAAGATTCTCCCTGAAAGATTGGAATATCATACTAAACCCAATAGTTTACAAGAATTATGCTTATAGTCATGCAAAGGTTAAAGTTCTTCTAACCTAAATTCCCGTAAGTAACACTGATTAGAACATGCAATCCTATCATAAATTCTAAGTTCAAAATCTCAACCCAAAACATTAAACTTCAAATACAACTTAAAGATTTAGGATACCTGTCATGAGCATCGTCTCTAGGTTAGTCTCCGCAGCATGGAGAGCAAAAACTCTGCCTTGGGTAGGCAGATTCTTCTAAGGGCAATTCTTCAATATATGGTCAGTACTACCACATTTGTAACACTTTCCCGAACCATACATACAAGTCCCAGCATGACGAATTGAACACTTGGCACAGACTGGGTATTCCAATGTCCTCGGGACTGCTCGTCCCTGTTGCTGTTGCTGTTGCTGCTGCCCTCTGTTCCTGAGTGGACCGTGGAAGGGTCTCTTATTCTGATGTTGCTGCTGGGAGGGCGGTGTGGTGCCTGAAATGGTCGTTTACCCTGGCGATCGTGCCTAATATCATTCTGGTCTTGCTCTGCCGCAATAGATCTGGTAACAGCAACATCATAGGTAGTAGGGCCAGCCACCCCAACATCACGGCCCAAGATCGGCCGCAGACAATCCATAAAATGCCTCAGTTTGGCACCAGCGTCATTTGAAATCAGGGGTACAAAGTGACAACCCCTCTCAAACTTACGGATAAACTCCGTAACCGTCATGTCTCCCTGCATCGGGGTCATAAACTCCCTGGTCAACCTGGAACGCACCTCTTCAGTAAAATATTTAGAGTAGAATACCTCGGTGAAGCGCGTCCAGCTCAAAGTAGCCAAATCCAAAGCTATAGATGCTCCTTCCCACCACAGGCGAGCGTCTCTTCCAAACAGATAAGTCGCGCAACGAACTCTATCTCCATCTTCAAGCCCCATGAACTCGAAAATAACCTCAAGTGATATAATCCATCCCTATGCAACCAAAGGATCTGACGTCCCTGAGAACTCCTTCGGCCTCATCTTCATGAACAGCTGACAGATAGCCTCAGGCCCCGTCTGTCTGGCTACCACAGCATTGTTCCCTGCGAACTGTGCGAAGAACTGAGTCATCCCAGCTAACATCTAGGAATTCAAGTCTTGTGGAGGGGGTGGTGGTAAATCTCTCTCCTCGTTCTCATGACGACGCTCATCACCTCCAGTGCGATCAATAATGCGTCTAGGAGGCATGCTGTTCCATTATAACCCATACGTAACCAACATGCATAATTCCACTATTTTATTCAAATTTAAATAAATATTGCAAAATCATAATCTGGACATAAAATATTTCATGCAATCATGATGTAAAAATATTTCATGCGTTAAAAGAAATGCGTAAACGTAAAACTTACAGACCGAAGACGTGACTTCATGAACTTCTTGAGAGCAGTAGTAGTACAACCCTTTACAAGATCATAGGCTCTGATACCAACTATAAAGGCCCGTATTTCGTATTAATAATTTTGCGGAATTATTAAAATTTTTCTAAATAAATAAATAACTTGCCCCATTTATAAAATAAACATGTAAATAATTTTAACTTTAAAATAACAGCGGAAGTCAACATTGTAATTCAAACAACAATTTAAAAATAATCCAACATGTTAAAATCGAGTTTGAATGACAAAAGGTGCATAAACTAAATCATGGGTCCTCGGGTTTACTACTGTTGTTCCAAGATAGCTCACTGGTCTCCGCCCGCGGTATCGACCTCATCAATACCTACAACAATCAAGTCTAGTGAGTCTAAAGACTCAACATATAAATATCGTGAATAACAAGTAATATATATCATAAAATCGCATGCAACGTAAAAATAAAGTATCGTAAAGCGCAATAGTGAATATCGTATCAAGAATAATTATAACTACGTGCATTTCTGAAAATCATACGTAAAAGCTTTGCTCAATAGAGCTCTGTCATATCATATCATAATTTTCTAGTAGAGATAATGTTTCTAAGCTAGTGGCCCATAACATAACGTGAGCTCCTGATCAGACTAAACCACATTATACTGGACGGTAGAGATCAATCACAGCCCTTGGACTGGATGTCCGTACCCATAAATAATCATAAACCGGTCGTAAGTCACCGGGTGGAGAGGTCCTCTGTTGCGCCTACCGACTTCCAAGCCCATAAACGTAAGGTGGCCACAAGACATATAGCATATATCTCAAAAATAAACATTTTATATTTTTATGCACGTAATATAATTATAACCTTATTTTACCGGATGAGTTGGATCGCTCCTAGGCTTGCTGCGACTTAACTCTAATATGTGACAAGTGCAAATAATATTATCTTGACTTAAACTTGACAATAGAACCAAAAATGAGACTATTCGGACCAACCACTTGATTTTAATCATGGTATCGAACCAACCCGAACCAACATTAAACCGACATTTAACCATGATTAAAATACCCCAAACCTATTGAAAAATATGCATAATAACTGTAAAACACGAAAATAGGTGAAGGGAATCCAAAAACATAAAACACTCATTCGAGAGTCATTTTGGCAACTTTAACACTAAATTCTCGTACGACCTCTAAACTCGACCAAATCACAAGCGGCCAAAAAAATGACTTTATAACTCATTGAGGTACTGTCCAGACCAAGGCCATGGGCTAAAAGCCAACAAAGAACTCAAAGAAGCACCAAAACCGAAGATGAAAGTTGCTGTCAAAAATCCAGCAGTGGCAACTTGTGTGTTCGTGGTGTAAACTCTGAAATTTATTGACCAATGGCTTGATCCACCACCCAAGGACTCTTACCAACATTCTAAAGCATGGCTTGGACCATGGCTAAGGGCTAAAAGCCAATCACAACCCAATCAACCGCCTAGAACAACCACAACATACCAACCGAGAGCATCACTTGCTGTGTAGTGAGTTGTATTGAACCATTTTACTGTCTTGTCTCGTTCCAAGGGCTATTTTATCAACCATGGCTCAATCTAGACATGATGGAGTGTCGTATGAACCATGGTTATGGGCTACAAGCCAACCACAATCCATCCAACAATTAAAAAACCGAAACCATACTCCTACAGAATTTCAAAATCTTAAAACTGAAGAGTTCATGTCTTGTTTATGTAGAAATCTTAAGGATCCGTGAACCAAGCTTGGAAAGGACCCCTTGGTCACGTCCTAGACATGATAAGGAAGGGTTTTAACTTTGGCTACAGTCCCTAGGACAGCCAAGATTCGAACACACACCCTAACCATTCAAAGAACAAAAAACCGTGACTCATTTTGCTGCAAAGGAAGAAGCTGCTGTCATTTCTTTGTTTTTGTGTGTATGGATTGAAACCAATGAATCAAAAACACCCTAACACATTCTAAATGATGTCTAAATGCAGCCTTGTATGCCTGGAATCGAGCAACGCCTTGTCAACAACACAATACACTGAAACGTGAAGCACATATCATGAGCCGAGAAACTGTACAGATTTTTCATGAGTGTTGCTGTCAAAATTCGTTTTGTCACTTGATTTATGAACATATACTGGGTTAAAATAGCTACTATAACTTGATTGTAGAGCAAAGGAATAATATATACATGTCTGGAATTTGTTTTGACACAAAAGCAAATCAATACGACAATACGACGCGACGGAACCGAGTTGGATCTCTTCCTTTGTTTGCTGCTGTTTACACAACCTAAGCTGCTGTTCTTTCTGATGTTTTTCGAGCATATGAGTGTAGATGATGTTAGGGATGAAGGTGAATGATATAGGAGGTGTTAAAGGTGTCTTGAAGTGCATTTAGTGGAGAGTTACAAGTGCAAGAATTGAATGGGTTTGAAATGATTCTCCTCCCCCTAGCTGCCGTTGCTTTTCCCTCATTTCCTACTGCATTTACACGGTTTTATTGTTTAATAGGTTGAGTAAGAATGTGGTATGTTATTGCATTTAAATTTTACTACCCATTAGAGAATTAAAAATGAGAAATGAATACCCCATGAATTGTAATTAGGAATGGTTTGAATGGAGAGTTATCAACTTTTGAATTATTTTAAATGTTGGACCCAAAATTATGATTACTAATTTGCATGGTATTTTATTGTTTAAATCTTGTATTTTAATTGCTTAAAGTTTAGCACCCTCATTATATATTTTAGTGAATTTACACATTAAATTTAGGATAGATTATTGCATGGCATTCATGATCTCAAACTTAAATATTGAAATGCTATGATTAATTTCTTGAATATATTATACTAATTCATCCTCATATGTTTATATATTTTAATTTAAGCTTTAATTAAATATTAACCTAAAGAACTTATTTACCAACTTAGCTCTAATTAATTTATTAAATCCCAAAGACATTCTTTTTCTTTAAATTAAATCATTCTTTGACTTAAATTAAATTTAGGAATATTTTTCTTATTATTAATCTTATCTCTAATCTCCAAACTTCGGTCCGACCTCGCGTATTTATCCTGAAAAGATAAAACTAAACATCTACTCTTAAAATAAATAATCATGACCTAAAATTATTAAAATAAACCAAACACCTAATATATATATATATATATAATATTCATTTTTAATATAAATATTAACAATTATGCATGGCTTATACGTAATCTGGTTTTTGGGTTCTACAACTCTACCCCCCTTAAAGGAATTTCGTCACCGAAATTAAAACTTACCGAATAACTCGGGATAATGACTCCTCATCTTCGGCTCAGATTTCCACGTAGCTTCCTCCTCCGAATGATTTAGCCACTTGACTTTCACTAGCTTGCCCAGTTTGTTCCGAAGCCTTTTCTCTTGTCTGTCTAGGATTTGCACTGGTCTTTCCTCGTAAGACAAATTCGGAGTGAGCTGCAACGGTTCAAAGTTCAAGACATGTGATGTATTCGCCATATACTTCCTCAACATGGAGACGTGAAACACGTTGTGTACTCCGGCCAGATTCGACGGAAGAGCAACACGATAAGCTATCGTCCCAACTCTGTCGAGGATCTCAAATGGTCCAATAAATCTCGGACTGAGCTTTCCTTTCTTCCCGAACCGCATGACACCTTTCATCGGTGCAATTTTCATGAAAACATGGTCACCAACAACAAACTCCAGATCTCTCCTCCTCTGATCCGCATAACTCTTCTGTCTACTCTGAGCAGTCCTCATCCTATCACGGATCTTGACTACTACATCAGCAGCCTGCTGCACAATCTCCGGACCCAATTCTGCTCTCTCCCCTACTTCATCCTAATGAATAGGCGATCTAAACTTACGACCGTACAGTGCTTCATATGGAGCCATACCTATAGACGACTGAAAACTGTTGTTATAGGTAAACTCCACCAATGGTAACTTTGATTCCCAATTCCTGGAGAAATCAAGGACACATGCACGAAGAAGATCCTCCAACATCTGGATAACTCGCTCAGACTGACCATCTGTCTGTGGGTGGAAAGCTGTGCTAAACAACAACTTCGTACCCATAGCTGAATGTAGACTCTTCCAAAATGAGGAAGTGAATCTAGGATCTCGGTCAGACACGATAGAAACGGGAATACCATGAGGTCTGACGATCTCCCGGATATATAACTCTGCATACTGGATCATGGAGAAAGTCGTCTTAATAGGCAAGAAATGAGCTGATTTTGTAAGACGATCGACAATCACCCATATAGCATTTGACGCTCTGACTGACTTCGGCATACCGACAACGAAGTCCATGGTGACATTCTCCCACTTCCATTCGGGAATAGGAAAAGGCTTGAGCAAACCTGCTGGTCTCTGGTGTTCCGCTTTCACTAGCTGTCACGTCAGACACTCGGATACATATCGTCTGATATCCCTCTTCATTCCTGGCCACCAATATAATAACTGTTGATCTTTGTACATCTTCGTACTCCCTGGATGAATAGAGTACGGCGACATACGGGCCTCAGCTAAAATATCTGCTCGAATAGAATCGCTGCTAGGAACCCATATTCTGTCTCGATATCTCACAATACCGTCTCTAACTGTGTACAAGATACTGCCCTTGGTTTCATCTCTCTGCTTCCACTTAGCCAACTGCTCGTCTGCTAACTGTCCACTGCGAATACGGTCTAGAAAAGAAGACCGAATCGTCAAAGTAGATAGACGAGGAACTTTACCTCGAGGATATGTCTCTAGATCAAACCTCTGTATTTCAAACTGAAGAGGTCTCGAAACAACTAAATGAGCCATCACTGCGACCTTCCTGCTCAATGCATCCGCAACTACATTAGCTTTACCAGGATGATAGCTAATGTCACAGTCACAATCCTTCACTAGCTCTAACCAACGCCTCTGCCGCATATTCAACTCTTTCTGTGTAAAGAAGTATTTGAGACATTTGTGGTCGGTAAAGATCTGGCACTTCTCTCCGTACAAATAATGCCTCCAAATCTTCAATGCAAATACTACGGCTGCCAACTCTAGATCATGGGTAGGATAATTCTTCTCATGAATCTTCAACTGACGAGAAGTATATGCTGTCACCTTCCCATGCTGCATCAATACTGCGCCTAACCCGAGTTTCGAAGCATCGGTATACAGAACAAAGTCTCCGGGTCCTGAAGGCATGGCCAACACTGGTGCTGAAATAAGAGCTTGCTTCAATGTATCGAAGCACTTCTGACATTCCTCGCTCCACACATTCTTAACATTCTTCTTCGTCAATGATGTGAGTGGAACTGCTATGGAGGAGAATCCCCGAATAAACTTTCGATAGTATCCTGCTAGTACAAAGAAACTACGGATCTCTGATACATTTTGCGGCACAACCCAATTTCTGATTGCTGCAACTTTTGCTGGGTCTACCTCAATACCACTGCTTGAAACGACGTGGCCTAAGAACGCCACTTTCTCTAACCAGAACTCGCACTTGCTGAACTTCGCGAATAACTTGTGCTTTTGTAGGGTCTGTAATACTGTGGTCAGATGTCTGTTGTGATCCTCTTCATTCTTTGAATAGACGAGAATATCGTTTATGAATACTATCACGAACTGATCAAGATACGGCTGGAATACGCGATTCATGAGATCCATGAAGATCGCTGGCGCATTCGTCAAACCGAACGGCATCACAAGGAACTCGAAGTGACCATAACGCGTCCTAAAAGCAGTCTTGAGAACATCGGCGTCTTTCACCCGCAACTGATGATACCCGGAACGCAGATCTACCTTGAAGAAAACTGAAGCTCCTTGCAACTGATCAAACAAGTCTTCAATCCTCGGAAGTGGGTATTTGTTCTTCACTGTAACTCTGTTCAACTCCCGATAATCAATGCAGAGCCTCATCAAACCATCCTTCTTCTTCACAAACAAGACCGGTGCGCCCCATGGCGAAAAGCTCGGGCGAATGAACTCCTTGTCAAGAAGTTATTGAATCTGTTTCTTGAGTTCTGCCATCTCTGTCGGTGCCAATCGGTACGGTGCTTTGGAGATCGGTGTGGTACCTGGCATAAGCTCAATAGAAAATTCCACTTCTCGCACAGGTGGTAGACAAGAAACATCATCAGGAAAAACGTTTAGAAAATCCCGGACTATTGGAACATCGGATGCTGAATGTTTGGGTGTCTCGGGAACAGATACAAGAGTAGCTAAAAATGCTCGGCACCCTCGATGTATGAGTTTCCAAGCTTGGACATAAGGTATTATATGCGGTAAATTAAAATACCTGTCTTGTTCGAATAAGAATTGTTCCATTCCAGGCGGTCGGACTAGAACAGAACTCTACTGGAAATCAATCAAAACTCTGTTCCTGAATAGCCAGTCCATCCCCAGAATAATATCAAATTCTGGCATCGGCAGAACGATAAGATCCGCATACAAAAGATTACCATGAAGTTTAAGGTCTTTATCTCGGATCACATTAGTAGCTGTCAGCTCCTCTCCAGAAGGCAATGCTACTGAATACGCTATGTCTAGCCCAATTGTCTTGACCTTGAGAGAATTTGCAATGTTTCTGAAATGAACAAATGAGTAGCCCCTGAATCTATCAAGGCTTTCGTAGCTGAACCGGCTATAAAGATTCTCCCTGAATGATTGGAATATCATACTAAACCAAATAGTTTACAAGAATTATGCTGATAGTCATGCAAAGGTAAAAGTTCTTCTAACCTAAATTCCCGTAAGTAACACTGATTAGAACATGCAATCCTATCATAAATTATAAGTTCAAAATCTTAACCCAAAACATTAAACTTCAAATACAACTTAAAGATTTAGGATACCTGTCATGAGCAACGTCTCTAGGTTAGTCTCCGCAGCATGGAGAGCAAAAACTCTGCCTTGGGTAGGCAGATTCTTCTGAGGGCAATTCTTCAATATATGGTCAGTACTACCACATTTGTAACACTTTCCCGAACCATACATACAAGTCCCAGCATGACGACGTGAACACTTGGCACAGACTGGGTACTCCACTGTCCTCGAGACTGCCCGTCCCTGTTGCTGCTGCTGCTGCCCTCTGTTCCTGAGTGGACCGTGGAAGGGTCTCTTATTCTGATGTTGCTGCTGGGAGGGCGGTGTGGTGCCTGAAATGGTCGTTTACCCTGGCGATCGCGCTCAATATCATTCTGGTCTTGCTTTGCCGCAAGAGCTCTGGAAACAGTAACATTATAGGTTGTAGGGCCAGCCACCCTAACATCACGGCGCAAGATCGGCCGCAGACCATCCATAAAATGCCTCAGTTTGGCACCAGCGTCATTTGCAATCAGGGGTACAAAGTGACAACCCCTCTCAAACTTACGGATAAACTCCGTAACCGTCATGTCTCCCTGCATCGGGGTCATAAACTCCCTGGTCAACCTGGAACGCACCTCTTCAGTAAAATATTTAGAGTAGAATACCTCGGTGAAGCGCGTCCAGCTCAAAGTAGCCAAATCCAAAGCTATTGATGCTCCTTCCCACAACAGGCGAGCGTCTCCTCCAAACATATAAGTCGCGCAACGAACTCTATCTCCATCTTCAAGCCCCATGAACTCGAAAATAACCTCAAGTGATTTAATCCATCCCTCTGCAACCAAAGGATCTGACGTCCCTGAGAACTCCTTCGGCCTCATCTTCATGAACAGCTGACAGATAGCCTCAGGCCCCGTCTGTCTGGCTACCAAAGCATTGTTCCCCGCGAACTGTGCGAAGAACTGAGTCATCCCAGCTAACATCTAGGAATTCAAGTCTTGTGGAGGGGGTGGTGGTAAATCTCTCTCCTCGTTCTCATGACGATGCTCATCATCTCCCGTGCGATCAATAATGCGTCTAGGAGGCATGCTGTTCCATTATAACCCATACGTAACCAACATGCACAATTCCACTATTTTATTCAAATTTAAATAAATATTGCAAAATCATAATCTGGACATAAAATATTTCATGCAATCATGATGTAAAAATATTTCAAGCTTTAAACGAAATGTGTAAACATAAAACTTACAGACCGAAGACGTGAATTCATGAACTTCTCGAGAGCAGTAGTAGTACAACCCTTTACAAGATCATAGGCTCTGATACCAACTGTAAAGGCCCGTATTTCGTATTCATAATTTTGCGGAATTATTAAAATTTTTCTAAATAAATAAATAACTTGCCCCATTTATAAAATAAACATGAAAATATTTTTAACTTTAAAATAACAGCTGAAGTCAACATTGTAATTCAAACAACAATTTAAAAATAATCCAACATGTTAAAATCGAGTTTGAATGATAAAAGGTGCATAAACTAAATCATGGGTCCTCGAGTTTACTACTGTTGTTCCAAGATAGCTAACTTGTCTCCGCCCGCGGTCTCGACCTCATCAATACCTACAAGAATCAAGTCTAGTGTGTCTAAAGACTCAACATATATATATCGTGAATAACAAGTAATATATATCATAAAATCGCATGCAACGTAAAAATAAAGTATCGTAAAACGCAATAGTGAATATCGTATCAAAAATATTTATAACTACGTGCATATCTGAAAATCATACGTAAAAGCTTTTCTCAATAGAGCTCTGTCATATCATATCATAATTTTCTGGTAGAGATAATGTTTCTAAGCTAGTGGCCCATAACATAACGTGAGCGCCTGATCAGACTAAACCACAGTATACTGGGCCATAGAGATCAATCACAGCCCTTGGACTGGATGTTCGTACCCATACATAATCGTAAACCGGTCGTAAGTCACCGGGTGGAGAGGTCCTCGGTTGCGCCTACCGACTTCCAAGCCCATAAACGTAAGGTGGCCACAAGACATATAGCATATATCTCAAAAATAAACATTTTATATTTTTATGCACGTAATATAATTATAACCTTATTTTACCGGATGAGTTGGATCGCTCCTAGGCTTGCTGCGACTTAACTCTAATATGTGACACGTGCAAATAATATTATCTTGACTTAAACTTGACAATAGAACCAAAAATGAGACTATTCGGACCAACCACTTGATTTTAATCATGGTATCGAACCAACCCGAACCAACATTAAACCGACGTTTAACCATGATTAAAATACCCCAAACCTATTGAAAAATATGCATAATAACTGTAAAACACGAAAATAGGTGAAGGGAATCCAAAAACATAAAACACTCATTCGAGAGTCATTTTGGCACCTTTCACACTAAATTCTCGTACGACCTCTAAACTCGACCAAATCACAAACGGCCAAAAACATGACTTTATAACTCATTGAGGTACTGTCCAGTCCAAGGCCATGGGCTAAAAGCCAAGAAAGAACTCAAACAAGCACCAAAACCGAAGATGAAAGTTGCTGTCAAAAATCCAGCAGTGGCAACTTGTGTGTTTGTGGTGTAAACTCTGAAATTTATTGACCAATGGCTTGATCCACCACCCAAGGACTCTTACCAACATTCTAAAGCATGGCTTGGACCATGGCTAAGGGCTAAAAGCCAATCAAAACACAATCAACCGCCTAGAACAACCACAGCATACCAACCGAAAGCATCACTTGCTGTGTAGTGAGTTGTATTGAACCATATTACTGTCTTGTCTCGTTCCAAGGGCCATTTTATCAACCATGACTCAATCTAGACATGATGGAGTGTTGGTTATGGGCTACAAGCCAACCACAATCCATTCAACAATTAAAAAACCGAAACCATACTCCTACAGAATTTCAAAATCTTAAAACCGAAGAGTTCATGTCTTGTTTATGTAGAAATCTTAAGGATCCGTGAACCAAGCTTGGAAAGGACCCCTTGGTCACGTCCTAGACATGATAAGGAAGGGTTTTAACCGTGGCTACAGTCCCTAGGACAGCCAAGATTCCAACACACACCCTAACCATTCAAAGAACAAAAAACCGTGACTCATTTTGCTGCAAAGGAAGAAGCTGCTGTCATTTCTTTGTTTGTGTGTGTATGGATTGAAACCAATGAATCAAAAACACCCTAACACATTCTAAATGATGTCTAAATGCAGCCTTGTATGCCTGGAATCGAGCAACGCCCTGTCAACAACACAATACACTGAAACGTGAAGCACATATCATGAGCCGAGAAACTGTACAGATTTTTCAAGAGTGTTGCTGTCAAAATTCGTTTTGTCACTTGATTTATGAACATATACTGGGTTAAAATAGCTACTATAACTTGATTGTAGAGCAAAGGAATAATATATACATGTCTGGAATTTGTTTTGACACAAAAACAAATCAATACGACAATACGACGCGACGGAACCGAGTTGGATCTCTTCCTTTGTTTGCTGCTGTTTACACAACCTAAGCTGCTGTTCTTTCTGATGTTTTTCGAGCATATGAGTGTAGATGATGTTAGGGATGAAGGTGAATGATATAGGAGGTGTTAAAGGTGTCTTGAAGTGCATTTAGTGGAGAGTTACAAGTGCAAGAATTGAATGGGTTTGAAATGATTCTCCTCCCCCTTGCTGCCGTTGCTTTTCCCTCATTTCCTACTGCATTTACACGGTTTTGTTGTTTAATAGGTTGAGTAAGAATGGGGTATGTTATTGCATTTAAATTTTACTACCCATTAGAGAATTAAAAATGAGAAATGAATACCCCATGAATTGTAATTAGGAATGGTTTGAATGGAGAGTTATCAACTTTTGAATTATTTTAAATGTTGGACCCAAAATTATGATTACTAATTTGCATGGTATTTTATTGTTTAAATCTTGTATTTTAATTGCTTAAAGTTTAGCACCCTCATTATATATTTTAGTGAATTTACACATTAAATTTAGGATAGATTATTGCATGGCATTCATGATCTCAAACTTAAATATT